>NC_140348.1:5885292-6397778 GCF_963514085.1 Chelon labrosus
AGGAAGCGTTATCACACAAGCACAACAACATCACACACTCTGCCCCGCTCGGATTGAAAGGTCATTACACTCCACTCCACTCCACAATAGCCGGGACGGCCAGTGGTTTGTTGGAAGTCAGAAACTGCATCAGAAAGAATAAACAAACTCTGGATCCCATCTGAGGCAAAAAGGAATTCTTCATCAAACCTTAGAGGCTTGGAAACCTCTGTTCACCTCTCACTTTTCACTCTCATTGTTCGCTCCGTGTTTATTATCTTCCTCTGTGTGCTCCTCTTTCACTATTTCTTCCCTCGCTCTCTGTTGAGCCTCCTCTGCTTTTTCCCTTTCCCACTCCTCTTCCTGTTGTCAAGGTAATTTTCTCGTTTCACCTGGCCTCATTCCCACCTCTGTGTGTCCCACACGTATAATCTGATCTGGGTGTATGCGTAACAGACAGCAATCTCAGGACATATGCCTCTATTTGCTGAGAGCAGTGTCACAAACATGCAGAAACACGTGTGTCACCTGATGTGTACTGGTACCACGTAACATAACACAGCATCATTGCATTTGAGCACATGATGGCATTTGTGTACTTGTACGCTCTCTCTCCCCTTTGCCCTTCACAATTAAGGGCAAAGGAGATGTGAATGTACTAATGTGATGGCTATTCTGCGTTCTGCATTTTGCAGATGTGGATTTGGAATTCATGAAAGACAAAAGCGCAACTGCTATAGTTAAATGAAGCAGCATAAAACATTGCAGCGCTGTTTTTTATTACTAATATATTTGCTCTTTTACATTTAAAAGATATTCAAGAGGGGAAAGATGGAGATGTCGCAAAATGCGCTCGCACGTCAACAAAGGTCACAGGAATGCAGGAGGAGGAGTAAAAAGCACTTTCAACAAAAACAGGTGATTCAGCACATAATGGATCATTTTCATAAAGATGCACACCTGTTGCTTTTATGTCATTTCCTCCCTGCTCTCACACATTTTCTCCACATCCACGTCCCTCAGGGAGAGAAAACAAAAAAAAAAAAATGCATTACTATTTTGAAAGTATTAAATACGAAAATTCATATAATGAGGCACTTACAGCGCACAATATATGTAACACCTCGTTGGAAATTCTGCACTGTGTCCCGCTTCTACTTCCCACTTCATTATTTTCCATCATTATTATTTTCCATTCGTTCTAATTTTACTTCCTGTCAGCGCACTGAGAGCCTGTCAAGTCCACGCTCCTTTATCTCACCTAAAGGCCGTGTAGTTGCCTTTATTGACAACACTCACTAAATGAATACACTGCTGATATGGAATATTGAATATGCTTCATGACCTTGTTTTACATGTTATGTATACATGATGAAAGATAAAATGTTGGGCTCCTCTAGCATAAGACAGAAAAAAGTGCAAACACCGGGTGGACTGCCAACAAGTATTTATTCATTGTTTGTCAGTCAAGCACATGGGAAGGGCATCACTGGGTCTTTCCTGGCTGAGTACAGGGATTAGCCTGATGAGGTATTATAGTAAAACCCATTTAACAGTGTAAATAACACTGGAAAGATAAAACTAAAAAGAAAAGAGAGCCTTTTCCCTCCAAATTCTGGTTCCTATACATCCTATTACAACACTACACTCAGCTCAGAAACTGTGTGTACACAGTTTCCAATGCAATAGGAAGGATTTAACTCAATAATTCAGTTAAAATAAACCCTATTTCAAAGGAAACAAGAAGTACATTTATATATTTTGGAGAGAGAGAGAGAGAAAAAATCGATCCTCTAAAAGCAATAACCTACCAACAATAAAAGAATTTGTGTTCCAAGCCCAAAAATAAAAAGTCCATTACAGTTCAAAGAAAGAGCAAGAACATTTGGCCAGTACAGAACTGCAGTGTGTAAATACACTCAACAAAGCAGCTCTCCTAATCCAGAATAGATGCATGCAGGGGACTGTTACTCTAATATAATATCAATGTTTCCCACACTTACCCAGTTACTTTTGTTTTCCCCCAGCCTTACTGGCAGCGCAGTGCTACTTGTACTAGCTCTGAGTGTATGTTTTGCGTGTACCCAATACATCATGTTAAGAGGCCATTTCTATAGATCCAGGCAAGCTGTGGCACCATGTCTAACCCTAATCACCCTCTGTCTCTGCCTGTCTGTCTCTGGATGTCCCTCTTGCTCCCTCTTCCTCTACCTCCCCCTGAATCCTCCTCGCAAATAATGGCACCAGTCGAGAGCCTGCGTCTGTTGAAATTACCTCATCACCCATTACCTTTCCCAGAGTCCTCCCAACCCACCCTATTCCAGCAACCCAAAGTCTACCAGAGCAGCTGCGAAAAGTTCTCTGTGCGCCGTGCAGAAGTCATTGGATGTGCTTTAGTCTGAACCCCAAATACTCATTAGGCTAACGCTTTGTCATTAAGTATGTTGTCTGACGTTATTAATCTCCGAGGAGCCTTAAAAAGGCTTTTACTGGTTAAAGGGAGGGAGCCAGCTGCCACGTTTTAGATGTTACACAGCCACTGTACTCTTCAATCATGGAGAGCACGGCGGTGAATAAAGGATAAAAGAGCAAAACACAGTGAGTGATTGCTGTGAAGCATCGTCACCATACATATAACAGCATCCAATTATATTTACAGATGCAGTCTGTAGGGTTTACAGTCTGTATCTGATTCTGGCTCTTGTTTGATGTAGATGAACTCTCTCTTTTACAGACTAACATAAAAGTTTACAGCACACCTTATTACAGCTACAGTTCAAGCAAAAGTGTAAAAAGGGGAGTTAGACAGGAAAATTAAAGTGTTTAAATGAGAACTACACAAATAAATATAGTCTTTCAAATGCTCCTGAAACTGCTGACATATGTAAAATACTGCACATGTCTAAGAATGTTTCCTTTTTAACCTTATGTTAACATAAACGTCAAGACATCCTTTGACCTGCAAATCACTGACTCCTGATGAAACGCGGTTATCATCCTTTGCCAGATGTGGAATGTGGCGAGTAAAAATCCACCTCCTCCATTCCTGTCACTGCCCACGCTCCCATCATCCAGCAGACAGGAGCGCCGCAAACACTGGGCCACGTTCAAGGTCCTCCCCCACGTTAAGGAGTCGCTGTGATGACATGGTAACGACACACCACGGTTATGACACGCGGGTTCGTGGGGTCAGGGCTATGCTATGTCTATGGATAACAACAACCTGCACTCAAGATTTGTCCTGCTGGAAGCCCATCAACTGTGCAAAGTGATTTGATCAGATATGACAATAGCTGTGCTATTTCTAAACTTCCCTGTCGCTCTGTTCTCCTCCAGATCATAACAGAGCTCCTGCAAAAAAAAAAAAAAACAACTTTTGTTTCATGTTGACATTATTTTTTCCACTGCGACTTACCATCTTGTACTGTTCCTTGCAAAAAAGAAATGTTTCATTAATACTGAAGCAGAGAGGCCTTTGTCTATGCAACTGGGTGATGCTGATTATATAAAGAAAACAAGACAACATCAAGTTAGGATGCTTTTGGGGCGCTTCAGAGCTGCAGAACATCTTTGTGGATGGGCATCCTTAAATAAACTTGCTCTGTAGCTGACAGTCAGTTCGCTGGTGGACTTTCTAGGCTCTAGGGGTGCAACAACCACAAAAATATTGCTAGTATTTGAATAAAGTTAGCCCTTTTCTTGCTGTCACCACTCTCCGTTTGAAAAGGAAACACCAAAAATGATGCTGCCACTCCTTTGGCTCCAAGCCCATCATCAGCATGGTCAAGTTGGTGGTTGGAACCAAAGTCATGGATGTTGTTTCCCTGCTGTGAAAGTTTGGGGAAGTCAACATTTGCGTCAATCAGATGTCCTCACTGGTCATTGCCAACATTGCTACAATTCATGGTATTTCATTCACTTTCCATTGTTTTTGTCTCAGCTCTCCTCCTGGAGTCTCTGGAATCCTACTGGAGGAATGAATGTCATATTTCCAGCAGTTGATGGAGAGCGTGTGATTGAATTGGTAACCTTGTTTTTCTTTAGGTTGTTTTCTTTTCATATGGCAAATAAAAAAAATCACTGGTTAGATATGTGTGGAGAGGGATGTAGGAAGAAGGTCCTGAAGAAGGTCCCAACTGCTCAAATAAAAAAGTACTCAAACCTTGATTCATTCTGTGGCCAGAGGCTCACATATGTTAATTTCAGTTATTTGCATCTAAGTATGCAGAGCACAATTGCCTGGAAGAGGTGTTTAACTCAAACTGGAGGTTGCATCACATTCCAAACACAAACACTGTTTGTGACCAGACTGAAACTACGGCCTATGAAGGATGTTGGTCCGTAGCAAGGAACAATCACTGTGCATGTAACTGCTCAAACTGATCACACTAAATAACAAAGGTGTTATCCCAATAGTGAGTACATATTCAGTATGTTCCCTCCCCTCATTATTCAGTCATTTTTAGTTTGTCCTTCTGTATCTTTGTGTAGGATTTTACAAAAATCTTTTCAAAACTGTATATTCATCAAAAATGCCAGTGAAATGAGTTCATACATGTTTGCATTCCAGTCCATAGAGTTAGTTGTCCAGAAAGTTTCAGGATCTCCCTAATACTAAGATATTTAGAAACGGAAAAAGCAGGTGTCCTTAGACTATATAAAATTGTTAGTGAAGATTGTCACTTGTGTCTCTGTTTGGCAACAACTTTGGAAGATATTCCTGTCATCTGCATTGCTGACTTAAGCAGCTTCTCTGTCCTTTCTGTTCAGAACATCACATCACAAAGCTTCACTAAATATATACAGACATTAAAAGCAACAAAAAACAGTTGACCTTTTTGAGTTTTGAGATTTCTGAAAGGCACTGATGCCATCGAGATTTGTTTAGATGTCACGCTGGCAGAGACGAGCCCGACTCAAAAGTTTTCTTCCAGCGTTTCCCCACAAAGTCAACAGCAGATAGAAATGGGCTGTGAATCACTGACAGGCCAATTGGTGAAAGTAAATACACCCCTGCTTTCTTTCCTCCTCTCTTTCCCTCTCATCTCTCGCTCTGTCCTTCCCTTGCTTCTCTTTTGTTTGCATTTAACTTCGCACAACAAGGACCCTGCTCAGGATTCCTCAATTTCAACAAAACGAACAGTGGAAACAGATGGACTGTGAAGTGATGTTAGGCCGACTCTGTGAAAACAAAATCACTTCTCTGGTAATTTCTTCTTTCTTTCGCTTCCTCGTCTCGTCTCCTTGTCCATCTGTTCAGGCTTTTTCTAACTTCCTGTGAGACACATTCCACACATTGAGTTGCTCCCAAGATTCCGTAACACAATTAAAAATACTCCGCTCTTAAGCAACGGCAATAATTCCATCTCCCCTTTTCCCACTCCTTTCCCTCCCTGTCCTCTCACCTCCTTCCGATAAGTCTCCTCCCCTCTCACTCGCTTTCCTCCTGACGTGCCGTTAGTTTCGATAACATTCCGGTTTCGCTGCAACAAATGATGTTTCCACATTTCCACAAAAATAACTTCAGCTGCAGAGCAGAAACATGAACACCATCTGAGGCATCACGCAACACATGGAGTTTATCTCTTCCACTGGACATGCGTGCTTGTGTGTGGCAGACAGAGAAGAAACAGATGGATTACAGTAATGTGAATGACTCTTAGGTGCCCCAGCACGCTGGTTTTATTACTAGCTGCACAAATATGCACCTTTTTCGTGCTAAACCACACTGCGCTCATAAACAGGAACTTCACTAAAAAAGTGAGCGTCATCTACTTTACAGTACGGCCAAGTATGCAGGCTTATTATTTCACTCTATTGATATTTGCTGTGCTTTTTTTTCTGCAATAAAACGAGTTTTCCTCATAACCCCATGAGCTGCATCTCATTTAAGAAGAGAGAGTATTGTTTCCATTTCAGTAAAATGAGCTAAAGCCGCCTGCAGTATATGATATAATATCATAAAAGGAAATGATACAATACTGTAAAAACTTTATTGGGTCATCTTGTGGAAACGGACAATTGTGGTTTTATTTGGCAAAAGCTATAGCTGCAGCTACTTAAAGAGAAACCTCACTTTGAAATAGATTTCACACACAGAGCCATCACAATCCCACCATCCTGCTTCCTACCCTGCACTTATCCTCTATTACTGCTGCCTCAGCCGTCACAGCGTATTTTTCCTCGCTGTTTCCTTTGAGAGACCTGGACTGGCCGAATAAATTCGCTAACTTTCTTTTGCACAACCTTATATTTTCACCGAAAAAAAAAAATTTCAAAGGTGCAACAATCATTCTTCATGACAGTCTAGTGAGTTTCACAACCAATACTGAGAGAAAGTAACACAATCTGAAAATGATTGCTGTGGCAATTTATGTCACATTGAACACAATTATCTGGATATAAATGACCTGTGTTGTTCTTCTCAGAATGCCACCAAGCACCGATGGTCTGTTTCAGTATGAAAAATAAAAAAACAAAAAACTAAACACAAACACTTCTAGCAGCATATCATATGTTACAGGATCCTTACAAAACCTCAAATATATAACAACGAAGAATGAGACCGTGAGAGGGAACTCCCATGCTGAACAATTTGACACACACACCGTACAAGCTAACTTCTAGTCTTCCGAGGTTTCGGGTTAAGGCTGAGCCGGGTATGTCGCCACTTACAGATCAGTTGAGTGTGCAGCTTGACAGCATGTTTTAAAAATGCATTTCGAGATTTATTTATTATTTTTTTTAAATATTAAATAGGCCATTTAAGCTTTTAATGAGGTATTTTGGTAGGCCTGGTCGACTGGGACAACATTCAACCTTTTGTGTTGTTTTGTACGTATAATTGAACCCTGTGTGTGTCTGCACAAGGAAAGAACAAGACATGAGAGAAGATTACCGTGCGTCTTGACGAAATAAATATTTAAAAATGGATAAAAATGTTCCAACCATGCAGAAGCGGTGGTTAAGTTCAAGTTCTGCGTTCATTGTTATCCTTTACATTTTAAACAGATGCACGAAACAGCCTAACGAGATCCTACAACATGATTCAGTGACAATGAAACCTCCACAACGTGTACCGCTTAATCTGAAGGCACGGTAATCATTCTTCAAGACAGTCAAGTGAGTCTCACAACCAATACTGCGAGAAAGTAACACAATCTGAAAACGATTTATGTCACATTGAACACAATTATCTGGATATAAATTGCATCCACCAGATCCACTATCGCTGTGCGAGTGCAACGCGTAACAGCCTATACTTCACCCAACGACAAAATAACAAATGAAAAATCACTGTGATAGCTCATGCTCACGCGACACTAGACGCACTAACGCTGCTTCTTAGCTGTGACGTGATTCTGGTTCCTATGACCTTTATCCATGGCGCTTTTCAGAATGCCACCAGGCACCAAAAGGCAGTGTCAGTGAGAAAAATATGGCGAGCAGCCTAATGTATTTTACAGGATCCTCACAAGACCCCCAAAATATTACAGCTGAATATGAGACAGGCGCTACTGTTGTGGAATAGTATTCCCATGCTGAACTATCTGACGAACACCCCAGTCTTACAAAGCTCCTGCAAGGCTTCAGGTTAAGGGTGAGCTGGGGCTGTCGGCGTACAGCTTGACAGCATGCTTTGAAATTGCATTTTGAGATTTTTCAAATATAAAATAAGCAAATGAAATTCATAGTAAAGTTTTTCAGTAGGCCTGGTTAAGGGGGATTTAATTATTTTAAAATTGAACCTTGTGTTTTGTATTGTATCACATACACATGTCTGCATGAGGACAGGACAAGATATGAGAGTAAAATGATCATGCTTAAATTATAAATAAAAAAAATAAACTTTTAAAAATCGGTTAAAGTATTCCATTCACATAAATGCAGTAAATAAATATAAGCTCTAAAAGTGTTTTATTAAAGTTCATAATTATTCTACAAATGTTATTTAAACACAAGTCGGGGTTCTGATTGCTATTCATGGATACATATGTTCCTGTAACCACATCTAACTGGGATTTCATAGTGTACTAACAACCCTTGAGTAAATTTCTACATCACTGCAACAAAATGAGACGTCAGCCTCTCTTTGCTGTAAATTCCACTACCGCAGCCCAGCAGCACGTCAGTTTAACACGTCCTGACACACTCATGTGCTCCATTTTAGACACCCATATTACTCGCACAAAGCCTCTGACACTTCAGAGACAACACGCACAGTGAGTGAGTAATTTTTTCGAAACACAGAGTCTCCTGTTATTACACAGCTAAGGAGGAAGGTGGAGGAAACAGAAAGAGAGGAAGACGGAGTGAGAGAGACGGGCAGAAGCACAGACAGTGCGTCGGTGCATATTTCGTGTCTGTGCAAGCATATTTATCTGGTAAACATGGGTTTAGTCTCTGAGGATTTACAGCATAGAAGCTTTAATGCAAGATATTTGTGTGTTTAAATAGGTGCCATGTTATGAACTCATTAGTATTACCTGAGAGCATCCACATGTTTTTATATGGGGTTTTGTGTACACCTTTTGTGTGCACCTCTGTGCTCGAGTCAATGTGTCTGAGTGGGTCGGTGCACACGGGGGTTCCGGGCCATGCTTGCATTCAGCAACACATTGGTCCCTAGTTGGCTGAAAATGTCAATATTCACTATTCACACAAACAGCAAACCTTGGAACACCAAACCAGTGGGGAATGGAGGTCAGGCCGGCGATTTTAAAGGTTATTCTATATGGCATTTCTTTTATATAAGAGTGAGAGAAATAAGGGATGAGAGGAAGGACAGCAAACTAGGAGGGCTGAGAGAGAGAGAATGTCATGCCATGCAGCTCACATGCTTGGCTTTATATCACCACGAGTACCTTCTGTGTACTCTGAACCAACAACTTTTATACTGACATGACTTTTTATGCTTTTGGCTTTGGTAAATTAGAACAATTTACACAGGCAATGTAAAAATACGGCTAGAGACTCTACCAACTTGACAGGGCAGAAACACTTCACACTTCATTTTTGAAAAAAAATTAAATTAAAAAATAAGCTTTGCACATCGCAAGGACTTACACATAACATGGAATATATGGACAGGCAGTGTGAGCCTCTTAAAGATCAGTAAATATGATTTTCACATAAATCATTTTGAAAGCTTGCCTCGGATAAACAACCAGAGGTCCAGTCATTGTGCTGGGTGCCTTAGGGATCTATCTCTTGGAGCCCCACTGGTCACAATTATGGGAAATACACCAGGGCTACATGATATCATGGAATTGTGTATAAATAGAAAAAAAAAAGCTTTTACATGTCATTTTACAGCATTGAATGACGGGAGTGGATGGTCCTTCACAGAGAGTACGCGGCATGAAATAGCATGCCGAAACCACAAAATGCGCTCTGATAGCGTGTGACAGCACTTGGTGTGTTGTTCATATGCTTTTAGATGATACCAGGGTGAAACAAACCCGTGTTTACCATCAAAAGTAAACTGATGTATGTTTATATCTTTCAAATGTATGGGAAAACACCGCGTTAAGGACTCATTAAATGCTAAAAGCTCACTCAGATATGCTGGCTAAATATGTAACGGACAGCTGATGATGAACACAACCAGCTGACAGACAAGCAGCACATGCATCCTACTTGACTTTCACTTTTTCAGTAATTACATGGTAAAACTAAACTGTCAGAGTTAGAGTTTCTGTCCCTTAAGTGGATTTACGGTCAGGGATTTCCACTTGGCCACCCATGTTAAAAAACGTAAACAGTTTCTAATCTGCAGAGGCACAAATGATTATTAAATCTTCCCCCCACCTGCACACCAATCGGAATGGCTAGAGAAGCAGCCACAAATAATTCCATCATGACTCCCCACCAGGCCCGCTGATAGCTCCATATTTATTTGTGACTGATAGGACAAAATCACAGACGACTCAGAACTAAATCAGCCAAATTATATCGGTATATCTATCTGTTGTGCCACTCAATTGAGTCTCTGATTTGATTTTTGCAACCCACTGCCTCTCGCATGCACTTTCTTTGTTTCTCGAGCATATTTTAATATATTTGAATTTTCTCCCCCGCTATCTCCCTCTATGCCTCCGTCTCTGCGTCTTTGAGACAGATAAAGCCTGGTGCTTTCGATTGGAGCGTAATGGATGATTTTCGTGAGTGGAAAATGACGGGTTATTTCCTTGAAGTCTATCGTGGCAGCACCAATAGCGGTATCTAAGTCAGCAGGGCTCAGTGGAACAAAGGATGAATTCAGGTGATGTCGTTTGGTCTGTCTTTGATTCAACAGTGGGGATGATTGGAGGATTTTCATCTCTGTGTTTCTGTCATTGTCTTCTCTCCTCTCGGCTGTCTCTTTGGAGCTCTCTCGCTGTCTTTTAATGTCTCTCTTTCTATTCGCTGCTTCCATTTGCCGGTATATTTTTTGTTCTTCTCTCATAGTTTTTCTTTTTATGACAGGTGTTTTAAATATCACCAGATTAAAAAAAAAAAAAAAAAAAAAAAAAAAAGTTGCATCTTTCACACAATCTTAATGTGACAGCCCTACATAAACAATTTTGTTTTTGCCCCCCCTTTCTTTTTTGCCACCCAAATGACATGTTGAAGTGTCAACTAATCAGTTTGTTTTATTGTTGATGAATGACAAGAGGAACATCCAAAAGCGCTTGTGTAGCTGGCCATGCTTGACCATTTTGTAATGTGTTGCTTGTAGTGCGAACCGCATTTGGTATACTGCACTTTTTTTTTTTTTCTTCCCCGAGTTGGTACTCTGCCCTTTCTATATCAAGTCCTCGTGGCCCTAAATAAAGTGTATTATCCAAGGGATGAGACACTGTCTGATTTTCTCTATTGGGAGCTAGTTAAATAACTTAACATTATTTTAATAACAGTAATTGTGGCTTGGTTTCAAAAGGGACAACAAAAAACAGAGTCAGAAAATGTCTGTTACGTGCCAGGCAAGGGGCAACGTATTCCTGTGTTTCTCTCTCGCTCTTTTTGTTTTGAAGGTCTTGATTGCGCATTTGGTTTCCACCTGAGCCTGCTGACTGGGTAGTTCAACCACAGACTGTCCAATCACTTTCCAGGGCTTTCATGAAAAGGAACCAACCCAGAGGATCCAGTCTCTGCTGCTTGTCTGTCTGCTTACTTTCATTACTGTTCTCCTGCCTTGTTAGACACTGAGATGTGTGAACCTATGATCTCCATTAATATTGATAGATGTGGTGGAAGGTGCTGACTATAGATGAGATTAGGGTGCCCTAGTCTATACCTTTTCTCAAGTAGGTAACTTTTTGTTATACACACTAGAATTATTGGCTGATGCCACCTATGTATTTGTGATTATACCTTTTGTAGATAGACCTTGTGTATACATAAGTCCACTGACAACTAGATTCTTAGGTCTGTGCTGCACAGGATGTAAAAATTCTACGGAGCAGATGTCACTGCTGGGACACAGATAATGAGGTCCTTGAATGATTTTTATATTGTTGGATTTTCTGACATCCCATCAATATCTGTCAAGAAAATACATAAAAGTGTATATGTAGTGCACAGCACATATGTCCTGGGGACACATGTTGCCTAGAGCCAAAGCACCTGGTAGGATCTCTCCAGGTGATGGATCAGGTAAAGAGCAATACATGGACGACAAGCAGGGATAAAGGGAATGGAGCTATCTTGTCTGGACAAGGAACACCCCACCATCTAGTATCTAGTAATCTAAATTCAGTTTAGCTCATGGCATTTAGTGATAAAAAGAACAGTTGAGTGTCAGTGTTTTAGTTTCCATCAAAATGTAGTTCAGATTTTAACAGAATTTCTGAAGAAGATGAATCCATGCAGTTACCCAAATATGAGTTGAGTGATTGAATTGGAGCTGGAAGCACCAATTTACCAATCAGAAGCCTTTAAACTGTTGCAGAAGAAGGTGCAGCAATTATTATTTGTGTACTATTATTTAATTAATAATTAATAATTTAATTAATAATTAAATAAGCACCACTGAATCTCAAACTGCACACATAAACATGAGGAAAAGTCCTGTTAGTATACTGTAAATCATCACCATCAGCTTCTGTTGTTGAAAAGCAGCAGCAGAGAGTCCCAGGGAGCTGATTAGGATGCCTGTATGTAAAACCAGAGGGACATTGGGGCAATGGAACGGCACTTCTGGGTCGGACACTGCTTAGTTTTCTGCCATCATCACCTGGACATGCAGGCAAAATTTGATGGGTAGTTGAGCCTGAGATGGTTGCATAAGGTTTTCTTTCCTCAATAGAAATCACACAGAAGTCTTTCTGGCAGCAGTGGAGATGTTTATTTTGATCCAAAAGGTCATACCTGCCAAGCACCTTTCAACTGCTTTGAAAATTAGAATTATGATTTTACAGAAAACAATATCTGCCAGCTTAGCGGCAACTTGAGTATACAGAGGCCAGTGAAGTGCAAAATCTACCAAATGTCAAACACCTTTAAACCAGAATCAGAACCAGTACTTTGTGTGATAGAGGCCAGATTTAGAGGTGGAATACTAAATGCTTTTCAGAAATCAGGGACTTTAAATTGTATGGACTGTGGTTAGTAAGTAGCTCTAACTTTGGTGACGACACCGAATCCTTGAACCTCCAAAAGTTATCTTTATAAGTTGTCAAAATGTTTAAGGAACCCATTAAGTTTTCATCATTTCAAGGCTGGCAATTTTATAAAGATACAGGCACGAAGATGAGAAGCGAATGAGAAAGACTGGGAAAACTGTTGTGCATGCAGTTCTTTCCAAATCTCATTACTTAGGTGGAATTTGCAAAGATGTTTTGATCTTTTTTTGTTCTAAATATTTATTGGATTTTTGAATGTGCCCGAGCATCAGAGTTAAAGTTAGAAACCATGTTTAAGTGTGCAAGCTGACTAACATTTGTCACGTGCCTTGTAACGAGTGTGTGTGTTACTGTTGCAGTAAACGCATTTGCTCCAGTAAGTGATACGTGTTTATTACTGTGTTTTTCCTTTTTCCTGCATGTTGGTACCACGGGATGTTGATTTTGCAGCTTGCTAGCCGGCTAATGATCTGCCATTTACCATGACAGACAAGCAATTACAGTGCAACAGACATGACAAACACCTTGCTCTGTGTGTACGGCCACACATGCCCCCCGTGACTCTCTTTGTGTGTCTGTTTTACACATGTAATTATGTTAGAGGAGCTATTTAGGACGCTGTACTTCCGTGAGTATTTACAAGTGTTTTCTTCTTTCTAGAAAGGCCACTGGAACACACAAACACTAGGTCAGCCAGAGACAGATAATCAAACACCATTACTGTCCGTTCTTGTCCACCCCGTGAATCTTTAAATCAGCTTTATTGGTGCTTCCATTTGCAAGATTGTGACATCAATGAAAAGAAATAACCACTATGCTTTTCCCATAATGACAACACTGCGTGTCTGTGAGTAGCTGCTTCCTCCCAACACAATGTTCGTCACACTAACATATATATGTTTGTGTGTTTTACGCCTATTTATAGCTGCATGCGTGTTCTTGAGAGTTGCTGAGGATGTGGACACTGAATCTGCCTGTGATGGCGAGTGATTGATTCGCTGGATAGATTTTCCTCACACTAACACACACTACCAGTCTCTCACACAAGCTCACACACATAAACACACAAAAAAGTCACCATGGATGGGAAATGGATTGGCTGTAACACTGTTAACCTTTCACCCAGAAAGGATATGAACGCTCACACCACACAGAGAGAAAAAGGCTACGGAAACAGAAACTATTTTAAAAATCACTGATCAATCGTTTGTTTGGTGGCAGCACGAACAGAATGTTATTTTGAAAACTGTGTTTTCCCGAGTGAAGAGCATAGCAAAAGTTTTCCTTGGTGTCACACTGATGAGCCGAACTGTGACAACATAGCCCTGAGAAGAGTTACATTTCTATCTGAGTATCAGGGAAGGTGGTAGATTTATTTCTTTCAGTTTGACAATTCCTGCACGCCATCTTTGTGTGAACTTTGATAGTCTGAACTTGACAATAATTGAAGGGAATTGAAGCTGAAACCTTGAAACCTGGTGCACCGCATTCGCCAAACATGAAATTTCACTCTTGCAAAAATAGGGATTTCTCTTAAAAAAAAAAAACAGACTGGCATAATGATGCTACTGAAATATAAAAATACATTGTTTTTTTGTTGGATACGAGGCTCCGATCTCTGAAAGGTCGATAAACCTGAAGATGCCAATTGTTGTGAAGCATCGAATGCATTTCAAAATGTCTCACCCCTTGATTTGGTGCTCTGGTGAAAGCTGCATCATTTTGTCTCAGAAGTTTCTACATTTAATATCATGTTTTGTTTTCATACATGTGCTTTAAGTCAGACGTTTCTCTGCCTGTCGTCTTTTTGATTGCTTTGAGCTTGACTTGCTTTAATAAGCTTCATATTTTTTTCCACAGTGTTGTTTTTTTAAAGTACATGGGTGAACTGTTACCATCAGAAAAAAATGATTTAGATCAGTTACTTAAATTAAAGCTTAAAACACCTCTTATGTGCTGTACTTGGGTCTCTCTTGATATATAGATATATATAGATTATATATCTATATCATCGACTGTATATACAGGAAAGAGCTAATGGGTGTCATTTAAGCCTCACACCTACAGTAATTCACAGGGTCACATCCAATAATTTTCGTCTGGACATCGTTCTCAAAAACAGCCTAACAAAAGCCTTCAGCAGTGGTTGGGACTATAAAAATATTCATTCAACATTATGTTTATCCACATGCATACACATAAAAGCACAGGCACTTTTCTTTCATTCCACGTTGATGCTCATGCCCACACATTCACAAAGGCAAACATAAAAAAGTAGCCGTCTGCGATAAAACAGGAAACAAGATTAAAAGTATTGAAAATGTACTAGTACCCCCTGGAGAACGCAGTGTTCATTACCCCCTATAATACTGAAGTGTTGGAAGGAACTGCAAGAAAATCGCATTGCATCATTAAAACCAAAAGGAAAGATCCACTTAGAGGATTAAAGGATTATCCTCTGGGGGCCAGGAACACCCACATTAAATTTACAATCTGTGTTTCTAATTGTCAGAAGTGTGCAAAAGGGAGACCAGTGTCTCCTCTGTTGATCAGTGCTGTGGTATCCAAACTTCATGGCTGTGCAGCTTTCTGGATTCTCATATTTCAGACATTTTGCTCTAATGGGGATGTTTATCAGTATGTGCTCTTGTCTGTACCCGTGTTCTTGTGAAACATTATCAGCCCAATTCATGGCCAAGTACACCCCAAATGCACGGATGTGTTCTCACCCAGCAGTTTTATTGAATCAGGGGGTAACTTGTGTGGACTCAGGACAGCCGGGTGTCCCAGAATACATTTAGTCAAGTATAGTAGCCAATTACAGAATAACCAGACTGCCTCTTCCTGTCTGTACTTGTGTTAGAGTGGAACTTGTCAAGTTCAAACTACACATGTCTGAGGTTTGCGTACTTGGTATTGATTGATTGCTAAACCTCCTGATGAGAGACGATCATCACAGTTTTCCATTTGGCATTCATACATGAATATCCACACAGAGTTTTATAGCTATTCAGGCGTTATTTGCACCTTTCCATGGTTAGACTGATGACCAAGATGGAAAAGAACAAGATTAGTTGCAGCAAGGATGCAGGATAGGATCCTTTTCATGGCTAAAATTAGAACTCGTATCTAATATCTTGGTGCTGGCATATTTCATTGTGTGTTTACGCCATAGAACGTAAATTACTGACCTCAAAAGGTAATTATTTAGGCCAGCCTCCCCCTACGTATTTTACTTAAATAGGAAACAAGATATGAGATTTATCACTGTACTGGAAAACCCACTGGAGCTGAGAGAAGCTGAAGAGAAGAAATTAGTGTACATAATAAAAGATGGTTGGAAGGCAAGGACGGAGAGAAGGGGAGAGTTATTTTGAGAGAATCGAAGGTACTATGAGAGTGCAAACGATGAAAAGAGAAAAAAAAAAGTTGGGAAAATAATTGTCTTCTTACGGATAATGTCCTTCATGGAACAGAAAAATGTCCATCTCTGTTTTTCCTGCTAACAGGGTGTATGTAAAATAAGCCGTGTCTACTTACCACCTTCTAGCTGCTACCTTGCAATTCTCACGGGCCTCAGTGAGTTGCCTTTAACAAGCAAGCCCCAGCAGGCTTCATCTCAAAAGGTTAAAAACAGATTCACTAAAATGCCACTAAAACAAGGTCCTCGGTATACCAGACAAGTTAATGGAGTTTGCTAGATTTTATATGAGCTGTAATATAAGGTCAGCTGGCAATAAATGGGAAATACTGTCCCTATATAAAAATGCGAGAAAGCGAGAGGAGAGGTAGAAGGTAAGTAAGATTCTTCAGCATCTGTAATAATGATGTAATATCAGCATTCATGGGAATATAGATTTTCCAACGGCACAAGTACACCTGACTGAGGCTGAGATCCTCTACTCTGTAGCAGACAGAACAAAAACCCCTTAAATCGTCATTGGATTGCCATGTGAAAACTCATTGTTAGTCATTTGAAACGGAGGCATTTAACCATGAGAACGCAGAAGCTTATTGGAAAATGACATAAATAATTAAGACCACCTAAAATAAAGCAGGAGGCCTTCATAACTAAATGTGTTTCCACCCAAGCGTTACACGATTGTTGGAATCTAATTAGTTTGGAACAATGTATTGGGAAAAGGCTGGAGCAGCTGATGCTTAATGCTGTGTTGTTGTTTTTTTATGATAAACATGCAATTGTATTTCTGCTGCCTGCATAGCACCACAGCTATGATTCACATCCTAATAAAAAAAAAAAAAAGAACACAGAGAAAGAAAGGAAACAGCACATGGTGGACATGTTTAGACGGGTGGATGGAGATAAAGTTATTTTCATCTGCAGAAAAATGGTCCGATGCTACAAGAAAGAGAGATGTAGCGCATATCCTCGATTTCTAAACTACTCTCTTATTTCTTGATTTATTGATAGCTCTAATGTACCTTCTGCGTCCCGTGTTTAAAACCAAGGGCTCTCTCCTTTCCTCTGCCCTTGCCTCTTCCAATCATCCCCCCTGCCATCGCATCTCTCCTCCCCCCCTCGCTTTTTTTCTCTCCTCCCTTCTTCTACACCGTCCATTAATTTTTAAAATGAAGAATAGAGGGCCCATTCAGGATGTGTAATCTCCATGTTTTAATAATGGGGTGGTTCACAACATACATTAATTCGCAGTTCTTTCATACACACACACAGTTGGAGCCACATTGCCGCCATGAAATAAACTATTTACTGAAAATGATGCAGTCTTGCAGACCCTCTGGGCATAAGAAAACAATTAAAAGTTTACATCAAATGTAAGAAGTTCAGTGAAATAATAAATAATTATCTCCCCAAAGTTTATATCCCAACAAATAATTATCATAATCAACCTATAGTGCAGTTTATGTTTGTATCTAATGTTGCTTATCCACCATCAAGCCATAGATACAGCCGTCTAATGCTGGGCTCAGATTTCCTGAGATCTGGGATGATTTATCCCCCGTTTCACACCTACTTTCCGAGGTACAGCCCATATTATCTGGTAATGTGAGGGTTTACAGATAGATCCACTACTAAACCTCCCGAACTACATGCAGACACATGACGGCCACCCCAATATATTTCAAACAAGTTTGATATTTAGAATCTGGATGAGTATTTTAATACTTTCACAATTACCAGTGAAGAGAAACAAGTTAACAAGGACATGGAGCAGTTGGGGATGACATTATCTTGCATACTACTGTAGAAATAACTATGATACAACTGCCAGTTAAAAGCTCATCACTGGTATATATAAAAGCTGTGTCAATGTATGGTCAATATTCCTCTTTCATGATGGAAACCAAGATGGAAAGAAAGAGTTTTGTGCCTAGTCCCCTTCTTCACCGGTGAGTACATTCAGTTAGATTCTCCCCAAGGAAAATGACAGTGATGGTTATGACCCTTGTGTAGCCAGAGCAATGG
This sequence comes from Chelon labrosus, assembly GCF_963514085.1. Lineage (NCBI taxonomy): Eukaryota > Metazoa > Chordata > Actinopteri > Mugiliformes > Mugilidae > Chelon > Chelon labrosus. Next base: position 5,903,323 of record NC_140348.1, read on the forward strand.
AGGAAGTAAAGTGACCCCAGAAGAAGGGGTCAGTTTGGGTGGATGAAGTGCCCCCATGTTTCATCCTGAAGGGCAGTTACAAATTGTTTTTGTTCTTCAATTTGGGAGACTTGGCCTCTTGAAAATTGCAGTGGTTTCTCACCTGATGTTTCTATATTGAAGACATAAAATCAGTTTTATGGTGTGGTGAGACACAAAACCAACTTGGTTATGCTTAAGAACATGGCCTATTTAGCAATGTTTTGATCCAGGTTAGGGCAAAAGAAGCTAAGTCATCGTGGTTACAGTAAATGTGTGGTTAACTTTAGAGAAAAGATGTGGTCATCCTCTATAAATTGGATGGCTGCGAAATGGAAAAAAACAAATCTAAATGTTTGCCAATTAGTTATGTAGGTTCAAAATAATCACTACCCAGCACTAGCTGGACATATATTGTATTTGCAATTTGGCAAACGAGTAAATTAACAACAGCTCCTTGTTAATAGAAAATTAAATCCACGCATATTTGCCTCAAAACATATTTGCTTTTACATATTGGGTTTATGTGAAGGCAATTTCATTGTGGCAAAGAAGAAATGTTCTTTCAGCTACTCTATTACAGGTGTAATTTGATGCTTCCATATACCACAGGACAGGTTTATGATTAAGGGCGACTGCGGCTGTAATTTTACATAGAAATCATGCCTGACTCTGTCCACCAACAAGGCAGACATGAGAGCAGAACAAAAAGATAATGATGGCACCAATTACTATCACAACAGCCTTTCCTTAATCCCTCCTGCCTCTGATGGTTTTTATCTTCACATCAATATCCCACCTTCCCTCTTTTCTTGAGCCGTACCCTCCATCTCGCCGTCCTTTGTGTGTTTCTCCTGCATGTGTCTCTCTGCAGACCCCCTGGTACCTCAGATAGGTTCCCTATCTCTTTGCTCTCAGCTGGACAGAGCAACATCAACGCTTCACTGAGCTTCAAGAAAGCCCCCTCCTCCCCGTCTCCCTCCACCCCTGCTTTTCTCAGTTTCTCCTCCTCCACCTCCCCTGATCTCTCTTACAGGTTGTCTCAGTGAGAGATGGCAGACAAGTGCCCCTGCTGTGGTTACAATCCTCACCCTGCGTCTCTTCTTCTCCTCGCTCTCCCACTCTCTGTGTGGCTCTCATACTCCCGCCAAGAGTGTGCAATGTGCAAATGGTGACCCAGAGGAGGAACACTTCTTCAGTACTGCAAAATAACAAGGCGAAAATCATATTCAGACATGCACATATTTTTGGTTTTATTTGTCCAGGTATTGAGATATCCGTCTCTTTGATTTCCTGTGAAACCCCGATGCAGGGGAGGTCAGAAGCAACATGTATTTCCATAATCAGATAACTTAAAGAAGACACTGTTTTCAACAGTTCTTTGGACAATTTCCTGAGTGAAAAGAAAAAAAAAACAGCTCTCGACAACAAAGTCTGTGCATTATTAAAAAGCAAAGGGGGACTTACTTATACCGAGGTTGTATATTTTGGAATGAACTAGTACGAGAAATGCATTTAAATTCAAATTAGCGAGGACAATGATTACCTAGTTTTTTTTTGTCCTATCCCTGTCTCTCCCTATCACCGTGTAGCTGTCCTCCTCCTATGGCTGTGAAAGCCATATTAGTCGGTCAGAGGGTGTGAGGACGGGGGCGTCAAAGACAGATGAGCAGCTACAGCTCAGAGGGAGAGGGAAGGGCTGGGTGACCCCGAAGAAAGGCAAGAAAGAAGATGAAAAAGTGAAAGTGGACGTCCCATTGTGACAGTTAATATATGTCCAAATATTCATTACATGGTCCTCCCTCTCTCCCCTCTCCCCCTTGACCACTCAACCTGGGTGGCATTTAAATTAAATCTTGCGTGCAGGTATGCGTGAGTGAGAGATACAGCATCACAGAGAGAAAGAGAATCAAATCTCAGCCTTGTTAAGTCCTTATTAAAGTTTCTGCTTCATTACACGGGAGCATTTCCACAGACCTATGCACGGGTAAGTTTAAGCCATGAGTCTTGTGCATATGCATGCAGGCAGAGTTGTGCATCTGTATTTCTATGTGAATAAATACAGTATGCATATTTGTCTGCACGCTTGAGTGTGTATTGTTGCTTTTAATTACAGAGATTTCAGAATCATGCTCCTGCACATCTGATACTCTTCAAGTTGAGTATCAAGTAAGCACAAGTCATTAAAACACACCTGGCAGTGACGCTGGATTTATATTTCACACAGCAGATGCTATGTGCAGACGCTAAACATGTACCTCTTCAAAAATAGAAATACATGTTGAAGATTACTGGGCTGCTTGTGCTTTCTCCTGCATGTTTCTGATTCCAGTTGAGTATTTATCTCCTTTTCAGTCAGTCTGTCAATTATACCAATGCAATTTATCAAAGGACACCTTTCTTCTGTGCTACAGTTTGCAAAATAAAAGAATACTCTTTGTTTGTGGGACTTGATACTGTTTTCTGCCAAGGCTTGTGAAGTCACTAATATCGAATATGTCTAAGAACAATAATGGGCCTTGCAAACCACTGAGCCAGTATATTATATATATATATACTGCTACAAGAGGATCAGGTTGGTAACACACCTGCAAACTTTCTGTAGCTGAAACTGCTTAATGCAACATTCTACCAAACCTTCGTGTAATGAACAAGTCATTTAATTCAACAAGAATCCACACTGTCTACGGAGCCATCAATCATCTTTGCAAATATACAAAGAATTGCAGTCAACTCTCGATACATAAGACGTGTGAAAAAGAAACAAATGACAGGCAGTAAGTTATTGAAAGTAACTCCGTGGAGAAACAAAGTTGGCTCTCGTTACAGCCTTGCACGTCTATAATGAACAGATTTGACTGGATGCTTCTTGCAGCTAATAAAATGACAATTACTAAGGAATGCTATTTAGCAGATAAGTGTCTTGCATTCATGGCCCCAAGGGAGTCAGCCTTGAAGAACCCCAACAGTGTTTGTGTGTTCCTTTATCCTGTAAATTCAGTCAAGCTGCTTGAAATAAGGAAGCATTTAAAAGACAAACAAATTCTAATTTTGGCTTGAATATCTAAACTGTGGGTCTCTTTTTGCTGGAAGTCACGATAAATATCAAGGTTATTACTACGAGGAAACAAATGACTTCATGTAAGTACATAAAACGTGTTGCATGATCAACAATCTTAATTGGGATTAACACTGTCCTTTATTCGGTACTCTACCTTTTTACAGCTAATTACACACAACAAAGTTCGACCAAGTTAATTAGTTGGTATGTGTTAAAGAAGAGCCTAGAGCAGTGAACCAGGCATTCACATATGATTGTAACACACTCCTAAATTTAGAAATGGAGACTAGCTACAGATGTGAAAGCCTGCACTCAAGTACATATAACAAGTACATTCAAACAAGTACGTTTGACAGGTTTATTCACACTCTGAAACATCCATCCTCTTCTTTCAGTTCTACTTGTGGTCTGAACAGGAATAAACACCATTCTTTTAGCACCCTGCTCTCTATTCTTTCTGTTTATTAATTCACATGATTACATGTGAATGTTTGTAAAAGGATCTATTCGGTGATCTATAAAAGGTACATTATTCTCAGTAATTACTTAAATTGAGGAGTCTTTGCAGTGATGACCAGACTGACAGACTGAGATGTTTATCTCAGTTTGTCACACTGAGTAATCCATAATCATGCATAATTCACCAGTGCCATTCTTTCATTTTCCAAGGTAACATTTATAGAAAATGTATATAAATGTCATCACTGTCACAGTAGTACATGTTGTGCTAGTAGTGCTGTATGTAGAATTTTACACCTGAAGACCAATCCATATGTAAAGAGATTCACCCGTCACTCATCACTAGCTAAACCCTCGTTGCTTAGGTAATACTCCTGTATATTTCCCTCCTCAAATGTTTTAGAGTGCACCACGCATCTCCACCCACATCTGTGTTCATCCTCTTGTGACTGTCTGGTCCACACAAAGTCACTGAGCACTACACCTCGTCACTTGAAAATCCCGTTATACTGTACATGTAGTAATGCAGACTTAGTTATCGTGTTTGTCTCCAACAAACATAAATAGTTTTAACCTGTGGTCTCCCAATAGCACAACAATAAATTTACCAAAGCCAGTAATGTAAGCATAGAGTGGTTAAAAAGTAGCGCTGAAAGATACTGAATAAGAAAACTCCCGGCATAGTCACAAGGATTGTTTTGAGTTCTTGTGATCAAAGTAAAGAAACAGTGTACGACAACATGTTAACAAAGAGCCAATGCTTACAGGCTGACTCAAGTGATATTCCGTAAGCATTAAGTTATAAATACTTCCACTGCAGACCTGAAAGGCCTTAAGTGATTGATTAATTCCCTTCATTATACCCACAACCTGTTTATTCCATGTTGCCCACATGCTACGTTTACATATGAGGTTTCAGGTCAGCCACTTTCACCTGCAATTTACAATGTGGAAGAAACTCATAATGGTGCATTAACCCGGCTATTTTTGGTACATTTAAAGACAGTTTGGATATTAATGAAATAAATAACAAAGAAAATCCGTCAAGATTAGACAGTTTCCCTTCATTCTGTCTTAAGAAAAGCTGAGGCAAGACCTTTCAGTGGCACTAAGAATAAACCGTAGGCAAAGGTCTGACTGCTTGAGACTAGATTCAGATCCTGAAAAGCTGACCTTTTAGAAAAGAAGGTTTTGGCAGAACACTAAGAAAAACTGAGCCGTGCGGGACAGAGGCCCTGGTGCAATTTAGATAGGAAGCAACCACTTACATTGAGGTTAAGGCAGATTTCCTCCTTTTCTTTGTCAAACCTTTGATATCCCTTATCAAAGAATCTCCATCAATAGATAAGCTTTATCAATGGAAACCATCTGGGAACATAATTAAGATAACACTATAGTTTGATACATGCCAAATCAAAGTTTAGCTCGATAAGATCCCCGCCCACGGTGATATATGATTCAACAAACACCGGATAGAGAGTGTTTGTGTGTGTTTGAGACGACAAGCTCTATGATTCCCCCCAAAGCCTGTTGGAGAGAGAAATAGAGAGGAGCTATGGAGACAGATGGGGACGTAGACAGTGGTCAGGGGTGAGAGAGGGAGAGGAGGAAAGAGGGTGAGAGAGAGAGAGACAAACAAAATTTGAGCTTCCCATTGTCTGTGTAGTACCTTTAAATCTCTCATCCCACTCCTCCTTCAAGCTGGTAAATTATTCAGAGCTGCTGATTTATCACCTCCAACAACAACACAGATATAATAGTTGTGTGTCTTAATGTGGGCTCCACCATACCAGAGCTTTCCCCAGCAACTGGCTCTTAATGCAGTTAGCGGAAGAGGAGCCGCAGACAGTGTCGACCCAGCTTGACATAAAGACAAACAAAGGCTCACTTCGGCTGTCACCGAAATTGTCGGCATTTCTGTTGTGGTCTGTTTAAAAATGCCAAGATTAAAACAAAACTGAAGCCAAAAAAGCTTGAATTCTTAGATCTCTTGGGAGACTGCACAGTATCCCCAATCTTCAATGTTAAATGGATCAGAGATGTTTGCAAGTAGTTGGAAGCTTTTCTTTGGCTGAATAATGCGCATCAACGTCCTTCATATTTTTATCGGCTGGAGAAATTTAAACGTACGCATCATGTTACACACTGAGCCATATGCCTGAATACGGAACTAACAGAGCAGCCACTTTAGACTCCAATGGCCAACCTTGGTTGCTGGCGTTGAATACTACCATTAGTGGTTTGCCCCGGATGCTTCTAAAAGAGCCCTACTATTAAAATCACAGCAGGCTTAACAGATGTATTCTATCTGCTAATGGTTCAATATGAGGCCCTTAAGCCCCCCCCCCCAGAAAAGCTACAATTTCAGCCTGTAACAAAACACTTATGAGTAATAGAGCGTACAGACAGATTCTGTCTCCAAGTAGTAAAAGAATAACTAAAATTTAAAAGGGGCTCAAGGATGTCTTCCAGTTATTAAAATCTACATTGCTCAGCTTCCTTTATTAAAGCCTATGATGTACCGTATCTGATCGAGGATCATAATTCAGGATTTTTACCTTGAAATCCACTCTGCTTTGTTGCAGATGACAATCTTCATGGGTAACTGAGAGGACTGACCGAACAAATTCCTGACTATACCCATGATGATGTGTTTGAACACCGATGTATTTGTTAATGAATATAGCTGTGGGTCACATGTAACTTTAAAGTAAGGGTCATTTGGTATAAGGAAAGCTGTGCTCACATGTTTTGCTCAAGTCCTTGGACTCTGACAAAGAAGCAGTGGTATATCTTCTTTTAAAGATATGTGCCTACTTTGACACAGCTGTCAAAGTAGAACTTTCACTTTGCTTCTTATTGTCACCTGACCAAGCTTCTGACCTGCTGAGTTGCTCAAAGTTGCCAATTAGTCTAAAAAAAAGTGACGACTGCCAACACCCACTATCAGAGTGACGGTTGCCAAGACTTGGGCGTTACAAATTAATAGCTGGTTTATACTCAGACAATATTTCTACGCAGAGCCTACGCCATAGGAGGTCTACACTTTTGTAAGCATTTATAGCCCTGGTGAGTCTGCATCATTCTGTAATCATGCTGCTAAAATTCTAGCATGAGGCTAGTCAGCTGTGTTAAGTCTCTCTGGCCATCACAAACAGTGGCATTTTGAAGTGAGCGGCTCATGTTGAAGTCGGAGTTACAAAATGTTGAAAATATTTAGTTTTAGTCAAAAAAAGAGGAGACGTCTGAGTAGGTCGAGGAAACGCATTCAAAGCTATTGCTGCTTCGTCTTTATGTGTGGATACGTTTCTAGGGAGGTGCATATCAGGTAGATCCACGCACAGCCCGAAACTTGCGTGAAAGGTTAAGATTTGGTTTTATTTGGGCACAGATTTATCTACCGCCCAAAGCTTCTGGTAGTGATCAACACATGAGACTTCCTGTCTAGTGTCCCAGATTTCTTGAAAGAACAACATCTAGAATAATGTTTGTGCATATTCATTAAAAAACTGGTCATGAATCAAATAAAAAGAGGTCAGGAAGTAAATCAGGACTGGTGAGATATTCCCTTGGTATTTTGCGAGTGTTGTGACCTCTGGTCCTGGATAAACCCACCAAAAGGTACATCAGTATTCAGTTGGAGCAGAAACCCAGACTCTTTGGTTTTCAGACTCAGTAAAACAATTGTGGTCTGATCAGAGCCCCATTTTTGTATCTGTAGGATTTCAGTTTGGTCAGGTGGGTGGACAGTAACACCACTGCAGGGGTGGCCACTTTGACAAAAAGATTATCAGTGAATTGCAGCCAACTTCTAAGCCTCTTTCCTTTTCTTATCTGTGTTGTGTCCTAAAAAGATAATCACTTAATTAAATATTGATGATATTTCAAACCAGATGCTGGCAATCTAACTTATGGATGGGCAGAATGATTAGAGGGCAGAGTTTACTGAATCATAGCAGCCTGCAAGGGTGACAGACAGTAGAACAGCAGATGAGAGAGAGGGACAAACTATAAAAATAGAATCAAAAGCATTAATCAAGTTAAAGAAAAAGAAAATACTGATAAAAATAATTTAAAACTACTAGTAGACTTATTGGGTGCTCTTAAAATCAAATGATTAATTCACAGCTGTGTAGATATGGGTTATTCTCTGTATCATATGCCATCATACATTTTTCATTCAGCCGTAATACCATGATGGGACGATTGGCTTACCCCCGTGGACACTTGGGAGCCCATTGGTCCATTAAAGTGTGTGTTAAAGCATGTGTGTGTACGTGTGTGTGTGTGTATGCTGGAATGGGATCTTTGCTTTTAAGAAGAATATGCGAGCAGAGTGAGGGTCATGGTACCGAATAAGTAAAAAATAAATAAAACTATACTACACACACACACACACACACACACACACACAGAATAAGTCCATTTCCATCTGGTGATGTTTACTTTAGCAAGCGAGAGCGTCTGTTCCTGCAAGAACGGAGGCAGAAGGAGGGGGGGTGAGCTGCAGAGGAACAGTGATAGCAGAGGGATGAAGCAACAGACTGATGGAAAAGTGAATATTCCTCTGGTAGAAATCGTCAGATTACACGCCTGCTTAGATTCTATCGCCCCCAAAGGAATTTTGCACAGTGCATGTATAGTGCATGTACTCAAGTGATTTCAGTCCAAGACAGTTACTACTTGGGGATTTACTGATGCTTTTCAAATAATACTCTGATCAGACTTTACATTATGACCACCTGCCTAATATTGTGCATGTCTCCCTTGTGGCTCCAAAACTGTTGTGATTCACCACAGAATGGACATGGGCCTTCTGAGGGTGTCTGTCCTGTGGTGTCTGGTAACAGAATGTTGTTAGTGGAGGTCTTTGGGTCCTATGGGTTGAGGGGAGGGACCTCAACCCATAGGAGCAACTGGGGGTAAAGTGTCTTGCTCAAGGACAATTCGGCATGTGGCACATTCCGGGGGGCTGAACCACTAACCCTCTACTTTGTGGACCGCTCTACCTACTGAGCCAGGTGGGTGCTACATGTCTAAGTAACATCCACATGAATGCCAGGTCCAGAAGTGTCCCAGTAGAACACTGTACTGTCACAAGATGGTCAATGTTATTCACTTCTGCTGTCAGTGGTTTTAATGTTGTGGCTGATCAATTGGTGTATATCTTGTCTGCACATTGGGTACAGATTTACATGTATTTTGCAGGAGATTCACAGTGTAAGCATGAATAAAATATTCATCATCTGTGTCACCCATATGAAAAGAGACGATAGAATACAGTTGGATTTTGTTAATTTGTTCTCTACATGGCAGATGATGAAACATAATACCAGTGTGAGTATGCCAACAAAGCATTTATTTGACACAGTGAAAAGACGAAAACGAACGAATGCATCCAAAATATCCTGTCTTTGAATTAATCTTCATAAAGCCCCAGGTTAACACAGCGTGCATGCGTATATTCAGCAACATCATGTAACAAATGAGCTGCTGAAGGTTAACCGCCTTGTTCAGGGGCACCTTAACATCAGGCGCTGAGAAAATGTTTCTCTTTCACTTTACCTGCCAATTTTTTCCTGGGTTTTTCTGATATTAACCACCAACTCTATGTGCTTCTCTAACCTTCATAAAGAGCTGCCTCCCCAAAAAAGTCTGAATCGTTATTGCTGTAAGGAGTTTTGACCACATTGAGACCTTTGCCTTTAAAAGATTTTCTCTGTTTCTTTTACTTTTTAAAACTTGCCTCTGTGGCAACTTTGCCAAATATTTTTTTAGGCTTTACCCTCAGTATATAGAATGGAAATCCATACTCTAGGCATTTCTACAATAGATTTGCTGCTGGGTCAAGTACAAAGGAATACAACGCTGATAAGAGTGACAGAGTTATTATTTTTTTCACAGAAATGACAAAAATACACAGACACTATTTGGGTCTATTAGATCCGGGTTTTTGATACATGAGAAGGTGGCTATACAGCCAGTAGGTTTTATCAACGTTCTGCTCAATTGCTTGCCTTCAGTGCATCAGCCAAGTGACAATCCAGGAATGATAGTTTCTGTAGGAAAGGCTGCACTGTTTCATTCTTTGCCTGAGGCGAGTTTTTACCCAGAGTGGCCCACTGTGTCATCCACGTAGACTGTGATACACTTCTCAAGGAGGCAGTTAATGATCTTACATTCCCTACATTTACATTTCAAGTCAACACCTTTAAATAAGAACAGGCATTTGCATAAATCAGCTCTATCCCTGTATGCTCATGTGGTAAGAATACTGCACTGTCTGAGTCTGCGGTGTGGTTGCACCTGTGATCAATAAGGCGTACATTTAAGTGCTAACCAAATGGCCTTTCCGGTTTCCGGTGTCAAGCTCTCATTTTCAGTGGCCATGTATTAAAGATCACAAGCTGCATATGCACAGGACTAGTTTTACCTTTGCATGGGACAAGTACATTTTTCACTTAAATTTAGTGAATATTTAACTTTCCACTTTAAATACATGTCAGACGTAATATCTTTCATTTTATACCATGACATTTTTTTTTTTTACAGTTTTAGTTAGTTTGCAAATCCGGATTAATACACAGCTCAAAACCATCGAATGGAATCGCAGAGGATGGCGAGATGGATGACATGCGCGGCAGCATGTTTATATGTGTTGGGTTTAATTAAGTCAAACATTAATGTGTTCATCAAGGGTGGAGCTGATTTAAACACCGCCAGGTTGTTTTTAAATTCACCCCTGGGATCAATACAGTCTGATCAAACAGGTTTTATTTTTAAACGTATAAACCGATCAGGCATAACATTATGACCATCTTCCTAATATTGTGTAGGTCTCCCTTGTGCCTTCCAAAAGTTGTGACTCATCAGAGAATGGACATGGGCCTTCTGAGGGTGTCCTGGTATAAAATGTTTGATATTACCTCTGACATGTAGTGGAGTGAAGCAGAAAGTAGCATAACTTTGGATAGTTAATTTGAATAGAACACAGACTTTACTTACCCCGTGCAAATGCACCACACAAAACACAGACATAGGGGGGTCATTTATAAATCACATGACGTCCCCAGGTAATACTAATGGGATACTAAAGAATAGGGCTTTAGACTGCTTAGATAGATGGAAATAACATTTAGAATGGGAGCCCACACTAACATAAGTCAGCATCTTTGTCTCTTAGTCATTGCAAATACCTCTGGAAGCAAATAGTGGAATTTGCAAAAAAAATTAAAAATAAAATATATATATATGAGATAAGAATAAGGAACGATATGACAGAGGCCAAACACGCTATGAACAAGAGGCAGGATAAAAGGTTGTTCCCTGAAAGATAAGAGATGCTAAGTGTAAAATCACATAAAAGGCAAAGATACTTAACCACTGCACAATGCAGAAGTGTGCCATGATAGACACAGGGCTGGGTGCTAATGACAGAACCTGGTTTAGATGTAAGAGGATAATTTAGATGTAAAAGGAATGCCCACAGCAATGCACGCACAGAAACACACACACACACGCACCCACACACACGCACACTCCACCCTACCCTCAAGACAATGCAACTAGCAAAACACTGGATAAAAGCTTGCTTTTATGAAGATATGGGAAGTAGCTGAGAGCAGAGCAAGATAAAAGCCCACGGAAGATAACAGCTGTGTAATATGTGTGACTATTTCTTACGGAAGTGATGAGTCATCAGGGTTGGGGAGTGCAGGATAACATGTAACAGGATTATATTAATCTGATTATGAAAAAAAAAAGTGAAGCTGAAATCTGTTACAGTTACTGAAATAACACAGCACAGTAATCTGATTAGAATTATTTGTTGTGACCTCTGTTCGATAGTGTTTGGTGGAAATAATGAGTAATCAAAGTCGCGGGGAGCCGCAGACAATATGTGAGGGGATTCTAAATAATCTCTGACAAAACAGCTTTAAAGCTGACAGGCTTTGATGAGTAGCAGACCTTCTGTTACAATTCCATGACAAGCCCACTGCAGAGGTGTTTAATTACAAAAGCTAATGTATATTAAATAGTAGTTTAACTGCTGCAATCTTTGAGATAATGTAGCCACGAGGTTCATTAATCTTTCATAGTTTAAAGAAAACTATTGGATTAAAAACAAGATGACATTATTCCTGTGCCAGCAGATTTTTAATTTCATATCATCACACTATTCTTTATATAACATGTCAGGCCAATCCTTAGGCTCTGTGTCCTGCTAGCTCAGTGGCCTGAGACCAGATTCACAAACCACATTAGTGACATTATATCCATCCTGCACACACTTTCAGGCCGCCGAGAAGCCATAAAAATAATCCTGAAAAAGCTGTTGACAGCCTCTATAATAGTGCTAGTTATCATGCAAGTGGTCCATGAAAGAAGCAATCCAACTGAATGCATTCATCTGACAGCAAACAAATCGAAGGACAGAACAATAACAGAAGAAGAGCAGCAACAATACCTACAGTAATATGCCTCAGAGAAGAGAGGATAAGGGGATAAAGCAGAGAGAAGCAGATATGGTTAGCTCTGAAGTATTGGACTTCGCTTAATCCCCATCATGTGTTAACGTCAGTGTGCTGATGTCAGGGCCTGCATTTACCTCCCACTCATTCTTTGTACAGACAAACAAGGACACGAGCAGATGTTACTGCTATGAAGACAGATCACTGTGGGATCATCATGTTCTCCCTGAGCTGTGTTTCAGGTGTATGCAGAGACCGTGAGTGTGTGTGCGTGTTTGTTTGTGTGAGACAGACTTTTCCAGTGTAAATATGTGTATGTTAGCGCTGTATTAACAATTAGAAATGGATTATATACTACAATCATCTGTGTCTTTGCCTTATTGATCAGCCAGACTGCACCTGGACCTCTGACTCCCAGCGAACTGTTCTGGCCCTGAGGTGCAGGAACCCAGAGGTCTAGATTTGTCTTCAAGTCTTTACCCCATTGTCAAAAATAAAATAAAAACAACAACAACAAAAAAAAAGATTTTAGAAAATCCTTGAGCTGACAGCCATGTCAGTTGAATTAGAGCAAATATGAACTGATAGAGACTATGGCAAAAATGCTTGCAGATGTTGGGACTTACCCCAAGAAGGGTTCACTTTCTACAATTTACTCTATATACACTTTTCACACATGACAAGTACAGTATGTTTACTGAAGGAGACTATTTAGGAGGCTTGGCAAGCTGAGTGTCTCAACAAAGCTCATTGCATATGAAACTGCTGTCATTTCTAGCAGTATTTCCTTTCCTTTTTCATTTCACACGCCTTTGCTCTGTTCCACAACCCACCCATGTGTTCTTAATTTGTTTAACACACAGGTCCCCGTTTCTTCCCTTGCCTCGTCTTTTCTCTGTCTGCGCTGCCCTCATTCCCATCATCTGCTCACTTAATCCTCCCACCTCAGTCTGTCACCATTCTCACCTCTTACAGCAGCTCCACCATTATGTAACTTATCTCTGCTGTCTATAATTACTGATTTTTTTTTTTCTTTGATGTTATATTTCCCCACATGTAATCAGACAGTAAATATCATATACCTGGACTGGTCTAAATATTAGTAGCTTAAAATACTGGCCAGCCATAACCCTCTTCTGATTTTAGCAAACTTGACTTGACAACATGCCATCTAAGAAAAAAATAAAATAAAATATGTCGAACACAGGCTGTGGTACACATGGAATGCTGAGGATTACCTTGAATCACAAGCAGTTTCCTTTCCCCCACATTTCAGTCTGAACAAGGTACATGGAGTTTTATTATTGGTCTAATATGTCAAACAACAAATATTAAAAAAAAGGCATTCATGAAAATTTAATTGACACACACCGCCTGAATGTACCTGTTAGTGGAAGTGTGTTATGCGGTTGACCATTGTCACTGAAATGCTTTCTCATTTAGCGGTTTTATTGCTTGTGACGGCCCCGTGCAGGAAATGTTTTGCACATTTCAAGCGATAAAAGAACGTTAAATTGCTATAGGCAATGGAGTATTTGGTCCTTGATATGCAACATTTTTTCTCTGGCAGGAGAGCTGGGGGAATATTGGCAGCAGTTATGAAGCTCGGTCCCTTTTCATAGTTTGTTATTGCTGTAAAAAAAAGGAAAAAAGGGAGCTGTGGAGAAGGATAATCTGCATTGACTGATGCAGGCTGCATTTGTATTGGTAACACAGTCAAATGCGTGCAGTGTGAGCACATATAGCAAAGAAACCTGAATTAGCTAATTGTCTGGGATTATTTGTAATAAAACATATGATCGAGGCTGCAATGATGTGTGTATGAAATGAATAATCCTCTGCTCCAAAAATTATCTATTGATTAATCTAAAATGTATAAAATAATATATTCATCAATGGAAACAATTATTAGATGTGCCATTAATCTGCATTGAATAGAATCAAATACAAATCCAGCAGGTGGGTTCTCTGCCCACCTGTCACAACACTAAACATGCAGTCACACCAACTTGCTGCTACAAATGTGTTTCTATCCTGCTGAGTCTTTATCTCTCCATTATCATAGAAGACATTGCACAGGAAAAAATACCGTCAAGATATTGTTCTCATGGACCATTAACAGATCTGGTGAAATACTGTTCAGTATTATTTGGACTCATCCTGAGCAATAAACAAATAATATGAAAGGAAGAATGAAAGAAGCTGATTTGACACCAAGAGCCCAGTAGCGTCCTGATGAACTGATCCTCGGCAAGTTTCTAGTGACAAAAAATCGCATTAAACATATCCCCGATGTGCTGAAAGAAGTCAAACTGCTGAGCTGAACTCATATGACCTGTAACCACACCTAGAGAGAAGTACTCGACCAGCTCTGCCCCCTGCCCTAATGGAAGTCAACAGCACCCATACTTGCAGCCACTCACGTTTTCAGCACTCTAATACTTTTAAAATTGTAATATATTAATGTCTCTGGAAGCTATGCGGAGAGGAAGATGCCTTATTCTACCAGGGCACCATTCACAGGACACAGACAGCTCATGAATCTTGCATACTGCACATTAAAGGTCAAATGTAGTGTGTCATGTATGTCAAGGTAAATTACAAACACTGCATATCTGTTTGGAGGTGTGGAGGTCAGAGGGCGGGACAGAGGAGCAGAAATGGCCAAAGAAAAGAGACATGCAGAGGTAACGAGATAAAAGCTGACCTTGACAAAAGTGAAGACAGATGCGAGACAGAAAGTGAGGGGAGGAAGAAGGGAGGAGAGAATGAGATTAATGTAGGACGGATGGATTACAGCAGAAGATTGTGACATGCAAAAATGCAGCAACAGCTGACGTGACATTAAGATGGATTCAGTTCATGAGCAAAGATCTCGCTTCAGTGTTTCCCAATGTCGTTTTTATGTTCTTACACACGTGAAAGGATCTCTGAAAGGTTATTGCATCCCAAATGACTAAATCAATCAGTGACCTACTAATAATCATATACTAGCGTTAAAATGCATCACACATTAAGGGTTCAACATACACATATTTAACCTTTATCTTCAGGGTTTTCTTAAAGCAACAAGTGTCGAATGAGCCGGCATAAGTCTTTAAAATGAGACACCTTCATTTGCTTGAATGGAGACAGTCTGGGGCACAGCTGGAGTGCCAACACAAGGGGCCCTAGCAAAACAACACAACGAGATGCTAGCTCACACTCCTGGCAGTTTCTGTTTCAGTTGTTTACCTCAATATCATTGCAATGTGAGTTGAAACAATTTGCAAGTTTGATAACTTCCTAGATTTATAAGATATTGTCTGGGAGTATTATTAGCACATCATTTTTTATTTATTTTTTTTTTCAATGGTCTCGCTTCTCTTTTTACCTTTTCCCCTATTGGTCACTTCCATCATAGCCTTAAGTGCTAGTTTGACAAAGGAAGGGAGCAAACACATTGGACGCGGAATGGAGATTCATCTGTGGAATAAAGTTCTGGCTCTCATAAAACCACTCTGCTCGGTGCACTAAACCTGCTCAAGTCTGGCCGAGGTGCTTGAAAAACGCAATTTGTCTCTGCAATGCCCCGTTTGACGTGACCCGCGTCTGAGTAAATTCTACCTCCCACCAACCAATTTTGTGGCATGTCTGCCTGCATGTCTATCTATCTGTCTGCCTGTCACAATGCATCTTATTCTCATCTGTTGAAGTGCCACGGCCCCCCGAGCCGAGGTATCCTTCCTCATTCAGCACATTTTTGATGTTTGATAAATAGTCTCGACTTAGTGGCACGGAGCTCGCTGGAGACCTGACATCACACAAACTACACAAGCGGACTTATTTTCTCCCAGACTCTCTTCCTCCTTAACTCTGCCACCATCCTCAATATCCAGTTGTATTCATTCGCAATCTTGCTTCTTCTCTTCCTACTGGAAAATAAACTCCTCTGTTCTTTTATTAATTCCCTCCTTTCCCTTATTCAACTTACTCTTTTTGCATGTTGGCGAATCCATTATTGACAGTGAAGCTTTTCTTTGAGTGTTCACAGCCTGTCAGAGACACTCAGGTGTAATGGGAAGGGATATGGACCCAATGGCATTGGGACAATAAATAAAAAAACACCCAACAGAGAAAACCCTACCTTTTAAAGGAAGAAGAACATGCTGCAAGACAACACGCACGGGAATAGAGAGGGAGACGGAAGAAATGACTACTAGAAAAGAAGGTGAAAAGGGGAAAGTCAGGTACAATGAAACAAACAAACAAAAAAAGGTCATCAAAAGAAGAACGGCAGAGGCATAAGCGCAAAGACAAAAGTCAAAGAGGAGTGCAGAAGAGGACAGCAGAGCGGAAGGCATTCCCGGCAGTGCTAACATGTTGAGGCTTAGCTTGGCGCACACACTCATCCACGCACATAAAGTCGTTCTTCTAACGAGTGAAAACCCCCTGAACAGAAAAACTGTGATGTCTCTGGTGGCAGGTTGCAAAAAGCTTTCTCTTCGCCTGTATATCACCCTCCCTCCATCCTTTTCTGCCTCCCTTAACCCCGATTTCCCTGCTGCAGTATATAACATGTTCTCTCATCCCTCTATTCATCCGTCTTGAATGCACATCTCCCTCCATCCCGCTAATTATCATTTCCATTCATTAAGCCAGTCGCTACGCCATATATTCATCAGTGTTGTGAAAATAACTCGAATGCCAATGCCACTTCACTGGAGTTGGGCAAGACTGAATTCAATATTGGATTATAGAGACAGTTACGACTTCCACCAAGAGCGTTCTGCAATCATTCCATTTGAGCATGGCTAAACGAGAGGAGGGAAGCAGTGAGACGACAAAGAAGAAAAAAGAGGAAGAGATTTGAAATAGGAAGAGGTACAAGACTAATAAACGCCATCCCAGCTCTGCGCATGCTACTGAGAGTCTTGTTCAGCAATGAAATGTTGAGGTACTGCTAATCACTTGTGGAAAAATAAAACTTGCTTAGAGTGGCGTATGAACTGAAGCATGAATGTTTTAATTAAACTGGAAATAACTCATCATACCATTAGGTAGCAGTAGTCTGTATTCACCGTTCAAATGGGGAAACCTGGTAGAACAACTATTAGCGGCGACGGTAGGAAACTAGGAAGACCAACAAACTATCCTTCGTATGGGAATCTTCAAATTAAATGTAGATGTAAATCAAGATGTGCCTCCTGTGTGTGCCCTCTGACCTTTGTAATTCTATTTCTGCACTTGTTTGCCGAGATGAACAGCCAACAGTGCGGTTCACACTGGAGAAACTAGGGGCTTGGTATGACACAGCCTTATTAATGACACTGACTGACTCAGTAACCATTCTGCTCATCCATCAACTCATCCCTCCCTCCCACTTACCCCAGTCCATCTTCTTCATTCTCACCTCCCCGTGTCCTCACTGACGCCTAAAAAACCGAAACGGCTGACAAATCCTTGAACAAAGAGATAGTGACACAGAGAAAAAGAAAAGAAAAAAGAGAGTGCTTTGAATAAAGTGTAAGTCTCAGCAGGCTAACCCACTAAAAAAGCTACTAAAACCCCTACTTTACGTGTATTTATAGGTAATGCCTCTCTAATAATATACTGTGAAGTCCTCTCGGTTTCTGTGGCAGTGTGTCTTGTAGGGTTTTATGGTGATGAACTCCTGAACTGAAAAAAAAAACGATGTGGAGCACAGACAGGAAATTGAAGGCTGCAAAAATAACCAGAAGTCGTCACTCTGACTCTGAATTGAAAGTTGCTCACAAGCTTCTCTTTGAATTTTTAAGGTGGCATACATTTATTTTTAGTGAGCATATGCTTCTAAAATGGAGAATCATATCTCGTCCTAAGACTTTTCACTTAAGTGCATTTCATCGTTTTTGTGCTTGCACAGACCTCAACTGGCCCTCTGGGAGGTGGAAAGCATCAGGGTCTACTGAGTAGCTCACATCTAGTGTTTGGCTTTGTCCACCCTGCTGCTGTTTATTACCTGGAGACTACAGCAGATAGAAGAGGAGTGAGGACCGCAGCGTGTAGTATGATGAGCTGCTTAAATATAAATTTTTCAAGCGCATGCACAAAGCAAGTCACAGTGACACCAGCAAAAGCTGCAATGTTTCTGGTCTCTGGCTCATAGTTTGTGTTTTCTAATTCAGTGTTCTAAGTCTTGTTAAGTGGCAAAGATTACATGTTTCAAATGACATGTCATGTTTGAGGTCCCTGCAGAGATTGCATGGAACTTTCTTAGGGTCGTCCTCTATCCTATCCACATCACATTGTACATATTTACTAGGCATTAACTGCAGGGGTCAGCCATGTAAATGAAAAACGTCTGTCCGTGACTTGGGTGTTACATTCATTTTATGCATACTTATAATTAATATTTGCAGGGTTCTGGGTTGCGAATTGAAATCTTGCTTAAATCTCCAGGATATTATGTAGGTGATAGTTCCACCACGCCTGTTCTGCCTTCACACCTTCTCTGCGCTAAAAGAGGCAAGCACATCTTGCAGTTTTCAATGTTTACCTGAAATGGAGACACTTTGGGCTCCACAAACATAAAATCCACAGCTTGCACAAATCCAAAGGTGACCACAAACTGCACAGGGTTTTTAAATACACCAAGGAACAAGCAGATGTCCTAGCCTGGAGCTTCCATCAGTGATATGTTGGCCTTTGTGCCGAGAGACCGACACTAAAACATTGTTCCTACTGTTTACAAAGCAAGCACAGAAAGCGCAGACACATTAATTGTGAAGTGTTGCTTTAAGGCTCGCTCTTCCACAGCTGATTGCGATATATGCGATACAACTGATGCCTTTCAAATGGGTGACATCAGTCAATTTTTTTCGTGCACAACACCGGTGATCGCTGTCAGCTGTTTGGACAGTCTCTGGTTAGAGTGGCCAGCTGGCTGTTAATGAGCATATTATTGATCGTGTCACCTCACATTCTGAACACCGTGTATCTGCTTTAATCTATCTAGACTGAGTCTAGACCACAACTATTTCATCTATGATTGAGTCAATGCGTGTTGACATGTGAATTTGCGTAATATACAGTACATTCATCTACATCACTTAACACACATACTGTCTATACAGACAAACATATTCCTGCTGCTTTCACCTATTTATTACCGTTGAGTTGTCGTTCTGTGTCATAGTGTATTTCTCTTATCTGCACCGCATTGTTTTTTTATACTGTGTTCATCTTTAATGTGTTTTTTATACTGTGTTTTTATACCGTCTTCTTTTGCTCTTACACAAAACCAAAGAGAGCGTGCAAGGACAATAAAGGCATTCTGATTCTGATTAAAGATCTGAACACGTCACACAAGATCTGAAGCCTCCAAATTTCTGCGTAGAGCCGACATCAGCTCATCACCTCATCTTATATCTGCTACAATCACAGCATCCACAAAGTTGAATTCCCTCAGTCCACTTGACTTGCATTATTGGCATTTAATGCATTCCAGCACACAAATAACCACAGTTATGTCACACAATATGCAGGTAATGAGAGAGACATTCTGCTGCAACCGTCGTTGTTGTTGTGGATGTTTGTGCTGTCCACTCCAATCTTTTTCAGGCCTGGGCATGTACGGATACATTTGACAAGCTGCCATATTCCCAATGAAGAAATTCTGTTACATAGAAGGTTTATAGCTTGCACGCCAGTTACTAGTTCCTACATTTCTTGGTTACGATTAGCTGAATTAGAAAGCTTTGCCAAAGCATGCAACAGGAAGAAAGTAGGCTTTTAGGGGGGCTTTAAAGAAACAGGAGCTACTGCTTCTTTCAGACAGTGTAGGAACCGAACGGCAGAATGAAGAGCCAGTATAAGATAAATAAAACATTCTTGAACTGTGAATTGTGCAAACCTACTCTGGTGCAGTCCCTGAATATAAATATAGAGCTGGAGATTAGCATAAGTCCCCTTTAAGTATCACAACACACACATATACATCCTCAAAAGCCTTCTCAATTAATAATGGTGTCCTTTGGCTTTATCCACTGAACGCTAACATAATGGACTTGAGTGAAAAAATACTTCTCATTTCCATTCTAAGCCTGTTTAGTGGAGTTTGGGTGGAAAGAAAGGATGGAGCGAGAGAGAGAGAGAGAAAAAGAGAGAGATGGTGATTGAGTGAGAGACGAGGCAGAGAATAGGGGATCAAGAGAGGTGAGACACTGAGGGAAGGCATGTTTATATAGCTGCGAGGAGAGGGGATATTAGATACAAATTATTCATGTGCTTACTCCACTCCGCATCTCATGAGAAGGGTCCATTTGTACCTCAAAGACAACATCAACCTCAGACGCAGAGGAAAAAGGGAGTGCAGTGACAGGCTTGCTGTGCAGAATTAGGTAATGGAAAGTCCTTAGTAAAAGCACAGTCACCATATGTTATGTAACTTTGGGGATTGTTGCTGAAATGAAGTGCAATGAGAAAGGCTGAATGTATACACAGAGGAAATGAAGCTTGGGGTGATTGAGTAAACTATCAGTGATCTGAATTGAACAAATAGTCCTGCCTGTCAGCTAGAAAACCCAAGCTGTGTCTGCTAAGTGCCTGAATGTCCGTCTGTAAGCAAGTGATAAGTTTTTGCTGTCTGGGTTGCTTTTGATTGAACCATTAGGATTGAATAATAATAATAATAATAAACTGTATATCTCAAATAAGCAATGTACAAGGATGTCTAGTGATGTTTTCTTCGTGCTGTTAGTATGACCACAGGTGAGGATTGCGAGGTATGTTTTTTTCCTGGCTGTAAATTGGGGGATTGGCCTTGAGAATCAGCTCTTTCTTTCAAAGATCCTCAAAATAATACCCCCATTCAGAGGTGAGAGCGCACCAATCTCCCGTTCCACCTCGCCTTCGCTGATGAACAATGAGCAAGAAAGAATGCTTTAACCTGTGTATTTTGGGCGGCAACTCCCAACCCAAAGAAAGCAATCCGCAGCACCCGTGAGAGTTCAATGGCCGTGGGTTCTGAGGGTGTGATTCTCATCACCGATCACTTCACACTTGGCTGCAAGCCAACCCAGTGATCACAGAAAGCCCTGATTTGATGAAGCTAGCAGGCCGACACTACATACTCTCAGGACCGCAGCTGAAACAATGCCATTTGACTGACCTTCTCCTTACTCAACACAGGTTGATCATAGCAGATATTCTTTTCAAATGTGATAATTACAGTGTTTAGTTGCTGCTTTGCTTTAAATAAGCAAACTAAAATGAATGAAAGATCTATAGAGTAAATTGTGACCACAAGAAATGCAGGGACTACCTTGGTTGAAGGATGTCTTAATGAAACCATGTTTACATACAAGAGATAGAGAGTTGCGGTGATGGAGAGACGGATAGAGTACCGTAGTTAAGCTGGCATTGAAGGGCAAATGCAGCAGGCAGCTGATCAATGGGAGATGACTAATAAAGACTGTGATTGCGCGTACCAGATCAGTGTGTGGGTGTGCGTGTGTGTTGGTGTGTTTTTGTGCGTTGGTGTTAAAGCCGAACATGACGCGGACGCCTGGGAGCTCTGCAGTGGTGCGATCGCCGTGCGCGTGGTGGATGTAATGTGAGTTGGAGTGAGTCTGTGTGCGTGTCTACATGTGTGTAATATAACTTGACACACCCAGCAGCTCTCGTTAATGATGAGTGAGTAGTTGCTTCTGCAGGACACTAACTGAATACCACAAGCTCAATGTGGGGGGACACACACACACACACACCAGATTGCCACCTCACCCACAGCATACAGATCTGCATGTGCACATCATAGCAGCACACACACACACACACACACTCTCTTTCACACACACACACGCAGGAAAGAAGTGCTTCAGTGGTCCTTCCACTTTAGAGTCAGCTGAATAATTCAACACAATTAATGCTACGGTCCCATCTCTCTTGCTCTCTCTTGCTTCAATTTTCTCTGAGTGTCTATCTTCACTCTCTTGTTTTCCATCATTTTCTCCTACAATTGTCCTTTTATTCTTCAGCTCTCATTGCTGAGGGCAAAGATTTCTTGTAGCTTCCTGTCTCAGTAAACCACACTAATTCTGGTTTATAATTCTGGTATAAATGATCCACACACAACTACTATATCTCTAACTAAATATCTCTGCTAGCAGTAGATGTTCTATTCAAAGCAGGTCCAACGTAGCACAGGAGTGTTGACCATTTCTAGAAGGAACAACATTTTAATTTTAGAGAAATACTCACAATATTCAACAAATACAGCGCAACGAAAATAGACGTCACATGGTTTCCCGCGTGACCTTGGAGAAATCATGAACACTTCTTTCAAAAGATGGAGATGGAGAAAGGAATCTGATGGATGCAGTGCTAACAATGCAGCAGCAGAAATTACAGATGCAGATTTATTCATCTCTAATGACGGTCATGGCATTTGTGTCATTAGTCTCTGGGGGAAAAAAATAAAAAAAAATGCCTGGAGCCTCATCACTTTCAGCAGAAACCTCACACTTACAAACCACATCTTTTTCATCTCTGAGTGGTGTGATTGATGTCAAGGTCTATTTTTTGAAATGTTCGTCAATGGCTTGACTTCGTTCAGGGGTCATGAATTGCATTTTGTGCAGGTGAGGGTATAGGGCGGCTGTCAGACTAAAATCCCAAATTGGGGATACAAGCGAACTGTGGATATCACTGGCTTTGGGATCTGTGTTTATTCGCTGTGACTCACCTTCATCGTCTATCTCTTCCTCCCTCCCTCTGTCTCTATATCTATGGTGGCCCTGAAAGGTCGAACTTTGCCAGACTGTAGCGGCTGGCTGACTGCTTGAAGCGTAATCAAGCATGCCAGACTATTTCCCCAAACTGAGACACACACACACGCGCACACACACACACACACCTAAGCTATTTCCTGGTGTTGACACTTTGTCATTTGTTACACAGACATCTCTTCTCCTTCACCGGCCAGGCTGGACCATGGCCATAGTTTGTTTTCTTGTGTCTGCTAGTTAAATAGGAAAGACGGGGGACAGGGGGAAGAAAGCACACACACAAAAAAAATAGGAGATGGAGGTGTGGGAAGGAGGAGAAGGAAGCGAGAAGTTTTTCTCCAGGATCATGAAAGCTTTTGTGATTTAGTGATTTATACCAGCCTAGATGGGGGGCAGTTTGGGAAAATTAAATCCAAATTTGGGCCCATTTTCTTTTCATCATTCTGGGATTAATTTGTGGTTCTATTTAACAATGGCAAACCAGCTGTGGACGATTATATAGAAAACAGTCAATTCAATCATGTCATAAATTAAGTGCGAACTAAATGAGTTAAAGGATCTTCTGGGATTACAGGAATGTCCTGTACAGATGGAACACATAAAGACTGTTTTCACCAAAGTGGGCAGACTGTCTCTGATAATCAGGAAGGAACACAACTGAGTAAATACAGCAATCTACAAATACAGGGTATCTTTAAGAACATTAACCCTGTAAACAGCCCTACAAATCTCATAAGAACACTCATTGAGTATATGTGTACCAAAACAAACACAGGTTTAAACTGAAGTGGCAATAAAGGAAAGAATCAAGGCCAGTTTGACTGAGATCCTGAATGGAACAACATGAGGACTGTAGGACAAAGCAAACTTCAGGTAAAGCAGTTCATATCCTTTTACATCTCCCTTGCTTGACACACAACTTCTGCCTTCATTTGCAGATTTATAGTAACCTTTGTGCCTTCTATCTGTCATACTGAGTTACTAAACAGCTCCTTAAACCAACACCTGGTTTGTGAGTACCAGACTTTGGCAGTGGCTGTGAACTGAAATATTTCGTTGGTGGACAGCAGCTCTCGGTATATGCAACCAAGAGAGGAGAGAAATTAAACTAGGATGGGAGAAACGGAGATGAAGTGAAATTTAGGAGCGAAACGAAGGAAAGAGAGAGATATGAGTGGGCAAGTGACGCATGGAGAGAGTGCTGAAAAGGCAAGGGTGAGGGATAGAAAAAGAGGGATGGATGAAGTGAGGGGCAGATGAAGTAAATGAGGGAAGGATAGGATGGAGGACTGTATGGCAGAAAGACACAGTTCATCATGCACCCTGTCTCGCCGTGAAAAGAGGAAGGACAAAGTTTAACCAGGATTTATCACCTGTGTCTAGTCACTGGAATAAGGCTTGGGATATAGATCATTATGGAGGACACAAATAGACTTGCATGCACCTGAGATGGGGTCAGTTCACTTTCTTTTCACTCAGTTCAGAATATCTCAACACTCAAATTTTGGGAGCAACTGCAAGAGATGCTGGCAGATAGAATATCAACTACTGTCAATCATAGGTTCTAATAGGTAGGGAAGTTATTAGTGGTGCATTATCTTTGTCCAATCTCATAACTAAAGGCTGTTACATACGCCGAGAGAAGCGAGACGTTTTTGCTACTTCGTTTGGGAGTTCTCGCAGCTTGTTCTCGAAACATCAACCGGAGAGAAGTTTTTTCTCGTACGGTGTCCGGTTTCTATTCTGTGAATGGTCACAAATTGGAAGTGGGCGTGGTTAATGTGGAAAAGCAGAAATGCAAGCGGCAACTCATTGACTGTAGAGGCAACTCTGTAAGGTCCCAGATGCTAATATCCGCAGTGTGACCGCCAATCTCTCCTGGGTAGAGATTGGCATACTGTGTGTGGGTGTGTGCTAAATGAACGGCGTGATCCAACGGACACGGTCGTGAAAACGACTGGCCGACATCCGAGAATAATAAGAAAAGTGCCTCTCGTCTTCTATCTCACGCATCTCCCACAATGTGTTAAATGTGTTTCTCATGAAGTATAAATTACCTGGAGTTTCTCCTGAAGTATAAATTACCTGGCCAAAAATATTTTCTTATTTTTTTTTCTTCTAGCAGCGAGAACAAATTTCTTGCTTCTCGCAGAAGCTTTAGATGCAAACATTTTCTGCATTTAACCAGAGCACCAATTTTAATAATGAGGCAGTCATATGTTTATATGGTAAAATAAAACTCAATGAGATGATTTGTATTGTTATTGATGCTGTACAAATAAAACATTCATTCAATATGTGTTTGCTGTTGCAGATTTGTTGCAATGCAACACAAAGTACACTTAATGAAAATAAGTATAGAGTATAGTCAAGTATAATAAAGTATAGTTCTAGCTCTCAACTGCTGGTGTTTTTCTTGCATATTTTTTTCTTTTATTTTCTGCAAAACACATTTCAAAGAAAACATGACTGCTCACAAAATACCAATGCGACAGAAAACCCTAATTCTCCCTCAAAAGACATTTTTAAATCTGGATCATATTTAAATATTTTACTTGTGTGTCTCTTGGCATTGATCAGAGCATGTGGATAAACCCCTGTGGCCTTCAAGATTGGCAAAGATTGCACAGCAGGTTGTATGAAGGACCAATCTTTGACACAATCCATTCTGCCAGGAGTCTGAATGAAGATCTCAGCAGCCCTCCCAAATTCATTTAACCAGAGGAAACTAATGTAACCAGTCTATGTTTATATCATCATCACATTTAGTGTGTCGCTTTGAATAAAACATCTTTTTAATATTTATTAAAGCGTGCGGGTGGTAAAATATTAACACTGACATCAACAGGATTTATCAATTAATTAATAAACATCACCAATTAAAAACCCATTAAAAGAACAGTTATTTATTTTGTGAATTTGGCTTCTGCTTGGAATAGATCTACTGTATATATTTGAAGATTTCAGATTACAGAGATTACAGGAATTACAGGATGTCAGGAATTCAAAAATGTAGTGTTTAACATAGTTTGATAACATATCACAATATACCATACATATTAATATGGCAAACAAAAGCAGACAAAAGATTTTGAAGGAGACAAGGTCTTCATTAACATGAGGGATAAACAAACCAATGAAGTCATAATATATCCTAATGTCTATATGTAATTATTATCTAAAGACCATTTATAGATGTATACATGGGCATCACACCCGTGGGGAATGGGGTGTTGCAACACCCCCACTTTTTCAACAAGGTGATCCCCCCACACTTATTCCTAAGGTATTAAACCGTTTGCCCGCCCTGGCAGTGTACCAGCGTACTGAAATGGAGCACACCTCAGTCCCCCAGACATGAAAACCCATTGGTCAAGTGAGATTGATTGATAGCCATCCAGCCAATCACAGCCATTTGACCAAACTCACAAGTCCCGGGAAAGTAAACAGTTACAATTTACACGGAGCTGCCGTGACTCGCTGCTGCAGACAGCGAACAGAGCAAAGGTATGAAACGGTTATTTAACTAGTTAATAATGTAGAATTTTCTCTGTAAATAACTGAACTATGTCTTGCTTTGTGGCATGTCAGCTAATATTAAGCAAGCCAGTTGGCAAACAAAGTTAATGCAAGCCCAGTAAAGTTAACGGTAGTGACAGTTTTCTAGAGCCATCCACTGATTTTGATATTATTTAACATTATCATTATTCTTTTTGTTAGGAATGCCAAGTAGGCAGTAGAAGATTGACTTCTTTTTCAAGTCAAGTGGTTATGTGACAGGAGGGAAACAGAAAGTTAGCTGTCAATCCAAAAATGCACTAATTCAATTTTATATTAGTACATATTCTTGCATTAATGCCATGTAGGTGTCCATTTACGTAACTTAAAGCTATTTGTTGGAGCTTAAAACCTTCTTTTCAATGAAGAAAATCCCCTTCATCAACTCATCCCTATTACTGCTCTCAGAAATTAGAAAAGAATAGAAATGAAGACAATGAAATGCAATAAAACTATTAAAATCTTAAATAATATGAGGAATAAAATAATAATATGGAGTACGATAAAGGCTAGGATGAAAGATTAGTTAAAACAGATTAGAACAACAAAATATACTCTATATTACCAAAAGTATTCGCTCACCCATTCAAATGATCAGAATCAGGTGTTCTAATCACTTGGCCTGGCCCCAGGTGTATAAATTCAAGCACTCAGGCATGCAGACTGTGAAACAAGACATTTGTGAAAGAATGGGCCGCTCTCAGGAGCTCAGTGAATTCCAGCGTGGAACTGTCATAGGATGCCACTTGTGCAACAAATCCAGTCGTGAAATTTCCTCGCTCCTAAATATTCCACAGTCAACTGTCAGCTCTATTATAACAAAATGGAAGCGTTTGGGAAAAACAGCAACTCAGCCACGAAGTGGTAGGCCACGTAAAGTGACGGAGAGGGGTCAGCGGATGCTGAAGCGCATAGTGCAAAGAGGTCGCCGACTTTCTGCACAGTCAATTGCTACAGAGCTACAAACTTCATGTGACCTTCAGATTAGCCCAAGTACAGTACGCAGAGAGCTTCATGGAATGGGTTTCCATGGCCGAGCAGCTGCAGCCAAGCCACACATCACCAAGTGCAATGCAAGGCGTCGGATGCAATGGTGTAAAGCACGCCGCCACTGGCCTCTAGAGCAGTGGAGACGCGTTCTCTGGAGTGATGAATCACGCTTTTCCATCTGGCAATCTGATGGACGAGTCTGGGTTTGGAGGTTGCCAGGAGAACGGTACATTTCAGATTGCATTGTGCCAACTGTGAAATTTGGTGGAGGAGGAATTATGGTATGGGGTTGTTTTTCAGGAGCTGGGCTTGGCCCCTTAGTTCCAGTGAAAGGAACATTGAATGCTTCAGGATACCAAAACATTTTGGACAATTCCATGCTCCCAACCTTGTGGGAACAGTTTGGAGCGGGCCCCTTCCTCTTCCAACATGACTGTGCACCAGTGCACAAAGCAAGGTCCATAAAGACGTGGATGACAGAGTCTGGTGTGGATGAACTTGACTGGCCTGCACAGAGTCCTGACCTGAACCCGATAGAACACCTTTGGGATGAATTAGAGCGGAGACTGAGAGCCAGGCCTTCTCGACCAACATCAGTGTGTGACCTCACCAATGCGCTTTTGGAAGAATGGTCAAAAATTCCTATAAACACTCTCCTCAACCTTGTGGACAGTCTTCCCAGAAGAGTTGAAGCTGTAATAGCTGCAAAAGGTGGACCGACATCATATTGAATTCTATGAGTTAGGAATGGGATGGCACTTCAGTTCATAGAATGAGTAAAGGCAGGTGAGCGAATACTTTTGGTAATATAGTGTATGTGAAAAAAAAATACTAAAAAGCAGATAAAAGAACAACAAAAGAAAGGAATGTTATCTCATCAAAATCAAGGCCGTAGAGGTTTGTTCTAAGTTTACATAAAACATGTCAACACTTATTTCTTCTTTAATAAAACATAAATGAATTGCTTAATACCATGGTATGTGATTGCTTGTGAATATATATCTTTGGTTAAAGAGCGTTGTGCTATGATGTACATTTTGAATGCAATATTATTTGCATATCCTCATGAAGAAAGTCTAGAAATGCATTGTATTAGTTTTGGAGACTAAAACGGGGTCCAAAGGTGGTTGAGGTGCTCATGTGCTACCCCTAGAAACCCCCCGACTTTTAAAATTGCTGCTCCACCCCTGGGTGTATAGATATGTGAGAAATGACAGGTCGATTATTCTGCGAGTCAGCCATAGTCGGAGAAGATGGAACTCCAGCACTGCAAATCACACACTGCTGAAGCAACATCAATCACTTCTAAATTAGCATATTCTTTCACAAAACAGCATTTTATACAGTTTTACACAAATATAAAATTAGTTACTTTGAAATTGTCACCATTACATATATTCTGAACACCATAAGACCTGCCTTAACCTTTGAGGTATATACTTCATGTACATATCTCAAAACTAAAACCACTCTACATCACTACTCAAGGAATGAACAGCACATTTTCTTTAGGGAAACGTTCCATGCAGTATATATTTTAAGCACTGTGTCGCATGTTTATACGGCACGTTCTCTCACATCAACAGAATAACAACAACTTCACCATAATTAGCTCATATGCCAACATTTAGTAGCACATTTGCACTGAACATCATGTTTCTCAGCTTGTGTCAACTTGCGGTCCCTTGGGTTGTCTCTGCGACTGCAGTCAATACGTCGCAAATCTTAGAAGTAAACACTGTAATTAACCGTGCAGCTTTGCTGTGAAATTCCCTTTTCAGCGACAGAAAGCAAGACCTGACTGAGCCGAGAGTGAATGCAATTTCAGTCAGACGAAGACCGGTGAATTAAAGAGGGGAAGTTATTGTCAGTGAGTTCAGTATGTTAAGAAGTGTACATCAGACTCCATTATCGTTATGATGATTCACAGCAGATGGGCCTGAAGAAAAAAGAGGGAGGGAGACAGAAGAGTGGAAGAAACATCAGTGGATGAAGAAGTATAGATGTTAAATAGAGAGAGAGAGAGAGAGGGATAGCAGGAAACGGAGGTAGAAGTAGAAAGGAGTGTTTGAGAGAAAGAGGATGTCTAGACTGCAGGGAGTGTGTTTTGCTCTGTGGGAGGGTTTCTGATTGTAATGACTGCAGCTAGGTTACAGGTCTAATTAGTGGAGGGCCTCCACAATCAGGCACCATTACTGTACAAATACTTTAGATAAATTCAGTAAGGTTAAGAAGTTCTATGTCTGACTTTAACTGCACTACCAGTCTGGTTTTCATTTTGTCTCATTATTCTCCTCTACTTATTTGCCGACTACACATGTAAAGTGAGACGATACTTTTCTGTACAGTTTCAGATCTTTGCCTTTAAATGTTTACATGAACCTTGACACCCTGCATTTGAATAACCATTTGAATAACCATGTGAATAACGTCCATGACAGCACCATTCTGTCTAATTGGGGTTTTCACAGTGTTCTATGTCCACAGTTCTTAGAAAGGACCATGTTAACTTCTATGACAAGCAGCAGCCCTCACTGTGTGTACAATGTCTGCCATAGCTTCAGAGAGGGCATGCGATACCAGTAGTTGTTTCTTTGCATCATAAACTTCAAATGTGGGGTTTCATTTCTGAGTCTAGTGAAAGTTGAGCAGCATTTTGAAAATGTTCAGAATCCGAGGTTTTGGAGATTGGCTCATTCATAGATTTAAAGTCTTTGTGCTATGGTTGGTTTCTACTCTTGTAACCGGTCTACGAGGAGCCTGAGCCATAGGGGGTTGCGTTAATGAAAGCATTTATACCTGTGCTCTAGTTTTGTCCGCATTGTTCTGTAATTATGCCACTTAAACGCTAGGCGGCAACTAATCAGTGGTATTGAGTTTCACTGCACCGAACACATTGTCAAACTGAGTGACGCACATTGGAGACACATTTAACAAATGTTGAATCACTGCAGCACAGAACTTAGAGAAGGTGTCTGAGTAGATGGTGTGGAGGGGGCTGAGCATAGGATAGTTTTCTGTGCTTCTCTGTCACATGAACAAGGAAATGCATTTTGGACCAGTCACAGGCATGATCACATCGTGACGTGTAGTTACATTTCTTGGGAGATGCACATCAGGCCCTGGAGCAAGAAGTGACACATGACTATAAACTAAGCTTTACTCAGACACAGATGACGACAGGCAGCAGTTATCTTCATCTTGTTGGGTTATTGCTGTTTGACAAGCAAAATTTATGCACATTCTCTTTTTCTTTATTCCTTTGCCGCCTTGGGCTGAAGTTATCTATAACTGGCAAAACTCGACATTTGCAGCTAATGTTTTAGGTTACGTTTGGAATTATCCTCCATTAGATATGGCAACTGCATGAGACCAGTCTCAGAAGTACTTCATCACACGCAGCTGCCAAGTGGTTTGAGGGTTTCCAAAAGACCACTATCAGCCTCTCCTTTCTGAGCAGTGATTATCTGGTTTTTGGTTGTTTTTTGCCCTTGAACAAAGAAACAAAGTGTGTCAATCAGAGCACAACCTTGAGTGGATGTTTGATGGATACAAGCATCAAAAACTAGGAAAGTCTGCAGCAGCAATCAGTGAAGGTGAGTATTTCTTATAAGGCATACTAAAAAAGTCACTCGACGTTGCCAGATTACTTCACGGCCTCATTTGCATTTCTGACTATTTCATGACTATTTATATAGCTTTAAAAAGTCAAGTTAGTTTAGCTGACAAACTGGTTCTGTCATTAAATAAAAGTAATCAAAGTTAAATCATTTAGAACAAAAACAAAGGAGAAGGAGATCCTGAACAAACAGTGAGTGTTTTTGACCGGCCTACGCGTATACACATTTAAAGCTCATTCATGTTTCTGTGATGGTTGAATGAATGTGTTGCTGCTCTCCACTCACTGAAGGCAGTTAGTCTAGACAGCCACAGTAACAGGAGAGCACATTTACTGATAAATTTTGGCAATCATCGTCAGGGGAGAGGATCGCTGTGGCTGCGCTTAAAAATAATGCTGTAGAAGAGTCTGAATAGATATCTAAAGAGAAAGTTATCAGCACTGGCACCAGTGGCTATGGACAAACACAGAATAGTGTATTATCTCCATTTAGGACTTAATAATATATAAGGAGTGTGCTTTAAAACACTATATCTACGAGTTCTAATAGCAACAGGATCACAATGCTAACAGAGCAGGTAAACTCTGAGTCTGATCCTCTATCTTGTATTTCGTTCTCCTCCACTTTCCCTCCTCTCATTCTGTCTCTGGCCAAGTAACCTCACCAATCAATCTGAGATTTTTTTTTTCCCTGACAGCCCTTTCAGCAAAATCACAGACTTTCAGTGCAGACTGAGAGGGCCAGGCAATTCCTGCCAAATGAGACAGCCACAGCTGCACAACCCTGGCCTGATTTCCCTTCTACAGAGGTGAACTAAATTTTGACCGAGGTTATGACCGGTGATGGTAATCATACATCGCTTGGTGGATCTGGACTGTTTTCAGGGAAGCTCCAGCGGGGTCGCGAGGTCACTGGAGAGAGCTTTAATGAATGCCAAATTATCCTCTCTGCCACCGCTGCCCTCGGGGAGGCTAACGGTGCCCTGGGTTGGCAAAAAGACACACACTGATGCACGCGCACAAATGATAACTGTGTCTGTTTGTCATTATCCCCTCCGCTCTTTGCCCTGGGGGAGCAAACCCAGTGCATATGGTGGTGTTCATGTTGTGTTTCCAGTTAGGGAGGCTTTGTTTGCATGGGCGTATGGTTGTGGTTAGACATTACTCTTGTAATAGGAAGACAGAGCAGCTACGAGGGCTGATCTACATTATGAGGAAATAACTGGGGATGTAGGGAAAGTACAAAAATGTATGAAATTATTTCATGTATGTGACAGCGGAGGGATGACAGGTTTCTTAAATTCTTAACATGGACTGTTATTTTGGTTTGGCTATTCAGAAACAACTGAATCATAATAAATCAAGAAAAGTCAGTTTACCCATTTCCGTTGCTGTAACCTTTCATGCACAATCTAAGCTGAGAACGAATGCTTTTCACAAATACACTAGCGGCGCCGTTTACATGCTTGTGAATGAAAGAGATTGACACCAGGCCTGGTTGGAGCTAGCATGATTTGATCCAATACAAGGATTTGCTGATGATGTAATATGATGTCTGTGGGGTGGGGGGATGAAACGTTGGCCGGGCTATCTCAGCATATTTTATTATTCACTTCTTATTCCATCATTTTATGTTTCAGCAGATTCCGGGAGCCCCGGCAGACAAACTATCTCTCTCTCGCCAGCCAGAAAATGTTTCCCTTTGTTTCCCTGTCACCGGCGCTCTCGTGGAACAGGAGAGGTATTCATTTATTCCTTATCAGTCTTTCAGAGTCTGCTGTTTAGAAACGCTCATCTGGAATGCATTTGGTCGTGTACATGCTTCGGTATATTTATGAGCTTAACTTCAAATACGCTCTGGGAGTGGTGTGATAAGTTGATGTATATAATCCACTATAACTCAGATGGAAGATATAATGTTTTTAACAGAAATTTAAACAAATTAACGTTTAAAAAAAAGAAGGATTACAGTGAGACTAAACCCACTTGAGACAGCCTTTCCATCATTTGAGGTTCGCATACATAAATACTGTATCTGTACAAAATAAACATACTTCGTGGGAAGTAATTACAGAGAAATATTAGATCCATGGTTTAGTGATGGAGCATAAACACAGGCTTTTGGAGGACATATAATTTATTTTCATCTGTAATGGTAGATCTGATATGTTAGATTCTTATGAAACAACGTATTAAAAAAACAACTGGTGATTAATGACCAGTACATGATTGTTTCTATTCTTAATTGTTAAGACAAACCAACTTTTTTTTCTTCGTTCGAAGAGGCAAAGTTTTCAACTACTGCATGCTCTGTATTGATTTACCAGCTTTTACTCTTGTTGAGCGCAACACTGTCCATAATAACTACCTCGCATAGTAAACCTCAGTCCACCTTCCTGGAGAATGGATTATCTACCCACTGCATGTAGGACAACAACATAAAAAAAACATTACAACACCATACACAGCAGCTCTATGACATTTTAAAAAAAATCTATTCAATTTACTTTCTGCCACTCAGCTTAACAGATTAATATTTGATCTCATCAGTGAGGGTTTATAGGACATTTCCATTAAGGTGTCATGATATTGGGTGTCAGTTGTAGCTAATCGCTGCCCAGCATTTAAAACTTTTTTTACTTTCCACAGGCTTTTAGCAAAGCCCTTGCAGTGAGACAGGTAATTAGATAAGCAGTCTTCGCTAGAACAGTGTGAGAAGTGCAGTGGTCACGTCGGGTGTAATATACAGCTTCTCATTTCAGGATATTACATCTGTAAAACTATAGCCCGAGGAGGGTTAACTTAAGACACTGTAATTTGCAATGCAACATTACTTTTTTACCTCTATATAGTGAGGCATAGCGTCAAAATATCCATATACAAGTTATAGACACACCAAATCAAAGAAATACCGTCAATGAAGCCTCTGGTTTTCATTTGAATGATGTTGCCTCAAGTCGCCTGTGTCTGGACCAAAAAGCTGCACTTGAACACAGCTGCAAAATGCAAATGGGGAAACTGGAACAACTACTATTAGCTGTGAGGCTAGGAAGCTTGAAAGACCTAAAAAACCACCATGAAGGCCTCTCCTGATTCATACTGATCAACTGGTCTACACTTTATACATCTAGATGATCATGTAGATGTGGAAGTATTCACGTATTATTCATGTGAATGTTCATATGAGATGAAGATAAAATAAAAATGAAGAATCTTCTGTGTGCCCTTTTCAACTTTGCCGTTTTGCTTAAGTTCATCACTTCAGTCGCACTTTTCATGGAGGTACAGAGACCTTTCAGTATCAGCCACGGTGTTTTTTTTCATGAGGTCGCCTCATTGATATTTTTTGAGAAACATGTAAACAGCTTTTCAGTGTGTCAGCGTGTGTGCGCTGAAGAAATGCCACTCCTTGCAAACCTGACTGTACACAGAACAGCTGACTGTATGTCAAAATATAAATCATATTATCCTGTGTAATTGTTTTATTGGGTATTCTAATTTAGACATGTGACTTATGTAGTGCACTAAAACATGCCCTGTCTCTTATCTAATTATGTGGCAAATGTTTGTAACTTAATCATTGCTGAGTTTATTTCTGGTTTTGCTCAAAGTAATGTTTAATCTTTCCCATAATGATGATACTGTAAAATGGTTTATGAAAAACTGAAATATAGTCCTTTTGGAAAATCATTTACCATGACGGTGTTTTGAGTGTGCAGATCACTTCCAACTGTTACTGTAAAATCTCTAAACCACTGGCCATATTAAAGTCTCATAATAAGACTATTTTCTTTCACTTACATATTTATTTTATATTCTATACATACAATATAAATATACACTACATTTATACTAGCATGAAAGCTGGAATTTAGGAAGGTTGGAAGTTAGTTTTACTTTAAAAGAAATTGTCAGTCAGATCCTGGCTTAACAGCCCTTCAGCTGTTATGCTGACTGAAATATTGTCTTATTAATGATGAAGAGCGTAGCGGGACAAGTGTAAAAGTCCTCTTAGCTCCAGTCTAGGTTGCCAGCTTCATATTTAGTACTTTATGGATGCTGGATTTACATCAGTGGAGAAAAGCTGTAGGCTATGACTTAAATCATCCAATCTCCCCTTGCCCAGCAAATCACTGATATCAGCTGGAGTCGGACAGGGGGTGCAGATACTGTGTTTAAAAAGCGTGTCAAAAGGTAATGGATCACTGCTGAACTTGGTTTTCAGAGAGACAACCAGCAATCCACCATGAGACTGCTGGGAGGACTGACTTTTCCTGGTCTTTCACTCTAATCATGCTCAGTAGGACTGAGGGCGGAGGTTTTAAAAAGCTGTCGTGCGAAACTCTGCTGTTTGTTGACCGACATCAAGACTGGAACCTTTTTGAAGTTTGTGGGTACGTATGTGGTCATTTTCAGAAGAGCAGTGCTATGCTCATTTGCTAGTAATTTAAGTAACATGGTAATAAACATCCCACCCTCACCAGAGGACATATCCGTACAAATGCTGTTCATATCTTCCTGACCCTCTCTTGATACTGGTTGGTGCCTGAAAATATGAAAACTAATTCATCAGATAGCTAATCACACCATTGGGTGGTTCAGCTTTCCTATCCAAGATTTATGTGCCAATAACTCTGGTCCACAGTGCTGTTGGACCTCGCCAGAAGAACCATTTTAGAACCTTCATTCATTTATTCATCTTCTGTAACCACTTGTCCTGTGTAGGGCCGCGGAGGGGCTGGAGCCTATTCCAGCTGTCATCGGGCGAGAGGCGGGGTACACCCTGGATAGGTCGCCAGCCTCATCTTAGAGCCTTTTAAAATATTATTAAATATTATTTTGAATGTTTATTTCACCTGAGTGTGGATGAATTAACACTAATGGTATCACGTTGCTCCAGCAGTTATTCTTTGTCTTCTAACATGATCTTCTTTTCTCTCTGAGATCCATTGTTTCTTTTTTAAGAATGAGGAAGGACCCAAGAAGAAGAAATGTTCAGTACTCAGCTGCTGATCAGTGGCATAGGTTTATTTTATGCTATGAACATCCAGAGTTGAACTTGTTCTGTATAAACGTTTATTGTCTAAGTTTTAAGAGGGTGAGCTAACAGTGCGACGCAACCAAACCAATGTGTTAAAAGCACTTTTAGACTGAAAAACATTGATTTGCAGTGATTGCAGCTGTGAATACGTGTGAGGGAATATAAAAATAATAAAAACAGAAGCATACATAAAGTATACAGTAATTATGCTTAAGTGTGAAGCCGCTACAGTCTGTGCATCAGATTATAATAGTGGTATTTAAACCAGCCAATTAATCTGCACAGAGCACCGCTCACAACACGCACAAACACACAAACATAAGGAAGGTAGGAATGTCTGTTCCACTCTACCCTCCTCCGCAGTCACCACGTCTCTTTGTGTCATATTTCTTTGTTTCCAATGCGAGCAGGCAGCCTGCTAGCAAACAGTGGCCTGGCCTAAACATACCTGCTGTTGCTACGAGCTATTTAACATGACAGCAGGCCACAGTGACAGAAAGGTCTGTGTATGCAGGTACGTGTGCCTGAGAGGCTAGGAATATTTGTTTCTCCCTTCAAAAAGAAGCATGTGAGATAAAAAAAAAAGAAAAAAGAAAAAGGGAATAAGGAAAAAATGACTCGAGGATGGTGAGGTGTGTGGATGAGAGTCTGGTTGTCACCATATTGAGGCAATTTACGTTCAGCCAACTCTTTGTATTGCACACGTCATTAAAGAGTGTGTGCGTGAGTGTGTGTTTGAGGTCTTCAAAGCTGCTTGAGTTCCTGTTAATGACTGTTCACTTCAAAGCCACACACTCACACACACACAAATACATGCACATGTTGTCGTACATGTCCCCATCTGCGTTGCATCTCTTTCCCCTCCAAAAGACATCTCTGGTCTTCCCTCCAGCTGTGTGTGTGTTTATATTTATATGTGCCTTTATTTCTGCATGCATATGGGACAAATGAGTGTGCATGTGTTTGTTTGTATTTGGCAGAGAAAGTAAGAGAGCTGCAGATGTTGCAGGACTGCTGAATCCACAATCCAAGCTCTCTCTCCATCTCTCTCTCTCTCTCTCTCACACACACACACTGTACAAGAAGAATGATTAGTCATTCGAAGGGATGAAGCAGACGTATGTGTGTGTACTGCGAGATTATTGTGAGCTCCTTTCCAAAGTGTGAACCGTCCACAGACTGATGAGGAAATACTGCTAAATATAGAACATTCCTATACGTGGTGACCAAATGTTCTGACATGGAAAAAAAAAAAAAGAGAGAAGAAAGCAGATGATTACAGAAAACGAAACAGGAGAAAAGAAGAGAGAGGGTCCTCACCACTTCATTTCCTTTCTTTTTTAGGCTTCCTGCTTTCTAGCTCATGGCCTCAGGGCTATGATGCTTGCTCTCTCTCTCCCTCACTCTCCCTCTCTCTCTTTTTCACACACTCACACACACCCACACACATAGAGAGACACTGGCGCTTCCCCTCTTTCACACAATCATTGTCATGGTATGAATTATTAACTAATTGTCCTGGTTATGAGTGGTATGTGATGCGGCATGTGTTGGGCTTATTGTCTGGCTAATGTTACTGCTTCAAAGCAGTCTTGAAATTCAATAATGAGCTCTCACTCCCTTTGTAGCCTCCCAATTTGACAATATCAATCTTCCTCTGGCTTTCATTTACTCAAAGACACGGCTTTATGTTAGAAAAAGATGGCTTCGTATATTGTAAGGAAAAAGAAGAGGAAACATTCCACAAAGGATAAGACTGTTGGATGCTAGATCTGCTTGAATTGGAACCATTAAATGTATGCTTTTTTTTTTTTATTATTTTTTTTTTTATTAGACTCAAGCAGTAATATTGTCCATTTAATAGTTATTACTATTATTTTATCTAATTCCAGGAAGGGATTTACTTCTGGGGTTAGCACTGTTGCCTCACAGCAAGAACGTCTGGTTTTGAATCCATCTGGGGCCTTTCTGTATGGAGTTTGCATGTTCTCCCTGTGTCTGTATGGGTTCTCTCCGGGTACTCCAGCTTCCTCCCACTGTCCAAAGACATGCTGGTTAGGTTCATTGGTGATTTTAAATTGGCTGTAGGTGTGAGTGTGAGTGTAAAACTTGTCCAGGGTGTACCCTGCCTCTCACCCGATGACAGCTGGGATAGGCTCCAGCCCCCCTGCGACCTTTCACAGGACAAGCGGTTACAGAAGATGAATGAATGAATGAATGAATGAATGATTTACTGCTGGATGTGACTTCTGCCACAGCATGTGTTATCCCAGTCACATTTTCTGAACTGACTGAATGTTTGGTTTGGTTGGCTAGTTGCTGCAAAAGCAATGCCACTGTCATATTAAAATCACTGCATAGCCAGAGTAATGGAGACCAACCCAACTACCCGTGGAAACAGTAATAACAGCACCAATATGGCAACTAATGTTATTCATGTTTATTCATAAAATAATATTTAGATGTTATTCTGAATCAAAAATGAAAAACTGCTTCTTTTTCTTCAGTGGCCCAAATTCTTTAATAAAATGTTTGTATACACTTTATCTTGCGTATCTGCACATGTATGCTTATTCTAAACTCTATAATATCCAGTCAGTATGCAGGCACTCCTGTGCTCTGTGTCAGCACACAAGTACTATTTCTTAAATTCAATTCCATCATGTCCAGTGGGAGGAGGACACATGAGGAAGAGTTGTGAGCGCAGGAAATATGGTCCTCGCTCATCCTCCTTGGCTGCTATCTCTGTATTTTAGCTCCCACTTTTTAAAGCTTCATCTGCTGAATCTACCAGCGGCGCAGATAACTTTACAGAACAGACTGCCAAATGTTGGATCCAATGCAAGGTCA
Source organism: Chelon labrosus (assembly GCF_963514085.1). NCBI lineage: Eukaryota > Metazoa > Chordata > Actinopteri > Mugiliformes > Mugilidae > Chelon > Chelon labrosus. Next base: position 5,942,138 of record NC_140348.1, read on the forward strand.
GGTCTTTGGTCAGTGCTGATGAGCTCTGGCAGGGTTCAAGATAGTTTTGGCTGAGGGTGGGATATATTTCCCATTTGCTAGCCTAATATAACTGTCTTATCTCATGTCTACTTTCTAATAATCCCTCTGGGCTCCCCGTGTGTCCATGAAGCCAGTTTGATGGTAAACGTTTTGGACTGCAACAGAGTATCAGTAGTGAAGCCAGGAACAAACTCAGATTACTGAAACTAAATAACATTCTGCAACGAGACCCAACACAGTTTGTAGAAACGTCCAGAGATTTTGTAGTATTCACTGCTGAAAATCAATATAAATGTGCTGAACTAGTCCATAAAGAATCCCATCCCAACAGAAATGCATACTTATCAAATTGTCACTGCACAAAGTAGGTTTGTGAGAATGTTGGATAGAAATTGTAAAAAGTTGAATAAAAGATAATCCATTTTTTTGTCTATAAAAGGTGAAGGAGCAAATGTGAGCAACAATGACTGTAAACTCTGCAGCCATAGCCGAATTATGACTCAAGAACCTTCATTTTAAATAAGACCAGTGGCTCAGCGGCCCGTCCTGGGTTCCTGGACATTTATTTGTCTTCAGACTTTCCCCAGTCCTATTGTGAAAACAACCATGTTTAAAGTATTCTTTAAAATGTCAGGCAACTAGTGAATGAGGAGATTAGAATCATTAGACACCACACACAACTCATATCTTAGCTCTCCTTCCATTAAGTGATGACAAGTCAAACGGTCAAGAGAAACTGAGTCTGCACTGAGACACTAATTGCAGTTTAGGTTGATCATAACCTATCATTGCTGTGCCATTAAATAATTGAATCCTCTATACTTTCCACGGCATCCTGTAATTTACAGGACTGTTAGCACATCTTCTTGCTACCAAGCCGCAGTAGCTTTCTGTTTCTGCAAGAAGTCAATTAGCCACTTTGCCTTGAATGGTCATATCTTGTCTTTAAATTGTCTTATCGTGTCTTTGATTTGTCTCATCTTGTCTTTACAAACATTTTTGCAGAGCATTTTGCCTGCCGTGGAAAACCTGTCCTTGGATGCAATGTTCCTTACAGTCCAATTAATTATTTCTATGAATTGATTGCATGAAAAAAAATAAAAATATAACACTGCTACGGCTTTCCTCCCCTACACCCCTCTGTTCTCTCCACATTCCCCTCTCCTCAGTCTGCCAGACTTTTCATGCATAACAATGAGAGACCACGTTCCTGTTCCCACCACTAACCCCTTTCTAAAATTTATTCAGACTTTTTTTTCTTTGCTTCTCATTCACCAAATCCCCACACTGTATGGGTATTAAAATATCCGTTGCAAAAGAGGGAGGAAGAAGGATGAGGGGGGGTTGAAAGACAGAAAGGCATTGACACAAGAACATGGGCATGCCTATGAGCGTGTGCAAGAGACGGGGAGAATGTTAGGGAGTGAGATGGAGGAACGAGAGACAGTGTCTCCTAGAGACGGCCTGTTGGAGAGTCAGGATGTGGAGGCAGAGGGAGGAGAGGGAGAAAGCAGACTCAAACCAAGCTCAGTCCTGCCTCGCTAGCTTGTTAATCTCCCTGGACTTGACATTTGAAACCCCCCCTCTCCTCCTCATCCCTTCACCCCCCCACACACACCCATATTCCCAGCACACTGATGTGTATAAATCCAGCACTACCACTGAATGGGCTAAACTTCTCCTTGGTTCTAAATCCCATCTGAAACCTGGTAGGACAACTATTTCTCAGTGGTAACATTCACCTTGAACAAATGACTCTGGCTTTACATAGAGACTGTAACTCTGTAATAAAGAAAATTATGGGCAATGACATGCAGGTAATTTTTGGATATGAGCAGTGTTGCCTCCCAGCTCAGTGTCCCTAGGAATCACATTCAAACTGCGGATTCTGCAGGAAGTAGAGTGCCACTTCTGTGGCGAGGCAGTGAGTAAGGGTGTGGAGGGCAGGGTGGTGGATGGGAAAGTACCACATTTAAGTTTCTCATCTGCCACAAGCCAATAATTAGCCGTATTTATCCACTTTCATGTAAGGTTTCACATGTATCTGCAACACCTAAAGTGGCACTTAGGTCATATTCACATGTGTTGACTCCTTGAGCTAGTATTCCACATCACACGCGCCCTCTTTTTGTTTAGTTTATACCCTCTTAAAAGGGTAAAAAGATTTGAGTGGTTATGAAGAATATCTAGTCTGTTGCCTAGTAGGTTTTTTGAGATATCTGTCTACGATGCAACGTCAGGTTTTATTGTGTATCCGTATGATGTTGATGGGTTTCTATAGCAGTGGCGTCACAACAATTGTATTAAGAGGTGTCTTGGATAAGGTTGGAGGTCACTGAAGGCCCAGATTGAAAATGCACGGCCCGCCACTGCTTTAGAGAAAATAAAAAGTTATTTCAAGGTTGTTTGCCGTTGTTGTGTGGCCGGCGGTGAGCGTCTGTGCCAGTTTTGGCCACTAGTCTGACCTGCTGTCAGCTTCTCAGCCTAGATTCTACATGCTGAATCAGCGGTGGAGTGCATTGGTGAGAGACATGTCTCTGACTGGCTGTTCAACTTGTAAACCAGTGCTGAAGAAGAGAAAAGGAAGTGACGGAAGTTAAACGTTCAAACAACACATAAAGAATCTTCTTCCTGTTTTTCATATTCATCTCATCTGTACGTTCAATTACACAAATATTTCCACAACGTCATGATGTAGAATTAACAAACTGATCAGCATGAATCAGATGAGGCCAGCTCTGCAAGACAGTTTGTAGCTCTTCCTAGCCTTCCAGCTAATAGTCGCTATTCAGACTACTGGTTGTTGGCTGGAGTCTTCAAGTGGAACTTTTTGGCCCAGACACAGGAAGCGTGAGGCCACGTCAAAGCTGTCTGGAGTTCTTTGATGCCAGCTTGATGTGTCACTGCCTTTATGTGCTAGATACACATGCAGCACAGACGTATGCTCAAACAAGGATCCATGGATAAACTTGCAGGGTGATTGAGTCGGATGACAGAGCCGTTGAGTCGATTGAGTCGTTGATCCTTAATGCAGTTATCAATAGCATTTTAACTGTGACAGTGTTTCAGTAGTTTCACTTAAATGTTGGTGTAAATGTTTATTGAAATGCAGGTTGTCTTGCATTGTTCTTTACTCCCAAATGACTTAAATGAAATAAGTGTTGTTTGTCTATTAACACAGTTAAATTACAGACGGATATTTTCCGCCCTAAAGAAAAGTTCTGAGTGTTTTCCCTAATAGCAAACAAACAAAAGAAAATTCAAGAGAAATTATGACGCAAGGATTACAGGAACCTACTGATCCAAATGTGTAAAACCTTTGCATTATGCTGAAACCAGTAACATGTAAATTGTGTCATGTGTTATTCAAGATTTTGAGGGCTGTTGTATTGTTGAAACGATATTCAGGTGATTTTGGTATATTGAAAGTGGAGCAAAACTGGCTTGCTGTATGTTTCTCCTGATCAGTCTGGTCATTCAGATGCTTTTAACACCTAATATGTTAAATGTGAATCTTTCATCCTCCTGTAAATCAATATTCCAACATTCGCTGGTTTCGTTAAGGTCTCAAGATAATAAAACATACTGTATATATATATTTTTTTTTCCATCTATGTGGAAGAAAATATTGGTTTTCCGTGGCAATACAAATACAATATTGGTACACAAAATAGAGAATGTGAACTTTGTGCAGAACTCTGTCCACACCTAATGCATTTTCAGGATATATCATAAGTCATCTGTGCAGGAAAAGCATGAACGGTTGGTATGTGCCTAGAATTGAAAAGAATTGTTGATCAGAATCCTGCTGTAGATTCAATAAGCTCGGAGCTGTGATGTGTTACAAGAAGTGGCAGTCAGCCTGAACTGATTCCATAGGTCATTCGTGCATGTGTGTGTGTGTGTGGGTGTGTGTGTGTGTGTGTGTGTGTGTGCATTTCATCTTCAACTTGCAATGACCTGGTTACATAGCAGGATAATGATGACCATAGATATATAATGGACTGAATGTATGGTACTGTACGAGCTGATTGCAATCACATGACACCATACACTCATGCAGGCAGCATAGAGAGCTATCAGAAACAAGGCCAGATATACCAGGTGAAGGACAGTAACACTGGCCATGCTACACACTTATCACACTACAATAAATAGATATATATTTTCAATTAACCTGATACGGAGCATGATGATGTCCTGAATTACACTTAAGTACATATACATAGTAGAATGCAACAGTATGATATAAAAACATCCCTCCTACTCCAGATGACTTAACACTATGACTGAGAAATTCACCATATAAAGCACAGAGTGCCGGCAGACACTCTTTGTCTGTATCAGTCTGTGCATGGTTAATATCTGAGGCAGCTGGATGCCAGCTGTCAGTCACTCAGATAACTTCCCTGACCACAAACACACACACAGGACCACCCAGGGGCCAATCTTTCACCGTGTGTTTGTGTGTGGGAGCGAGAGAGAAGCCAGTTGTTTTCCATCCAACTGAAGTCACCGGCCCTCACCCTGAGCCATCCATCACGAGACAGATAAAGATAGAGATCTGGCCAAACATAGAAAGAGACAGAGAGAAAGTCAAGGGCTACTAAATGGTTGGACAGAAGAGAGACAGCAAAAGAGGAGGGGGTGGGAGGCAGAGGAGAGAGTGAGAGTACGAGACAGAGCCACAAGGCCAAACTGTGAGAGTGAAGTTACGTATTGGTTTAACAGAGATGGACAGAAGACATGAGAACACTGAGACAAACAGAAAATAGCTTGTTTACACTACTCCTCCTCAATTTAGGGTCACGCATTTCTTCCCAAGGTCCACTGTTAATATCTGAGCATCTGGAATGTTTGAATCTTAATAAAGAAGTCAAACATCAAGATTCCTTTGGGGTCAAGATATAATATATCTCTTATCTGTGTGCTATGTTCCAGCTGGCGTTTGAGGGAACAAGATCTGATGCTGGAAATGAGCAAGAAAATAACAAACACTGGTGACAGAGTGTTGCATTCTTGGAGATGACACGATGTTTGCTGCTATTCTACTGTGCTGGCTCTCCTGTGTGACTGAGAGACTAACGACAACAGCAGTCAGATGCCCCAAAATGCCACATGCGTCACCAGAACACCGCCTCCTTCATTCCGTTTCTCTAGCATGATCACTTTTCCTGAACTTTGACAACGAGTTCTTGTAACTTTAGGAAGTATTTGTATTTTCCTAAAATGTTTCCTGGGTTAGGGTTTATTTCAACAAATTAGGATCTTATAGCCAGTTGTTCACAAAATAGACTCAGCATTTTATGCTTCTATATTTCTTCCGACGTGTTGTAGGTTAGGTATTGTTATCGTTCAGCCTACCTACAAGTCGTACAATAACCTTTCAACTTTGCTTAAGTCTTGCAGTCTTAGCAGCTTTAGCAAGAAATTTTACTTAAGAACAGTGACACACAGTGACAACAATTTGTCCAAAGTGGCCTTATCTAACTAACCTATTTTCAACAACAGAAAGGGAACTGCTGTGTTTGGTCAAATATAGGACAACATGATTTTTTTTTGTCTTTTCTTTTCTTTTCTGAAAATTAGGTTTGATATTTCAGTAGTCATCTTAGGAGTGGACAATAACATGCGCAAAGCCGACAGAGAGACTTGAATTATGGGTTGTAGCCTTAATGTTGCCAGGCTTTCAAGTCCAATTACACTGAGTCTTTCAGAGTTGGTCAGCCATAAAAGGGTTTCATTAGCGCAGTTGAACCTGCAGGAGTTTCTGAAGGTCCTGGATGGGCTTTGCTGCCAGTAAAGACATAAATTCACCAGTGCCTCCTGATGTCTTTACAGCAAAAATTATATCTGTATGGAGCCAAGAAATACAGGAAATACAGGTGATGATCCAGGTTCGACTGACAGATAAGATACACAAATAAGAGTTTGACGTATTTCATGATTTACTTATTGATGGCGTCTCAAAGTAACCTTCCCCAACTGGACTTGTGTTGCTTTGGTCAAAAACCTGTCCTAATCAGGGCTGTATCATAGGTAGACAACTAAATAAATGAAGTGGCCTACTGGCAATACCTGGAACTCACTGATTTATTTATTTCATTAGTCATTTAATATTAAAATATCCAATTTTAGTATAAATCTTATCTAAATATTAAGATTTTCAGACCAGGAGGTCTCTTTCCAGTCCTTGGCATATAATTAGCATACGTTTGGTCAGGGAAATCCCTTAAAATCAAGACATTTAGCACCTAATTGCTACCAGGGGTAATCTTAAAAGACAACATACCAGTATATAGTCCCCAGCAGTATTTTAAAGCTACTAGCGGGGGAGGGAACAGTTAGTTATAGTAGCTCCTTCATTTACATTTCTGAGAAGGACAAAGGAAACTTGACATGCTAGAGGCAAAGGTACATTTTCACAAAATGTTTAAATTGCTTTGAAATTAGTTTGTTCATCTTTTTCTAGAGTTTCATTCTAGATCTGTAATAAATATAATATTCTCAAATGATAATGTAAATCCTGCTCATGTGGTATTTCCGGCGGCAGTTTCCCCATTTGTTACTGCAGATAACCTGCTTGTGAAGAAGACAAACACTTTCTGAGAAACCGCTTACTGAATAGAAGCACAAAGCTATCAGACAAACACTGACTTCAGGCAAATGGGATACATACTCACAATGTTTTCACTACCTGCATCACACCTCGTCAAACTCGAAAACAATATCAACTTCTGATTTCGATTTTCCAACTGACACCCATGCAATTCTGGCATTTTCCCTTTAGCAGTGGCGGTCTGACATTTTCTCACAGTCGCTGGCTGCAGGTAGAGGGATGAATGCTAATCATGTCTACGCTGTGCTGGGGCGGTCTGTGTCTTAGACAAAATGTCGATGCAAAGATGAATTTTAACAGATAAAAAAAAAAATGGCTGATTCATCCCTACAATGCACATCTCTTTATATTTAAAACTGTTGAAAGGGTCTGTGCTCTCATCATTTTACATTGGTCTGTCATGTTGGCTCACATACCCACCCACCATTGCTATTTTTATTTATATACTAAATTGTGTGTAAGTGTGCATCAGAGAGCGAGAGAAAGTGTGCGACTCCTTATGAGGATCTACATGGCAGCTTCATAACTCAACCAATTCCACAGTGGGTGGTTGTGTTATGCTATTGTGTTACAAACATGACAAATCGCCAACTTACCCCTCACTAATTGTCCCTTGAGCCTGGAATACAAGCGCTTGTTGTGAGCTAATTGTCACCCAAAGGGAATGCCCAGATCCACTGAAGTGGGCTGAAACAATATGCACATGGCCGAAACGCTGCTATAAAAAAATAGATCCGTAATAGATTACTGATCACCTGAAAATGGCTTTTTACTATCAATCCACAAGGGATGAGATACAGTAGACCATTCACAGCTCTTAATGTAGCTGGTTTTATGTACTGACCCTAAAAAAATTAATTGAAGTTGAGGTCAGCTGAACAGTTTCATCTAATTTGCACTCTCATTCCAGTCATCTAAAGCGGTAATTAAGTGCGGCCCATTGGGAGCTGCCTTAGGGGAAGCAGGAGCAGTTGTCTTAAACTCTTCGTGCAAACAAAAGCATATTACCTGTAACATAATCCTCAATACGCTGGATACTTGTAAAAACCTGCAGATCTTCAAATCTGACTGAAATCACAAACTTGTACGTAAATTTTAATTTGAGGAAAAATATGGGATTTTTTCTCAAAGAATCAAGAAATGATTTTGATTATTTAGCACTGTAGCTGTAGAAATGCCACTCATTTCTTTAAGACCTGTATTCTTCTTTTTTTTTTTTTTCAACAAGACATACATGCTGTTATATTCACATATTAAATTTTAATCACACAATCTTTTCCCTGCATGCAACCATGATTGGTTATGATGAGTTACAAGGGTAACATTCTTCTGAATTATACATCTATCAAAATATCACATACAGGCACAAAAACATGTGGGAACACACATGCATGCCAATGCAGTTTGCATATTGATAATATTATGATTCAGGCAGTTTTTTTTATCCATATAATATGTCCAAGACAGTCTCCTTGTCTTCCTCACACTGCTGCTCTCCATTCTTCCTGTGTTTCTTTTGAGAGTAAATGTTAATTTTGACCCCAAGATGTCTTGCTGTTTGTTGTTCTTAAAAAGTTTGTGTATCCGCGTGTGTGTGTACAGTTTGGTGGTATCTTGCTGTTAGTTGCTCTAGATGTGAACCTCAGCGCGTCCGTCTGATTCATCACCTCATCAATTATTCGTTTCCATGGCATCTCACACAGAAGCCCCTCCTGATAAAAGTGCAATTAAAGAATAAACAAAACCACAAGGTTGAATCCAGAGGATTTCAGAAAGTGTGCAGGGTTCTCCTCACAGGCTTTCAGCGGTCATTGTGTGGCCTCAGCACAACTTTGGAGTACATTTAAAACAGATATACACAACAGCTACTGTGTTTACGTTTTGGTCCATTCTCCAGTACACTTCCTGTATCCCTGTAAGTGTGATGAGTAGTTGTGTTACCCACACTTAAATGCTTTGAGTGATGTTACATGTGCTCCAGTCAGGTTTTATCCAGTGCAGTCTGGTGATGTATGTTGTACAGAATGTAGATAAATAATAAGTATAGATGAGTTGCTTATTTAGTCACAAATATTTACCAAAGCTTAAGTATCTAAGTGCATGCTACAGTGCACCGTGTCTGAATCATTGTCTGTATATAATGATGGATGAACGCTCTATGACATCACCAATATGTTCTCTTAAGAGCTTTTAAAGCTCAATGTGTGTGGCAGCGTGTCTCTGCCATCTTGGCATTTCCTGACTGGACAATCCACCCTGGCAATTTTCCTGAATTCCTGAACATTTTAATTGATATTTATTACCCATACTACCTTTGCAATAACATGTAAATATATAATCCCTGGAATTCCTGTTTACATTTGCACTTCATTCACTTTACTCTACAGTCATGTTTACGTTCTCCATGGACAGTTTGGAAAGTTAAAACAATTATGGAATCCACGCCGACTGGGCCTTTCTGTGTGGAGTTTGCATGTTCTCCCTGTGTCTGCGTGGGTTCTCTCTGGGTACTTGAGCTTCCTCCCACTGTCCAAAGACATGCTCATTAGGTTAATTGGTGATTCTATATTGGCCGTACGTGTGAATGTGAGTGTGAATTGTGGTTGTCTGTCTCTGTGTGGCAACCTGTGCAGGGTGTACCCCGCCTCTCACCCGATAACAGCTGGGATAGGGATGCTCACATGCCTTAAATTGAACCTCGGGGACAAATAAAGTTTTCTCAATCTGAATCTGACTCTGCTTAACTGCTTAAATACTGTCAAAGAGGTGTGGAGTGGAGCTGAGGTGATGTCTAGGAGGACAGTTGGGAACCTGTAAGCATACCCATCTGTAACCCAAAGGAACCACATCCTTATTTATCCATAACTTTAAGCCTTAATTTAAATGGGTGTCTTATATAAAAATAGCTACAGACCATAACAGTTTTTTTTATACCAGACTGTAAAGTTGAGCATTTTAACATGGAGGTCTATGGGGACTCACTTACTTTAGAGCCAGCCTCAAGAGGCCATTTGAGAAACTGCAGTTTTTAGCAGTGTCTAAGTAATATTTAGTTGTAAATTAAATAAGAGGTTTAGTTTGAGCATTCTGTGAGCTTCAGACATTTGTTTATTTGTTGCACAACTTTCCACATTTCTCTTTCCACAGAATTCTACTCATCCATAGATATTATAATTTCTTCTCCGACTGGGGAAATGTGGCTAGGGAAAGTAAACAATTAACATTTAAGTACATCTGAGCAAGACAACACAACAGTGCAGTTGCTTCGTGGCCAGCAGGAGTAGGCGGGAGCTGCACTGGGCAGCCCAAAGGGCAGTGATTTGCAACTTTACCCACTGCCAGGAAAATAAACTGTCTTGTGGAGGAGAAAGGGCCAAAATGTACTATAAACCACTGTAGTGTTCATAGAGCAGCTATGTAAAGAGACAAAGAGAGAAGCAGACAGCATGAAGGAGGAAGGTGTAGCAGCTCTGATGGACATTAATAGTGAGAGGGATCAGAGAGTCTGTGTTTACTCATTCATTTTCTTTATCAGCCTCTCACACACAGATGCAGGCATGCTCCACTCAGTCATCAGTGAGGGATAAGATAATGACAGGAGATGGATGGAGAGAGGAGCCCTGCTGTGAGAGGAGATGCAGGAAAAACACAAGAGTGTCTGCGTGAGAGTGTGTGTGTCCTATTTGGCCTGTGCTCAGCAGGGAGTTATGTCTAAAGAAAACAGAAGTGGTTTTCACACGTTAGCCAGTCACATCCGGCGCATACCCAAGGAAGACGCAGGAGGTTTTCACACGTTAACTAGCCCAGCAGAAAATCTGATTTGAAGGGATATTCTGCATCTTAAATAAGGACAGAGAAGTGTAGCATCTGGAGATGAATATTTAATACTATACTATACTATAAATTACTATAAATTAAAGCATGAATTTAATAAGTATAACTAACTCCACCGAAATGATCACATTGCTGCATGTTTCCGTGTTCGCAAGGGGAAACTGGATTAAATCTTTAATTAGCTTTGCTGTTTTTAAAAGGGATCCGCTATCTCAGCATAAACATAATGCTGCACCCCCTACTGAATACCAAAACACACCTTTCACACCCTCAAATTGACTGACTGAGAGGTTGATACAAGACCTCTGGGTGTATGTGACATCTGAACGGGAGGTCTGCTGGATTTCAAAACCTGACTCAACAGAGCTGGCAGTCACGGTAAAGTTTGAAATTAGCAGCTTGTTATTTATTGATGAAGGAAAGAAAAATCTCACGTCAAGGAAAAAGTGTCTAGTGTGTTAGCACCAACCACTCTGTGTCCGGGCTATTTGTGATGGGGCGATTCATAAATACTGACTTGCACTTATCTGGAGTGATTTACAGTGTCAGCTGAATTGCTGAAAAGCAAATTTGCTTACCATCAGCTGGTGTGGAGCACATTCTTAGTAAGCAGTGCATTTGTTTGGCTTGAACAGTGTGATGCACCGATGTCCTAAAAGCTGTTTCAACACGAGTGGCTAGTGAAACCATTGGAAAAAACAACATATGCTTCCTACTAGGGAGCTCCCTCGAGGACTATGTAGCACATTTCTTTTTGCATTTTCACTACCAATATGTGCATTAAAGTGGTATCATCCAATGGAGGCAACACAGCTACCTATGACAGCATGAAGCCTGGACTTCAGTGTGGTCCCAGTTTTCCTTGTTTAGTTTAATTTTCCAAGGCTGGATTAAAAGCTCTCTGGAAGAGCTAGATATTTCAAGACTAATGTGTAATTTATAGTACAATGGCACGTTGACAGCGTAGGGTGCAGAGCTACGCGGTACAATGTGACATGCGCCTCCCCAGAATGTGTTGCGGGCCACAATGGCAGTTCTTATTTGTTCAGGTTCTTATACACCGTCTACTCAGGAGTCTCTATGTTAATCCTCATTTATCTACTTCAACTCTAACATGAGCAGCTCAGTTCCACTAGCCATTGCGTGAAGTAAAGTGAAACAGTGTACAGTGAAGAGCTGGCCAGTCACCACCTAGTGCTTTGGTGGCGTAATTATATAAGGTAGGTTGCACAGGTATAAATGTGTTCGACGGCGTAACCCCCTAAACCGTACATAAGCCGTCAGCGTACCACGGTACTATAAGTAAGGCTTCATGCTTAAGAAATGTTTACATAGATTTCTTCTAAAGACAGTTGCCAGTGCTGCATTCTTGTGTTCAACCAATAAATGAAAATCTACCATCACGCACCAATCACCACACACATAAATCAGTAAAAGTTCCTCTTGTGCTGGAAAAGCACCTACACTGAAGTAGGACAGCCAAAGACCCAGCTGGAGCATTCTCCAACTGTTAGAGGAACTACGAAAAGGTTCCTGTGGTCTGAAAACGTCTGGCAATGGAGCTCATTCTTAGCAAGCATAGCATTTATTTGGCCTGAACAGTCTGCAGAACTGATGGGAGAAAAGTTGTTCTAACTTCAGGGGCGATGAAATAGAAAAGCAGAAATTAAAAAGCTGAGAATTGTGTAAAACCTGAGAACTAGACACCTGGATGCAGGTTGTTTTTCTGTTTGCATTCACACTGCCAATAGGAACACTAAAGTAACGTAGCCGTTTGTACAGCAACATCACCACACACAACAGCATTGTGCAATTGCGCATATAAATTAGATTAAGCCTGGGCATCTTCAGTTACATTTTTAAGGGTAAAAGTATGTCTTTGGTTGGTATTTGTGTTGACTTCAGACTACTGGCCAAAGTTTGTTTTCCAAGAACACGAGAAGTGTCAGCAGGAATGAGCACTTCCACAGGGATTAGCAGTTGGCAACTGTGACTCAATCAATGTGGAAAACATTTACATCTAGTTTGTTTTTGGATACCCATTGACTTCCAGGAGAAAAAGGACCAGTCTCCCGCTGAAAGCGTGTATCCTTTAAATAAGTTAACCTTTGTTGAAGAAATGGGACAACTCAAGAGAAACAGAAGAGCATAAATTAAACAGCTTGCATGTGGTTTTCAAGACTGAAATTCTTTGGTTCCCCATTGACTGTTACTACCAAATTCAAATAGGCCACAGCTGACAATTTCTCCAGCACAACAGCATGAAAACATTTTGGATTTTGTGGCATTAGTAAGCAGGGAAAATCATCGTGGTTAGTGATTCGATGCAGGGACTTCTAAAAATGCCCCCCCGACCCATTGCTTAACTGCAGTGAGAGGCAGCAGCAAGCCCTTGTCAATATTTTCTAATTGGAATGAATTGAGGTAGAAAGTGGTAAAGGGCATGCTGCGTCTGTGTGTGTGAGAGCAGGCGAGTGGGAGAAAAAGTCAAAGAGAGATAGACAGAGAGAAGGATGGATAAAGACAAGGAGAAAGAGGAGATTAGGCAGAGGAGAGTTGCTATGCAGAGGATGATTCTTAAACTGTGAAATCCAGTAGTCAATATTTTGTCAGAAGCCTAATCTCCCATGTCTGGTGAATGTGTGAGAATACCGTTTTGTATGATGTGGTGTGCTTTGCTTACGGTGTGCGTTTTATTGTGTGCATAGGGAGGCTGTTTTTTTTATGTGCATGCTTCTCGTCTCCCTCTCAGATGTCAGCTTATGACGTAAGGAAGCCAGTTCTGGTCAGAAACCGTTTTACATTCCTGTAAGGGCTGTTTCTTTAAACACAGAGTCATGTTAAATAATTAGGTTTCCAAAGTGCTACATGTGATACACGTATTAGGAGTTGCCATTGTAGGATACTTTGATCTTCAGGTATGTGTTAAAATACATATGTAAGTCATAGGGTGGCCTCCTGCTGCTTGAATCAGAGAGCACTGGCCTAGTTCCCATCACAGTCTAACCAGCCATAACGTGCCACTGGAGATAAGAGGCAAAGAGGAGAGTGATCCAGATAGGAAAGAGATTGAAATGGAAAGGGTGGAGCAAATTCTGACTCAGAGTAAGTCGTTATTCTTCCCTCTACTGTACAGTTGGTTTGTGTTTAGTTCTATAAAGAAATGCATTAGCCTCCACAGGACTACGAATGGTTTTTAGTAATTATTCTTGATCTTTCCAAAAAGTTATTGACTGTTCAGACTACAAGTAAAAAAGCTGTCCGTAGACTGATGCGTCACCATGTCAGAGAGAAAACCTAAATATTTCAAGCCAGCTCAGCTTTCATATCTTCACACATGTCTTCATATCACTACCGTATGAGAGAGCCCTCTCTCACTGCACTGTTATGCTTATGTCTATTAAGACTGTAACTGTGGCTACTGTAACAGTAATTTAAATACAATGTCTTTTGTGACAGTGGGAAAACAGTGTAGAAGAGATTGCGTTGATTTGCTGAACGGTCTGCAACTTTAGGAATGATTCACTCTCATTGCTCTCACCAGACAAAATTATGAACATAGTGAAAAATTAAACGGGGAAGAAACCAGACATCTCTTCCTGCAGCTAATAGAGGCCAAAGACAGAGCTGAAAAAGAATGGATGTTGGATACATTAATCCAGTGGCCAGAAACAATTACTGCATGATTAATTTATAGAACTATTAATGCTAACTTAGAGTAAATGTATAATGATGATGTAGAAGCCAACATTACAAGTTACTGGGGATTTGTAACGGTAAAACACAATCTATCATGGACAGAACAACCATAAGAAAGCAAAGGTTATTCTGTCTTCACTCAGCCTATTTCAAGGTTTATTGGATGGCTGAAATGATTAAAAATAATATTTCCCTTTCTGACCTGTCCAGGGTGTACCCCGCCTCTCGCCCGATGACAGCTGGGATAGGTTCCAGCGCCCCGCGACCCTTAACAGGAACAAGCGGTTATAGAAGATGAATGAATGAATTTCCCTTTCTGTTATTTAAGTGCTCTATGGAACTTTTAACGGTGTTGATTTGCATTGGAACTATACACATGCACATCATGTCATAACCAGATCTTTAATAGCATTATTGTTAACATCACTGCATCTCCACTCCCCTGAAACAACTTGTCTATCTATATAAACTTTTACCTGCGACTTTTTCTTTTGCGAGACATGTTTTATTAAAGAAGGGCGAAAGTCAACAGTCTGTCTGCCTCCGTCCTTCTCATTCTTTCTTAAATGTATCCTTTGAAAGCCAACTTTTCTCGTGCCCTTCCACTGCTGCCGACACTGATATATAAAGAGGAGGCTAATGCATAGACTTAGAGCTCTGATTAAATGAATCTAGAGAGTAGGAGGCGAGCTAATGTTTAGCGTTGTCTGGCTGATTAAAGCATAGCAAACAAGTGCTTGTTATGCAGCTCTGCTCCTCACTGCTAACTCATACACAAGGCTGCTCTCTGTTCTCTCTCTCCCCATCCCTCCATCTCCAGATCTCTCTCTTTAATTCTGTCTTTGCCCCTTTGACTCACTCGTTCTGTCACTCTGATTTGCCAACCCTTAGTAGGAAGCTTCATTTCCTTCCCTCCATGTTTGTTGTTGTATGTTTGCTCCAACCATTTTTTTACTTTTTTTTTCAGGATGGGACCAGACTGGCTGATAAAAAAGCAGTGTTAAAAATATAATGTATATGGACAGATGGACCTATTTTTCCCTTGATCTTTTCCCTTCTCTGCCTCATGTCTCAGCATATTTTATTTGTTCCTTTGTTTCCTTGTCCATTTCCAAATGAAAATACATTCCTTTCCCATTCTCTGTCCCTTTAAGAAGGTCCCAGCTCACTCAATTTCCCCAGCTCAGTTACCGTGCCGACAGCCCAAATTCAATTATTGCAGACTGTGTGATAATCCCAGGCCAATGATTGGTCACTGCAGGCCTCCATTAAGTGAACACAGCATGGGAGGACAGGACAGGAGAGGGGGTTAATATACAGAAATAGTGACTGGTAAAATGTGAAATATGACAAAGAAGGATGCAAGGGAAGAACAAAAGACAAAAGGGGAAACTTAAGACATAGGTTAAAGGAATAAAACGAAACGTACGCTTCCAACTTTTTTTTTATCCCCTTAAAGCCCCTGCTATCCTTCAGGCTCAAGCTAAAACAAACAACCTTGCCCTTAAAAGCCCAGTCCATAATCCCTGTGTAATCACTCAGGCGGTCTCACTACACATAACCAAAACATGAGAATAAAGACGGAGATATATGTGCATGTTTTTGTATAAAATGAATTGGCTGCGTTCCACATGAAAGAGCCGGAACGCTGGGACTGTATATTATCCTGAACATTACATGGAAATGTCCTTTGAAAGTGGTTTCTATCTGCAGTGTTTACAAAGAAATCAAGACTGTTTAAACTATGATGAGGTAGGAAAAATGTATACAAGATTCCATTTTATATGAAAAGACTTGATCTGGAGAAAGAGATTATTAGAGCTTACTTTCTAAACCGGGGACGTGTCATTAGCATCCCCCAAGAGTTGGTCAGCACAAGAGAAAACAGAGGTTTTTATCAGCAACACAAACTGTGAAAATGACACCTGGAGAATAGGATGTTTTCTCACCCTTTGGGCTTTATATATAGAATACATGTAAGCTGGGAGGTGGTGGGCATGGCTGAAGAGCGCGATGGCAACATAATGCAAAGATGTTGAGAAATCTATTTGTATGGCTGAAAAGAAACAAATCGATACTGTATCTGTGTCTCAAATCAGATGCTGCAATGTACAAGGGTGCAGTCTATGTAGACCACGTTCAAAACCAAGCATGGATAAATGAGACCAGCTGGTCTGTGGAGGATTTCCTAGTTGCATCAATATATTTGCGCTGCCCTGTTATCTAGGAGGATGAGGGGGATGAGCCTAATGTGGTTGAGCCGGAAAATCAAATTTCACTTTTATTGTTTGTTTTCCCAGACTTTTTAATACATTGCATTTAAAAGTGTGCTACCTGACTACTATTTTGTCTTGGAAGTCTGCTGTATTTTGTTTTTGGTAAAGAACAATCTAACCACTGCCACTTAATAAATCTTGGAATAAATTGGTAAAAGAAGACACATTTTTTTTACTTTCCAGGTGTGCCACAATCTGATTTCAGATGCAGAATTGGAAGTGACCAAAGACTGTATAGAGATGGACAATGGACCAGCTCCTCAAAATCCAAAAGCAAGTAGAGCTCTCCCTGGTGACTAGCTCCAGCATAGGTCATAAGCTCCACCCCCTCCACTTGGGACAAACTAAAACGCTAAAGTACACATCAAATACATTTTTTTCAAGAATGATTTCAGTCATTTTGGTTAATATAATACTGACCCATACTCAAGTGTCCATTTTTCTATAGGATGTGACATCAGTACAGAGTATAATCCACCATTTCTTTGTAACTGGTTGAGGTAGAGCAGAGTGCAGTATTAATCCAAACAAAGATGCTGCTGCACGTACCTCCGGGAAACTAGTGTCAGTTTGGCCGATGCAAGGTTGTGAGGACGTATTGTCCATATTTATATACAGTCTATGGAAGAGACGAGGGCAATATTAGATATTAGCTACTATTTCCGTATAACTATTTGTAGAATTTTTTTAACTTTAGTTAAATGGTTTAATCTGTCGGGTATTATGGAATTTTCCAAGGCAAATCCTCTGTGCTTTCAAACATCTTCAAGTACCTTTTATGCCAATTATCAAGCTGTTGAATTATTTTAATGCAATCGAGCATTTTGTTTCTAACAAATATGGTGATTAAGAGAAACTCAAAGTATTATTTAGACACCACTCATCACCATACAGACTTGCACCTTGAACTTTTGTTCTGGGCTTTTATGCTAATAAACTCATGTTTCACAAGTATGTCCAAATTGAATTTCAACCCATTATTTATTTGTCAATCTATGTATCTATCTATTTACGGAATAAGCTTTTAATTTCCACTCCTCAGGTTGAACAACTCTACTCATGAGGGAAATAAGCTTTGGAACCTGCACGCAAACTGACAAATGCAAATTCAAATGCCAGCTTGTTTATAATATTGAACACGTAGTCAATACATCAATTGAATTCCAATCAGTGTCCAACATTTTTTTCCGTTCGATAGGTCACCAAGATCAACAGATTAACAGCATGGAAGTTGTTCACTCACACGAGGATAGCTACTCTACCACAATTTCAAAAATGCAAACAAGTACATTTCAAAGATTCAAATGTCAGCTGAGGGTGTTTCTTTAAGTAAGATGGTACCAGTCAAACTGAGGCCAAAATACCCTTAGACATGACTGAATCAGCCTCATGCACACATACACAATTACAAAAAATGAAATATACACAGCAAAATAATAACACTCCTGCAAACAAATAGACATACATCAGCTCTACTGATCGTCTTCTCTGTATCCTACACACACAGCTGTCTAAAATAGTGCAGGTTTGCCTGTGTGCTGCAGTTAAAGGTGTTAATAGTTTATAAGTGAGCGGTGACATCACCAAGGTGAAGAGGTAAATGGCCTTCTCAGCGTGTCACAGTCTCACTTCCTCTCCACATCTTTTATTTTGCATGCCCTCGCAATATTTCTTTAAGTCCAAATTGATTTTTAGCTTGTGTTTCTGTTATTTTCAATAAGTCCTTGTGTCCGTACATTTATATGGGCGTGTGTGTCTGTGCATCCTGTGGGTGGCCCGGCTCCCAGTGAATATTCTCTTACTGTTTGGGGTTTGTGGGTCAGCGTGCACATCAACAGACTGGTCTTTCGACTAGAACTGCAG
Source organism: Chelon labrosus (assembly GCF_963514085.1). Lineage (NCBI taxonomy): Eukaryota > Metazoa > Chordata > Actinopteri > Mugiliformes > Mugilidae > Chelon > Chelon labrosus. Next base: position 5,960,450 of record NC_140348.1, read on the forward strand.
CCTCAGCTGAATGTTTACACTATGAGACTGCTACGCACAGCATTACTGTACTTATCCCCAATGCGCTGTGTTTTAGTTTCACATGCTTCATGACGTGCCCGCTTAGAGCTTAAAGATTTAAAGAGTGAGCTTGTGGTCAATCGGTGGTTTTGAATTTCAGGGGGGGGGCAAATCATAGGGGAAATGCTATCTCTTCCTTTAAACTGTTTTCTCAGTTTGGATTGAAAAGCAGCTGATTAAAGCCTCATCATCATTTATATCCATGGAATTCCATAACAAACATGCTTGCCGTGGTCTCTGACCCCCATTAAGAAAATCTGTAAGGCAACGGGACGCTCGAGACAATCAGACCCAAAGGCATCCAAAGACTTTTTTCCACCGAATGACAGAAAAGTATTTAATTTCCACTTTACCCATGACCTGAGAGCCCTCGCTATATATTTTTTTCTTATTTTACTCAGGGGTGCATGCTGACCGCAAGCCATGTAGAAAAGAGCGCATGCGAAAGTACATGTCAAAGTCACAGTGATCGCAGCTTTAAAACTATATGAGAAAGTACGTCTCTACATCTTTTTGACTTGAATAGGGCAAAGAATGAAAGAACTTTTTAACACATTATGTTATACAATACACCAGAAAAATTATTCACTGCATCAGCGTCTTTTGGCCCGATGTATCTGGGCTGGAGTCCATTCGATTTTCACCATGAAAAAGGAGGCGTTTTCTCTTTTGACACACATTTAATCTTAATATCTACATAAATCTGTGTACCCACCTGGTTGAGTGGCCACGGGCATGTTAGATTCCTGCGCCCTATGTGTGTCATCCCCTCCCTCTCTCACCCCATTACTCCCTGTCTCTCTCCACTAACACCTATGAATGAAAGGCATAAAAGGCCAGAAAAAAAAAAGCTAGAAAAGTGTTGTCCAGAGACCAGAGGCAGCATAACCGGTGCATGCAGCTAACTGAGCCAGGATCCAGAGAGAAAATGGTTGTGTATGAGCGTGTAAGTCATGAGAGAGAAGGGGAAGAGTAATTAAACGGCCTCGTGAAAGAGGATATCATCTGGGATTACGCATATTGTAATATACAACGTAGTGTAATACTTTGAAGGTGAGATACGTGAGAAAATCTACTCTACTAAATGGTAATGGGAAATGGGAAACTATATTACTCATAGTACTACTACTGCAATACATTTAAAGTTGTATATTTCTGTCTTGACAACACCCATTTGACTGCTCACACTCCAAGACCACAGACCAAAATATCTTACTGTGTCAAACAAACCTCCATGTTTGTTTATCAGAGAAAAGACGTCCCAGATGAGTTCAGGAGCTTTTCATAGAAGTGGGGCACCACGGAGTCATTATGACCCAGACAGGACAACAGTCTGAGTAGTGTGGTCCAGTCAAGCAGATAGCCCCTCAGTAACAGCTGGTTTCCACTTCTTTTCCTTCAGTGACTTCAAGCAACTTCAAAATGAGCTGCTGAGCGTCACTCATAGATCATAGGAAAGAGCTCTGAAATGCTGTGGGCGCCTTTACATTCACAGCTCAGCTTTGAATTTTAAAGGTAAAATAAGCTTGTACATGTAGTTTTGATGTATACTTTCTTCCCCAAACAAAAATAGTCCAACAAACCTTGCACTATAAAAATAAAAGCTTAGTCTAGATGTCTTCTGGGGTGAAAATTGGTGGAACAGTTTTATCCTCACTCAGCACCGGTGAGAAAGGTGATCGTGCATACAAGCTTTAAAAAAAAAACAAAAAAACAACATGAAACTCTTCTGTCTTTGAAGAGGAGAAAAAAAATTCTTTCCTTTTTTTTCTTTTTCTTTTTTTTAGTTCCTTTGACTTGCAGGCTCCTGGATTACAGGAGACGAGAAGTAAAGTGTCTATTAATAATTTTAAATACCTGCAAAGACTGACTTACTTATTGAAACCATTAATTAATCCGTCTGTGTCCCAGAATCCTTGCAATGAAGAGACTGTGTTTGAAAAGGCTGCAACTGTTTACATGTTCATTCATTATGACCAAAACCAACCTCTAATTACATTTGACAACCTGCCCTTTATCTTAATCTAATTATGTCATTTTGCATCCAGTGTAATAAAGCTCCGGCTGAATGCCAGCATGAAAATATGTATTATCATCTACGGTCTATTGTCGTCTGCTGAATGAAAGCTCCTGTAAATGAGTGCTTTTCAAGCCTCTGCCATTAACACACTAAAAACATACAGACGTTTACAAAAGGGAGCGCTTTGAGCCATGCACAATAGATTTCAGACATGGCTGCTTTGGAAAATAAGTTTCCAGAAATATCTCAGTGTGCCACTCAAGTATGCTGCAGTTTGTTTTTTTGATTTCCATTTTGTGTATTGTCATTTGGAACTTTTAAGAGTTGGTTTTGTTCACAGCTACAAAAAAGCCAGACGAAAGCCAGAGACTTCAATATGTAGGCAGGAGTCTATAGAGGGAGAATAGTATCAATCAGCCTTATCGAGACCAAAGAATACAGCTTAGCTTGTTTCAAAGACAGCTTTGAATGGCTGTATGTAACAGCAGTGGAGCAAGATAAATTGTAGCAGCAAATTAGTCATCTCAAAAGTGCTGTTTGACCAAATACTTCTCTAAAACATATAAAGACTCATCGGCCATCTGTTTCCCCCCAGCTGAAATGATGATACAGTATCTTTCCAAGTGTATTTTCCAGCTCTTCTATCATTGGCCAGGAGATATTTTAAACTGGACTTTCATGAAACCAATAACATTGCAAGAAAAAAAAATAAAAAGGGCCTGTCCACAGCCCGGCTCCCTCACCCTCCTCCTCTCCTCTCACTGGCTGCCTGTGAGACTCTAAATCTGCTCTGGTGGCGGCTGGAAGCTGCTCTCAGCCAATGAGTGGAGAGCAACTGTTGCATTCATTTACCCCCCTGCAGGGCTTCTGCTGCTGCAGCCTCTCAGTCTGGATTCTGATCCGAGAAGGGCGCACCAGTGTCACGATATAAAGGAACGAAATACAGGGACTATAATATACAATACAGACGTCTTATTGCAGAGGCTTTTTGCAAGTGCTATCAGAAGCAAATAAACTATGTGATATCATTTTACTGAATGAAATGGGGGTGATAGAAGTTCTCATTCCCCCTTGATTTTCTTTGCATCGTGTGGGGCATGTCACTGTCATCTTCTAAAAAATGACTATATGATTACTGAAGGAAGCCTGAACACCAAGAGAAAGTGAGAGGAGAGAGGTTAGTCTAGTTTCCAACGCCCTCCATCGGCAGCGACATCTCTCTCTCTCTCTCCCTCCCTCTCACCCTCCTCGCTCTACCTCTCTCTCTCTCTCTCTCTCTCGTTGCTGCTGCTGCGCGCCCCGTTCAGTTTCCCTCACACCGCTTCCGAGGCTCTTGGAGGGAGGACGGATAAACGGCGCAGACAGTACCGGATTTGATACCCGAAAGGAGGGAGGGATGCTACGGTGATTTCCCCTCTATCCTCTTCTGACACCCACCTCCTCGCCACCAGTTCCACTCCTAATCACTTCAATCTCGGAACCTTATCAAGACGCACCACTACTCTGTGTATCATTTTAATTCATCTTGGTTGATTTTGTGTTTTTTTATTTTTATTTTTTTTTTACCTCTGCGCTCCAAGAGGAAACCGACTTGGCTGTGATTTTTTATTTTTTTTTTACCCCATCTTCTCCAAGCGCACGCAAACAGAAATAAAAACTGGGCTTTAAATCAGTGGATGTGTTGGACATCTGGCACAAGAAGCAACAGCCTTCTGCTGGGGAGAAGTGGACGTTTTCTACTGGCTTGTACATATTGGGGGGGGATTTCCTTGGAGAGACGGGCTGCGCACGGAGTCTCTCACTTCCACGGTAAGAACCCGCTTGAGTTTAAGGATTGGGATGTTGCCGTTGTTGCGTCAACACGGTCCCATTCATCTATTCTCTCCCCTCTTTCCCTGTGTTTCTCTCTGCGTCTTGTCCGTGCGTCTCTCTCAGCGTAAAACAGTTGAGGAACAATCAAGTAAAATGTTTCGGTTCCCGGGATGCCGAGGAGATTCTGGTTAGACTCTGGATTAATTCAAACGTGAGGTTGTCATATAGGCACTCTGTATTCCAAACATGTCACTGTGAGAGGAGAATTCGTTGTGTTTCATTAGGAATGCGTTACAAAAAAAAAGAAAATAAGAAAACACAGACCCGTTGCGCATTAACGGGAGTATGCGCCGTGCTGCTGGCTCTAACAGTGCAGGCTCTCTTCGGTCCTCTGGACCACTGGATGACCGTTGGATCTTTGCGGTTTTCAAGCAACACAGGCTGAATTTTCTCAAGTTTCTTGCGCAGTGCGTGTTTGCGCATTTGCACTTATTTGGCGTGAGTGCGCGTCTGCGAACGCACCAGTGTGTGCGCGTGTCTGGCCATGTATCGTGGATTATTTCGGTGTATCTCCTCTCTCGCTGTCTCCCGGTGGCTCCGCGTAACGGCGACGCACAACTTTTTCTCTGGATCACGGGCAACATAGAGGCTTGCTGAGAGCGCACGTATCACGGCCACATCCCGTCATTCGGTACAGAAAATGACCACAATTACAGCTGTTACTTCAAAACAACAGTTCTTACGTTTAAATGCGTGGATCTATTTGGCATGAATGCCTATTTCTCCCAGAGAACGTTCTCATCAACTTCTTATCCGCGTCCAATTAAGATGCAACGTTTAAATGATCAATCAGAACTTCTTTGCAGTTTTGCGGGGTTCACTGGTGCTCCGTGGGATTAAGATTTCATAATGTGAATCCCTAAAGACTCCATACGGTTTAACATTCAGTACGTCTGAATACTTTAACCAGTGCTGCGTCCTTGCCCTTTCGGTGTGCGCCAGAGCTGGTGGAACTGCATAAAAATTGCATACAGATCCCCTGCCCGTAGGCTCATTCAGGCTCATTCTGCACTCAATTAGGTCCGTGCGTTTGGCTTATCGTCCCTGTAGGGCCACGTGAGATCATTTTTAAATTGTTGCACGGGCATCTACTGCAAAAGTATGTCCTTACCGGTTGGATCTCTGTGTGTGTGTGTGTGCTGGTCTGAGACGAATAATTACAAATGGATGGAGCACCGAGCGGCTGTGGAGCCGTTTTTCAACGGGGAGTAAGTGAGATATCTGTGTATAATTTGGGCATCTGCAATTCCGCTGCGTTTTCAATGGGGCAGCAGAGACAGAGAGGCGTTGACTGTAGGGCTGTATGGTCTTTGGTATTCATAGCACAGCTCAAGATTGCTGCTCTCAAGCAGGCAATAATCTCTCCCCCCTCTCTTTCCACCTCTCTTCCCTTCTTTCTCCCACACCGTTGCTCTATGAAGTGTCTCCCCTCTTTCTCCCTGCTCACCCCTTCGCATTTAATCTTACCCTTCTTTCTACCACTCTCTTCTCTCCTTCTCTCCCCGGCTCCCTCTGTACTCTTGTGGGAGCCATTGAGAAAATCATTTGCTGCTGTTGTATTTTATCCGACAGGGGGTTCTTACCAGCCAGGCTTGGCTGGTTTGCAGGGCTGTTTCTTGTGGTGCCTTTAAAAAAAAAAAAAAGAAAAAAGTCTGAAGCCAACAATGGATAAAACAATGCACAGAAACAGATCCTTCAGAGCTTCTGGTTTGTTAAAAAGAAACACAAAAGAGTCTTCTTGTTTTGCCTCCTTACGGGAAAAAGCATTTTTTTCCCGACCCTGTGTTAGTTATCAGCGTCGTAAGAGTGCTGTTGTGGTTTTCCCCCACATGTCCCTATTATGTGGCTTCTTTTTCAGACAAAGCTGCACTGTTTATTTGTGCCCTCTTGCACTTTGCCAATTACCCTACAGACCAGTCAACAGTAGAAAAAAGAAAAGCAAAATTCCCCTTCCTTTTAGTTTTTATGGTTCTCTGTGTTGACATTGTGGTTCAGCGGCCACTTAAAAGAGACTATATAAGAAAAGAATGTCCCTAATTTTTCAAGGTTTGTGTTATTGCTTCACTTTATGACAGAGCTCAACATCAGAGCCTCCTCATAGCAGCTTTTTCTTTTGGTAAATAGCACCACAGTATCAACATTTGTGCCCTTGGATGTTAGCTTTATTCACTAATCCATTCTTCTAGGTGCAATATTTCAGTCACATAATAATCCCGTGTGGGTAGAGTGAAGGAGAGGGAGGAGCAGGATGGTATATGAGGAGACGAGGAGCAGAGAGGAGAGGAGAAACAACAGGGCAGATGATCAGAGAAGCAGAGCTGAGAGGAAAAGAGCATGACTCCTATCAGGATATGAGGAGGAGGCGGAGGAGGAGAGGGGGCAGCGTGACTTCCATCAGCGGTGTATTTCGTCTCTTTTATGAGAGCCACTGCTGTCTGAGCTGAAACGAGACCTGCGACTAGAAACTGCCCGTCTCCACTGAGCTATCGCAGGAGTGAACAGTTCCCGCAAAAAAAAAAAAAGTGTGGCTTTATGTCTGGGAGAGTGATTGTATAGTTTAAAAGCAGGACAGATGCACAGAATTCCCTTGTAGTGGTACATCTTTGTGCTATTTAGAGTTGAGCCTCATACAGAAACCTGGCTTGGATGGCAGATGAAAGCGGGGTGGGTGAGGTATCCGATTTTTCACTGATGTTCAGCCAAGAAATTGCACAGAATCTGACACAGAAATGTCGTCAGATTTGTTGGTTTTCTTCAGAGCGGTTCGAGGACCAGGCAGTGGAAATGGCTCTGTTTTTTTACAGTTAGTGAATATATGATTAAGGCTTTTTTTTTTTTTAAAGGCAGATCTCAATGTTTCAACTTTTTTCTCAAACAAACATATATGAAATTGCCTTTCAATCAACAGAGACAAATCAAACAACGTGCGATAGAATTATGTGATTTTCGCCAGTAAATCTGATTTTAACTCTCCGTGAGCCACTTTTAAAGATGTCATGGCCAAAGTTATGACGATCTGATTGATTGGATTTTGAAAAAGGAAGGAATCTTGCCGACTGGAAGCAGTTTAAAGGCTCCACACAGTGCTGACATAGCTCACTGGGGAGGCAACAAGACATAGAGATTAATTTATTACTCTATAATCACTACATTTATATTTAATTAGGCACCAGCTGCTTATTCTCATGTCTCAAGATTGTAAACTAGTTTTTTGAAGCAATGAAAGAGGGAAAAGAGCAGTTAAAAAGAGAAAAAACAATCAGAAGGGGTTCTAAAATCAAGGAGTATAGAGTGGAATGACTGTGAGATGTACTAGAGCGTTTCTCGGTGACGACAGAGGGAGCTATTGGGCTTTGCTGCAGCAACGACTGCTCTGGTCTTTTTCCTTCTTTCTTTCTAATTCTTGCCCAATCCCTCTCTCTCTCTCTGTCTCTATCCCTCCCTCTCTCTCTCTCTCCCTCTGTCTCTCTGAGGGCCAGTCAGAGAGATGGAGTGGTAGTTAGGCTCCCCAGGGACACAGGATTCAATCGGCACGCCCCAAACACACACACACAGACGCACACACACACAAAAAAAAAAATCTAGTCTATCTGGATAAGCATGTCCACTGTGACTGGTTTCTGTTACCTTCACATTACCTCCCAGAGAGAAGGGGGGGCATTGAAGGAGAATTGAGTTCTCCCTGCTGCCACTGCACTACTTTATTTTGTTTTCCTCCAGTCTCTGGGTCCACAGGTTCGACAGAAAGCAGAGTCAGTATAACTCCACTCCTTAAATGTCAGCCTTTTTCTTTCTCCCTCTGTTTCGCTTGGATTTTTTTTTTCAGACATGGAAAAGCAATAGGAAGCCAGGTGTATGTTACAGTGATTTATAATTTCCAATGGCAGTGTGATAGGATAATAAGTCTAATCTTTAGTCTCGACCAGATTAAATGACGGAGTCTGTAATTAGTGTTTTTGACCTCTAATCTCTTTACTTGCCCTCTAGAGAAAAAAAAAGACAGTGGCTGATTTGTCTGCATTTAATAAGGGAGGGGAAGGCGGGTGGGGGAAATGGTTTCCTGCGTATCAGTGCATGTGAGGAAGACTGAGACAACACAGGTGGTTCAGTGTTGTTGACATAGTTCCCGTGCAGCATAGCACATTGGGTTCGGTTTCCTTGGCCTCAAGCATGGAGTTTGTATGTTTTTTTTCTTGTGCTCATGTGGCTTCAATTATTCCTTCAGTCTTCATGCCACTTGAAATTACGGAGCACTAGTTCCAGTTCATGCACTGTTGTCTATCTTTCGTTCTTGTGAGCCGTTTGCCTGCCTTCAACCTAATGCGTGCTGGGACTGATTCCCTGTATCCCTAAAAAAAGACAGGGAAATTAAACACTTAAATATAGTCAACTGGAAAGTGTTTTAAATTTCGGAAACCAACCAGCAGCAGCGTGATTCAGCGTGAGCACCAACGCTCTCATTATTTGATAAGCAAAGTCACACTGAAGCCATTTATGTAGCGCAGGCATAAGCTGGACGGATGCGCACGAGGACTCGGAGACAGGAAACTGCGCCACAAATAACGGCAGAAAACAACAAGGACGTCGTTTAACAACAATTAAACAAAAACTCGCGGTGGCGCAGAAACACTCCAGCATCAGTTCAGCACTGACTTTTACAACTGATTTGATTTTATGGCCTCTCATCCAGGGAACATAAAGCTGCACTCTGCAGCTGAAATGTGTTGGTTCTTAATATTAAAGCTTTGGCAGTTGTTCTCCAGGAGCAGCTGAATATGGCTCCTTAGTTTGGGTGACCTTTTCTTTCTACATGGGAGAAAACCTGGGCAGAGCCGGCTGGGTGGATTTACTGCCAGGTGATGAGACTGTGGTGTATTCGCAATAACGCTGGAGTCAGGATCAATGTTAATTCAGGATTAATGAGTGATTTCATCGATTTCACTATTGACGATCAGAATACAGTGTTGACAGGGGTATCGATAGGATTACAATGAAAATTGATTACTCCAGATACAGTGTGATATTGATCAGAGCATGGTGTGTGTACGAGTGTGTGTGTGTTTGAGCACCTCAGCTTTCTCATCCAGAAAATGCGAGCCTTTATGGGAAAGAAAATGTATGGCCAACGTGATTTTGCAGGTGTTAAGCGTATATACTGGGTAGATTTTTGTATGCGCACGGGTGAGGGAGTTCAGATCTGCGTAACGCCGTGTAATTTGTTTTCCGTGACAGTCGTTAGGTGCAGTCAGGTGGTTTGTGGTCTCATGACACCAGGCACATGAGAGAAAGAAAAGCAAGGTTGTTTTTTATGGCCAATTTTAACTGCATTTCTGCTTTGGTAGACAGTGTTCAGCAGAGTTAGTCACTTAAAAACAGTGAAGGAGAGATAAAGAGAAGAGAAATGGGATGAAGGTCGAGAACAAAGATCATTTAAATTATGAATTTCAGGAGTTTTTTTTATTTTTTTGGTATCATGCCATTCTGTTTGGCACAAAAGTACTCAAGATTGGGGTCAGTGATGGTTTTTGGGGGGGGGTTCTTTAATGCCAATTAATAATTCACAGCTGAAAAGGTTTCTGGTTTGACAAGTTTTGTATGAAGTACGGTGGAGTCAGTGAGAGGGAAAGGAAGAGAGGGTAGCTTCGCGTGCGGGTCAAGGAGAGATTTAATGAGTCGTTAGCTTCTCATTATTCAGGATAATAATTAACTATGTGTGTGCGTGTGTGCGCACGCGTTCATTTTCACTTCACAGCCGCCAGCGAAGTGGTCATTCATGCCCCTGTCCTTGCCATCTTCAACCTCTCATCCTGTAATCCATTTTTTAGGCCACAAAATATTATTGATTAATCTCTTATATGTATATTTCAATCATCTTTCATTGGAGTAGCAAAGGAAAAAAAATCCCACAGCCCACGGCGATTAGTTTAAATTACTCTCTGGTATTTTTGTTTGAGGAAAAAAAAAAAAGATTAATTGACCATCAGTGCTTTTGAAATATTTTCAATCAGCTGTCAAACTCAAGCCATCAATCTCTTTCTTCTTTTCATCTTTCTTTTCCTCTTTCACCTCCATCACTTGATCACATATCTCCACTAAACTTGCCACTATAGTACGCGTGCACACACAAACACCTTTGAGTGTGTGTGTGTGTGTGTGTGTGTGCAGACAGTGCGGTGTTGATTACAATAATTAACATGGTTATGTTAATTGTAGCGAGTTCATTTTGCTGATGGAACACATTTGTAAAGGTGAACTCTATGGACAGACAGCGTTGGCTTCAAAGTGCGTTGTGTATCTGTGTGCACGTTTCTTCTCGCATATTATGCATACGTGCGTGCCCTCATGCCGGGGCGAGAGCGCGCGCGCCGTTCTGTGTGCGTTAGCGGTCGGCAGATTGGTTCCAAACAGGTGCGTATCGCCTGTAAACAGAATTTATTTTGCGGGTGCGTGCTGACACGCCGAGTGATGCTGAAACCAGAAGCTGAATACGCGCACACACACAAACACACGTGCATGGCCTGAGCGACGGGCCAAAAAAGCAAATGCTGCGTGGAGCTTATCTGATTATGAGCAGGGTTAGATAGAGGACTCCGCGTCGCCGGGCTGGATGAAAAGACATACAGATCAACAGACTGATAGATAGTTTAACTAAAAAAGTGGCATCGTGGTGCCTCAGCGGTCTCAAACCCATCTGACTGTGACCTCCAACAACATTCGTCTTTCATCCCTCCCTGAATAACACTTGCTTTGTTTTTTCCCCCCGTGTTTAGACTAACAAGAAAGTGAGAAATGAAATTGGATGACACAGTGCAGACGGGACAGAAATAGCTGCATAATGAACATTCTGAACATATAGCTCGAAGGCACAGTGCACAACAAATTGTTATGATGTGTGGTGTCTCGTGTCATGGTGAGAGGACGGGCTCTGGCGCCTTTTTGTGTTAATAATCTCTCTCAAAACAAGCAGCCTGATCACCATGTTATAGGCTCCCAATTTATTTTTCAAACTACATTATTTATGCCATTATCCATGACATCTTTAGCTTCACATTAGAATGAAAGCAAGCACTCTATAATATTAGTGTTTCCGAAAGAAGTGTTTTCTACAGTGCCTTCGATTGTGGCTGATTTACAAGTAGAATCACTGTCTCGTGTGTAATAGAAAGGCAATGGTAGTTTGTCTACTTGCTTGCATTGTGATGTAATATGAGTGGTTGTTGGATGAAGATCTACCTCTGTTTAAAGCAAATGAAAATCATTAGACATTCAGAATTCATGTTTTTGTCAGATCCAAATCACAAACAGTTGTAAATGCTTACATATGCGTGCTATCTCACTGTGTATATCAGAATGATTTGGCTAAATCTAAGAAGAATTTTCTCAGCCACACAAAATATTTCAAAGTATGTGCGTTTCTTGCAATAACCAGTCAGCTTGCTGGCAAAGCCTGCTCTTGATGTCAGAGAAAGGCTTTGATCACACTGGGACTTATCTACTAGTTCTCATCCACTCCTGTCTCGTCCTCTCATTCCTCGTCGTTCCCCCCTCCCTCCACCTCTCCTCTTATCTGTCCCCTTCTGCTCTGGCCTTTTTTATTTTTTTTTTTATTATTCCTTTTAGTATGCCCCGGCCCGCGCGTCTGTATTTATCGCCACTCCTGCGCCGTAGATGAACGCAACCTGAAATGGTTCCAAAAATAAACTTGGCCGTGGGGCAGATTTATTAAGAACAGTTTCACTCATAAATATAGAGCTTGATGCAAGTACTAAAAAGCTGCTTCCTGTATTATCATTCAACATGATGTTTGCTAAATTAAACACCAGAAGGAGGTGAAATTATGTCCCTTTCCCCATCGCATTATAAGTAAATTTACCAGAGACACACTCTCCTAAACTTCTTGTGAGTCCTTATTGATCGAGCCCCGGGATGCCAAAGAAGAAGCCTTGAGATTGTGTAACTACTGCCAAGGACCTAGGAAAATACACAGACAGACGCTGCACAAGTCCCGATGATGTGGTGGTGCACTGGCGGATGATGGCTCCCTCACATGCACATACGCAGGGCGAGACAGCCGACGGTGCAGATGTGACACTGACACACATTGTTGTACACAATTCACACACAAAAAGCCTGTTTTCTTTTCCACGAGACAGAGCATTACTGCAAGCTTGACCTCTTTACCATAATAACCCCTCTGCATTTGCTTCTTTCTGTGTGTTTCTCTCTGTTTCCCTCTCTGACTTTATTCTGCAGCCTTTCCTCCATGTTTCTCTCCCACTTTTTTCCTCTCTTCCTCCCATTCCCATACTTTCTCTCCCTTTCATTCCCTCTCTCTCTTTCTCTCTCTAGCCATACTTCATTGACCGCGACACATATAATGGTGTAATATGATTGAATATGACTGCCACATCTTCACTGGACGGTATTCATTTCACTTTTTTTCCCCATGTGAACGGCCCGACTCCAGCATGCGTCTTTGCCCGCTCCGTGCCTTAACCCCTAACTGTGAGTCAGAGATTTATAGGGCAGCATTTATACAAAGCAACATCTCTCAACATCTTTGTCGGCGCATCTACTCATTTCTCTCTTTTATCTGCCGCTCTTTTTCCAAATAGTTTCCATTTCTCATCCCCTCACTGTCGTTATCTCTGCCTTCCACCGCCTCCTTAGGTTTCAGCTGCAGCTGCGACTGCACTGACCTTTTCACTGAAAGGAGAAGCAGGGCAACGAAAAGACATATCCTCCTCTAGGACTGGCTAATTGTTATTGCACTACAGAACACCATAGCTATATATAGAGAGAGATGCAAGAACTAACACAAAGCAGGTCCTTCACCTTACAGTCACTGACAATGTCTCTAATACATGGGTGAAATATAATTTACACCTGAAATTCAAGTCCCATATTTTTAAAACAGTTTATTCTGCCCTTTAAAGCATAACAAGAGCATCCTTGTTTCTGTCAATCAAGTACGTACGTAAGGACTGTTAATGAGGGTGAATGTTTCACTCTGGTAAGTAACATTTTAATGATCTGATCCGACAGGCTGCAGACTTTGGCATTTCGAGTGATACTAAAAAATCTGCATCTAATTTTCAGTGCTTACCATTAGAACATTGGATGTTAACTATTCTGTATGTGGATCTTGTTTTAATAGAGTATAAAATGACAGTGGTTGTCTTTGTAATCCATTTGAAATGCATAGGTTTATTTTTAAAACAGTTCCTTTGAGCCATTTTCATACACTGTATGTGTTTCCAGTGTTTATGTGGACTGACATCAAATTTGTCACAGCCGTGTTTATTTTTATTGTGATGTTCTGAAAGCGAACGCCATCAACGTTGTTTATATTCCAGTGGCAAGGTTGAACAAACAAGGTCACTGTGTGTGTGTGTGTGTGTGTGTCACTCCGTTGTGTCCATGCATGTGCGTGTCTTCACATATTAGTGCTAAAGATGACCAAGCAAGGACAGCGTGTAGTCCGTAGTGTGTTGGCGTGCGCCTCGCTCGTGCACCTGAGCACGAGCATCACCAGAACAACAAATAAAAGTTGTTTCAGGCAATCTTGTCTGCGTGGGTCCTTGTCACCCAAAGGTGAGATGTGCAAGGTGACCCTGAGCTCTCTGTATGTGTGAGTCTGACTGTGCGTCTAGGTTTAAGCTTCCATCTTGCCTTGTGCTCTTATCTTCATGAGAACCAGATGCCTCTATAAGCATAGAAAGACCTGGAAAATCCAGACACGCTTCTAGTTTTGAACATAAGCCCTCTGAGATGTTTTAAAGTTGGGTGAAGAATCAGGTTGACCGTGAGTTTCCTGGCGACGGATACAGTTTGTGACTGGATGTAGTCTGCAAAATAAAAAAGTTATTTTTTAAAGAGAGTTGTGTTTGCAGAGTGTAGGCATACAGGAAAATAGATTACTGCTTGTCTAGACAGCTGTTTTGACCTTATTTATATAAGGAAAATAGTCCCGATGTTTTATTCACGTAGCATGCTAATATATTATTCAACGAGGCAATGCACTAGTCTTTAAGAGCCGTTTAGAGCAATACGAGGTGAATGTCACCTGATTTCATTCTCAAGATGAAACAAAATGCATCAAAGAAAATATCCCGCTGTGACAGTTTGAGGTGGAAATAAAATCCCATAAATGAGGATTTCCAATTTATGTTTATGCTTTAGACGCGGGAGTTATTCAAAACAACTTACTTAGAGCGTGACAAAGCAGGTTGAGTTGCTTACGGATGCTTTACTGCAGTACTGCTGATGTTGAGCAGTGCGCCCAGAAATAATAACCCTTAGCTGCGAGCTGTAGTTTTTACTGAAGAAGTGTGTAAGAGTTATCACAACGAGGGTTTGTCATCCTCATGGATACAGTCGAGCTCCAAATATAAAGAGAAATAAATTACTTTTGAGCGTTATTGCCAGAATTCATACTTGATCCTTTATCGAAATAAACATTTTACTTTAAACTCTGCATGGGCACTAACGCAAGAAATTTGGCAACATCAGTGACACATGAAATCAGACTCTATCCAGAAGTAACATGCATCAGTTTGGGGGAGCTTCGGGAAAAGGGACAACTTGTGCAGCTTTGTCGGGATGTGTGATTCATATGAGGGTGTTTGGCTTCAGAGAATTTTGGGAACTAACCGTGCAGGCTTGCCGAGGTATGAGACTGCCGCTCAGAACAACAAAAGGCTCTCTGTGTCAACCTGGAAAAAGAAGGGAGGGGACTCGGCTTCACCATGTGCGGATGGAAGAGGGGGGTTGTTATCAAGAATCCAGTGCGTCCATGCATAGGTTTGGAATAGAGAAACTGGGGAGCGAGAGAGAGAGCGGAGGGGATCGCTTTGCAGGGGAGGATGTTTCGACACAATGACCCTTGTGTCCTCCATTGTGTGACTGAGCTGAGTGTTTGTCGTGGTTTGTGGGTAATGGGTGGGATATGTGATTTGGCCGGGTAATTTGGGTCATTACACATGCATGGTGGGTGTAATGGTCTGCGGCAATGCTGATCAATTTCTCCCTCTTACCTCCAACCCCGGGAAAGAAAAACCTTTGGGAAAGAAGTAATTATGGAACAACTCCCTAAAATATATTAAGTCAACCTTTGACCGGAGATATTTGATTTAATAAAAATGAGACAAATAAACTCTGCGAGTAAATGTCATCATACAGATCAATACCAAGTTGAAATGAAGCGCTTGTGAATTATTGTATTTGGGTAATTAGTGACAGGTCAAAGGTCAAATCAGTCAGGAATCCAATTACAATGCAAAACATATTGAGGGTTGTAAAGCACAACCTCACAAACCTGATGTTCACCTATCCTTTAAATCCTAGTTAATTCCTTATTTTATGTTCTGTTCCATGTTATGAGAGCAGAACACTGAACAGCTGACATGAGAAAATAACTTGCAATTAAATATTAATGAAGACTGCAAGCTATCCTGAGGCTTTTACAAGTTTACCGATGCACACCCAGCTTGAGAATCGATGCCATCTTTGCACTTTATCATTATGAATAAAAACTGCTTCAGAGCTATAAAACCACAAATTCTAGGTGAGCAGATCATGACCCGCCTGTGAGCCACAATGTTGGGCCTGTAAGGTCTCCACGGGCTAATTTGAATGTAAACAGTGTGCGTCTGTTACTGGATAAATGGGATAGGGGAGCACATCCCAGGCTGAAGGGTGGTCTTTAAAAGCTTAGTGGCATCCACTAAGACCTTCTGTTCTGCCCCTTGCCTCCTCAATAGAGCAAAGCTAATCTGGGGCTGCTTCTTTTTCGTCTCTTGGGTGACTCCCTCCCTCCTTCTTCCTCTCTTTTCCACCTCAACGTAAGCGACTCAGTGTGTCGCTCAAGGACATTCCGACTGGATGCATGGTTTTTGATGCACATGTGTTACAGTCAAAGGAGGGCCGACCTTTGAGCCAGAGACTCGTCTGTCAAACCACTCGGCAAAAGCCGGCTGTTAGTGCACAGAGGTCTCCATCCTACTCGCTCTGTAATATGGCTGCTTCTGTGTGCAAGACAGGTACAGCGTCTCAATCAAGCATTCAGCAAACTGTTTCAAAATGCCATTGTTGAATGTGATGATGCATCGTGCGCTTGGGGTCGTAGCACAGAGCTGTAAAAACACTTTTCTGGTTGAATTTGTTCATTACAGAACCCGTGTCTCGTAAATGTATGCATCATTCTCTCTCCATCTCACTATCTCTTCTTCCTCTCCCCCTCACTGGCTCCCCGGGGTCGTGGTGTCAGCTGTTGGACAATAGGACAGCTGTATCCAGATCAGCCAAAGAGCTACAAGCCCCTGGGGGTGGGATTAAGCCAATTAGTAGCTGTCAATCACCATGGCATATCATGGACAGCTAGATCAATACTTGGATGGAAGGGGGGAGGACGGGGGCAGAAGGTGGGACAGGCGCATGGATAGAGGCTGGCAGTGAGGGGAACGGGGTGGATGGACAAGCGGAGCGGCAGGGGTGGTAGGATGAAGGGATAAACGGGTGGAGAAAAACGAAAGGAAGTCTAGGAGATGCAAAAACGGAACAATGGAAAGTGAGTGGAATGATGGTTGGACTTTAAAAGAAGAACCACCCAACTATGGAGGGCACTGGAAAACTAATGCAAAACTAAATGAGATATGCTCAGAGAGCGTGCAAGGTCTCAGTTCTCATGCGGCAAACAGATGAAAATAATGCAGATAAATGTAGATGTGGAAGAAAGGGAAGAGGAAATGCGAAAATGCATGTTTGGAGGGGAGTGAGGGAGGGAAAGAAGACACATCTGGGGTGAAAGACTGAGAACAAAAAATATCCAGAAAGATAAATAACGATATAATGAACCCCAAGAGACGGCAGAAATGAATAGGTGAAAAAAACGGCGCGACCTAACTCCTTCCATCGCCTTCCCTGATTGTTTCTCTGAGTCCCATCTGGTTTGATATTTGTGGGTGTGTGCTCTGTATTCCAAAGAGGGTTGCAGGAGAATTTGTTTATCATGGTTGGGGACATCAGGAGATCTCATCGCCTCCAGACAGCTGAAAGAGGGAGGAAAAAAAGGGCCCCAGCAGAGAATCAATAGGCCTCAGATAAGAGAATGGCAGGGTGGGAGGAGGGGGAGGAGGAGGAGGAGGAGGAGGAGAAGGATGTGAGGCGAGTTTGGAAGGAAGGATAGCGAGAAATGATGCAAAAAATTAGAGGAAATGAGAAAAAGAGGAAGGGGGGAATGGGGTAGCAGATGGTTAATAAAGAAACATGCCATCATATTCAAGTAAACAAGAAAGAACGGGCTGGAGAATACGGGGAGGAAGCAACCATACAGTCAAGTATGAATTTAGAAAATCAAGAAAGACTAAAGAATAAAAATGAATGATAGAATTATATGAAGAGAGAGATATGAAGCAGAGTGGAAACGGAAGGATGAAGATATTAAAAACCTTTCTGTTCTTGCACATCTGTCATATCCACAGTATGAGGAAATAATTGTGAATTGGTTTTCTGCTGCTTTCACAAGCACGAAACCACTGTTCCTTTTTAAAGTTTTAAAGCTAAATGGACTGCAGTGTTAGATCATAGAACGACTCTGACAGAAAAGGGATGTGGCGGAAGGAACAAAACAGGGGAGGAACTGAAAAGAAAATGGATAAGGAAGGGGGGAAAGAAAGGAAAGGAAAGGAAGAGAAGATGGCGTACGAAAATGAAAACAAATTGAGAATGGGGGAGCAAATGGGGATAAGAGTGGAGGATGCAAGAGGCACAAAGAGAACAAAAACAGAGAAATGGAACAAACATTGAGAAGGGGGGATGCCTTTAAAGCAATAATGATAGGAGAGGGAAATTGCATGATGAAGAGAGGATGGTGAGACTTTATAAAAGTCGACACAAATGAATAAAAGGCCAGATGAGTGAGAAAAAGAAGGAAACGGGACAGAAAAGCACGAGAAAACCGAGAAGAAGAGGATGTTGTTGTATGAATACGAAGCTTGGAACATCTGGCATGACTCTCAAAAACTTCTTCGGCCTTTTGAATTTGTGTGTGTGTCTGTGTGTGTGTGTATGTGTGTGGCTGTGAAGGATACTGGGTGGGGGTTTGTTAGTCTAAAGCAGTGATGCAGACAGAGACGCACCAACCAGGCCTGCCACACTCACTTATGCACGCCTGGATGGATACAGAAAGAGAGATCGAAGGTTTGAGAAAGGAGAGGGCTGGGAGACAGAAAAAAATAAAAAAATGATGCTGGACGGGGAGAGGTGGATGAAAAGAAGGGACATAAAGAGGGAGGAGAAGAACAGATGGGGAGGCAAGGGTGGGGAGAGACTGAGAGCGAGACAGGGACGGGGGGGACACGGAGAAGAGAGATTTGTTTTTGATTGATTTACCTTGCGCTCCAAGGCCACCGAGCCATGTAATCACCCAGAGGATTTTTGATCTTAACTCTTTATGCGGATGAAGTCTCATTTTTTTGAGTTCATGGAGGCAAGACAGAAAAGTTCACCTCTGGCATGTACATGTTTTTTTCATAACTTTAAAGAAGAGCAGTTGTGCGTTGTTGTTTTTTTACTCAAATACGTGCATTTTGTCCCTTTAGTGTTTTTTTTTTTTCCTTATTATTAATTCAAAAACTCTCAACAAGTACGTTTTCCGCCTGGTCTCTCTCTTAAGGAGGCTCTGAATAATTCATGGTGCTTCATCAGTGACATATTGTTCTAACATTTGGAAGAGAAAATCTTCTTCTTTTGTTGCTTTCGCTTTGAAACGTGTCTATCTGCTGTAGTAATACTTTTACTATGATTCAAGAAACTAAAATAATAACTCACTAAGCAGTCTTCCTCTTTCTCATTGTCTTGAAAACGTTTTCTTATTTTGCCGCCTTGATCTTTTCCTCTTCAAAAGTGTATTCTGTCTGGTCTTTGAGATCTTAACAAGCATATTTTCCGCCTGTTTTAACCCTTAAGGAGGCGCTGAATAATTCATCTGGTTGGCTCCCACTAGTTTTGCTAATAGGTCAGTCACAAAGCCATACATTTGTAAATGAGGGTAATCCACCTTTATGAGTCCCCGCGCATGTGTTCAAGGCACCGTTTGTGTGTGCGCACGTTTTTGTGTGTTTAGACGGGTCGGGCTCTCGGGTTTGAAGACAAGGAGCGTTTTGTCCAACACGAATTTGTGTGTGTGCGTGCGTGCGTGCGCGTGCGTGTGTGTGTTTTTTAGCTGTCGAGTGCTGAGTGCTGCCAAGATTTGTAGCTGTGCTGCCACAATGACCCTTTCATCCAAAGAACCATCTGATTGTGTGTGTGTGTGTGCATTGGTGCACATGTGTGTGTGTGAGTGATTTTGAAGGCCTCTTTTCTGTGGGACCCAATCTCTTTATCTGTCCAGAACAATAAAAGATGGAAGCCTGAAGGCGCAGACACTAACGGACGGACGACAGGCGCAGAGACAGACAGCAGGAAGATAAATGGACAGACAGACAGACAGAAAGATAACTTGGTTGAACAGAGGTGTATAATTCAGGTCAATGCTACGGCTTAAACAAACACTACCTTTAATCACAATTTTTTCAATTCAGGAAAACCCCTATACCGCTTCTTTATCTTGTCATTAGAATCTTCTCATTAACATGTGGTGAACTAGACCTCCTCCTTTACGCTCTGTCTTGTGAAAAATGTGTTCTTGCCTTTTATTTATTTATTTTTTTTTTTACATGCACCTGATAGTGTCATAGCAATAGAAGAATATGGTAAATTTCCTCGATTACAAACTTCAGCAGAATGAAATGGTGAGAACCGCAAGACTCAGAGGCACAGGAGAGAAAATGAGAGCAAAGCAGTGAAGTAGAAAAGCTTTTTGCTGCAAGATAAGAGAATATTAGGGCAAATACAGGTGGGAAAAGACGGGGGGGCTGAACGCTTTATTAGTTCTTGATTAGGCAGCGTTTGAGCCAGCAAGAATGAATGAAGACTAAAATGAATGACGTGGAAAGGTTATTTCCACCACCGGGAAGCTCGGAGACAGACTTGACTAAAATTATATCTCCTTAAAATAATGTACAGAAATATTTCTGCTACAGTAAATGTGTCGTCTTTAACGTCTGAGAGGAGTCAGCATTTTCCAGACATTTTGGGAACTGATTATGGAAAAAAATAAAAGATGTAACGGGAAGAGGAGGAGAGAGAAATAAAAATGGAGTGAAAATGGGGAAGGAAACCATGGAAATGGAGAGAACAGAAAAGGAGAACAAAAACTGAAGCTCAGGCGTGCGGGCCTTGTTCGTGAGGAAACGTGTGTGTGTGTGTGTGTGTGTGTGTGTGTGTGTGTGTGTGTGATGCCAGTTTCCAAGCTGCGAATAGCTGTGGTGAGTCTAACCTAGTCTGACAGCAATCACACACCCAAACTACCTGCTTTAAGGGGATACCATTCCCAGTTCTTTCTTTCTTTCTTTCTTTCTTTCTCTGCAGATGTGTTTTTTGGTCTTCTCAGACCCCTAATTTGATGAGTTTTCCATGGCTGGGGCCCCTAGTTCCTCCGAATGCATGAGCTTGTGTGTGGTTTTGGCAAACGGCCAAGCTATTTTTGGCATTCTTGACTAGTTGGACACGCTAAGCAAAGTCTGGGTTTATTCCCCGCCAGTGTTTCTCATATTTCATATATTCTTTTGTTTTTGTTCCTCCTTCTTTCAGTCCCTCTCTAACCATTTGACTCGCTCCCCTTTTGCCATTTTCTATTGGTTTCTTCGCATCTTCCCTCTCATCTGAACCTCTTGTAGTCTTCGTAGGGTAGAAATTGACTGACTGACCGGTAGAGGTCTTTGTTATATGATTAAAGCAACATCATCATCATCAGTGTGCAGCCAGCACATCATTCACAAAGGTGGTCCAGTCAAACAAACTAAAACGTGTTTGCATGGCAGGGACAGATTGATGAGATGTCTGTCAGGGCTGGGGTTAAAACAAATACATTAATTCATATAAATGTCAATTTGGAAGAACAAATATCGATCCATACAATCCTTGGACCGTTTTTTAAAAATATATCCTCTCATTAGAAATCTCATCGCATGGTCTCCCCAGACTAGTGTCAAAAGATATCCATGAGTGAAGGAGATCCAAAAAAAAATAAAAAATGTCAGAAGCTGAAACTCTGAGAGCACCGTCTGGCCTGAAAGCTGGTGTGGGCTGTCATTGTAGATTTAGATTTAAAAAGAGCCGGACATATGCAAGATGTGCCAACTGGAGGTACAATACTGTGGAATTAGTTAATTAAATTGAGTTGATACTGAATTTAATCAAATCAAGATCTGTGTGAATCGGAATCAAATGGGTTTGGCAAATCAGCAGAGATACCCAGCCCTATCTTGTTTATGTCTAAGGTCAAGAGCAACCAAAAAGGACCAGACAAAATGAGTTTAATTAAAGACAGTAGAGTGTGGGTGGTCCAGGAGGAGGTGGAGCTATCGTTGTGGTAACAGTGGTAGGTACAACTTCTTACGATTAGCGGATGGTGGAAGTTAGAGACAATGCAGTAAAGTAGTAAAGGGTTTTGTGAGAGAGAAAGGGAGGGAGACAGAAGGAGGGAGAGAGGCCTTGCATCGTCACTGATTTGCATAACACTACAGACAACTGCAGTTAAAAGGACACTTTTTTTTTTTAATGGTGTGTGTGCCGGACCCGCAGGGAGACACAGTAGGAGGTGGGAGAATACACCACACACACACACACACGCGCACACACAGACAAGCAGTAAACGGCTAACAAACGAGCTGGCTGTGATGTAAATGCTTATTCTTTTCATGGTCTCTTTATGCGCGTTGTTTGTTCCTGTTGAACAGTCAGTGGCAGCTCACACGGTTCCCTCTGCCATTCAACCTTTTCACCCCGAGCTTTTACCTCCTCTGCGACGGAGAAGGAGCATTACAGCCGCACGGGAACGCGTGTCTGAATAAGAATGGTCTCCTCTGCCTATTTCAATTCGTTGTTTGTTTACCTGGAGCGCCGTGACACGCAGCGAACGGCACTTCCTGGTGTATTACGGCACGCAGATGCTGATTTGAATGGAGGTGGACTGTTTGCTCTATTTAGACTCTGTTTTGCCAAACAAATAGAGAAAAGGACAACGCCTGCTGCTTTGCTCTTAGCATTAGATGCTGAATTCAACTGTGCTTCCTCCAATACATATTTGACAAGCTACAGATTTGTTACGTCTAGAAAGGAGGCTTCCAAGAATTGAATAGTTTATCCTCATTTATAGCACCACTGAGGTTTATCACTTCTTTATATGATCAGATACTAATCTTATAGCTTATTTACATTAATATATAAATAGGTATATAGCAATGTATGTAGTAATGGAGCTCTGCAGAGAGGCAAACACATAGGACTTTGAATGGTATTGCATTTGAGTGTCATCATAATCTCCTGCGCTCACAGGTAATGATGCCTCTCCCTTTATCTCTGTGTGCTCAGAAGTGTCTGGGTGTGTGTGTGTGTCAGGAAAGCACGACACAGACAGGCAAAGTAACCTCGTTGTACACATATGAAAACATCTCAAAAAGCCTCTGTACACACACAACAGAGGAGGAGGAGGAGGAGGGGGAGGAGAAGGCAGGGAGGGGTGTGCATGTGTGTGAGTTTGTGGGTGTATGGGTGGCACACATAGAGAGCTGGCCATTTGTGTCATGCATGAAACAAACAAAAAAAATTATTATTGTGTCCTTGGAGACGCCATTCTTTCTTTTAAATGCTCCTCTGATTCTATATTTGTGTCACTCTTGGTGTTGCATAAACATACACCAACGGGTTGTAAAGATCGTTATTCATCATTGCAAGGGCAGAAAATGGCAACTAACCACATAATAGTCCACCATTACCGTGATGTGATGCACTGTAAGACTCTTTCTTGGGTAGAGTGATGCATTCTGTAGGTCAATAACATTAAAAATGGGTAAATTGCCTTTTTATTTTTCTCAGAAAGATCCCCGACTGCCTGTCTCTAACACATACAGTACACACAGCTGACACTTCAGTCCGAAGACTGGGCATGACCTCCAGTTGTTGGCTATTACAGAGCCTTACAAGCTGTCCACTTGCTGGATTGATTAAAGTGGAAGAGAAAACTGCCCTCAGCTCTGGTTTTCACACCGCCGTGTAAAAGCAGGGGAAGCTTGAATGATTTAAATTACTGCGACTTGCGACAAACACGGCCAGAGTTCAAAAAACAATCAGCAGGTTTCCCGGGAAATTGTGTGGGATCGGTAGAAGATAGAGAGAATTTCTGAAGGTGCTCAATGGGTACAGGCTGAAAACCCCTCAACAAATAAATCCCAGTGAATCAAATCTCCCTCTCATTCCTGGAATAAACCGTAAAATCCAATGTAGCAACACTGAAAGCATTTCTCCACTTGCATTTCTTTCAAGGCGTTGATGTTGTGTTTTATCAATTGTCAGGCAGTCCCTGCTCCAGGTTTGACTTCTTGAAATCATACCCATGTGTTATCCTGGCATTATACAAATATGGACTTCTCAACAGGAGCCATAATCTCACGTTAACTGAAGGGTTTTGTTTGAAATGTAATGAAACTTCTGGGCCTGTCAAAATCTTTTGTTGTTATAGAACCATTAAGGCAACGTTTCTACAGACTGAATCACCGGATCATGTTTTAAGTATGAGATTCTTCAACACTGATGTATTCTAAGCTTGACAGAACGTGCAGAGCATCTGATTGTCTCCTCACTTGGGTTCAACGTCCCGCCCGAACTGATCTAATTTGCTAAGACGGACACAAATAAATCAAAGCCTTAATTTCTCTCCGTCCCTTGAAAATGCCTGAACATGTAGTAGAGTGACGGTACTTTGAACCTCGGTTAGATTGCTTTGACCCCTGGTCATGTCTCTAATCAACCTCCAACACTTTACCTCAATCGATTCCTGGAAGGGCTTCATTTCAAAAGGTTATAGATCCACAGAAGCTATCAGGCATCCCAGAGCCTCCTGCTAACTCGCTAATACAACATCGCCGGTGTCTCTTGAAGCCAGCTGCTTTGAATATTATGCAGACAGTAGGCAGCTAATGTTACAACAGCCTAGCAAAAGCACAAAAGTACATGTGAATTTTGGCTTAGTGACCTACTTAAAATAGATGGCTTGCCTTAAACTCTGTGAGTGGGGGAACAGGTGTTTACCCTCCCAGTGCGTTTTGTCCTGCTTTTCATTTCCTTAGCGCGGCCTCTCTGTACTTATCCACAGCCCGGGACACACCCAGCATCATTGCTCTCGCTCTTCTTCTCCTCTTTATCTCTCGCTCCCGCTCTCTCTCTCTCTGGATCCCCTGAGGCTGTTTAGAGGGGATCTGTGACAGATTTTGCTGTGTGTGCGCGTAGCACTAGTAGCTCTAGTAGTAATGACAGGCAGATGGGGGTTATTCATCACCAGCCAAGTCTCTGCCAGCAAAGCAACTATCCCTCTCTCTCCCTTGCCATCTATTTATCTATCTATCTAAATGACGCGTCTGAATAATGATGGATAATAGAATATCCTCTTTACTTTGCTCCGAAGCTCTTTATACTCTTTTTTGCCTTTTTTCGCCGCAGTCACGGCAGCATTGCCAGTACACCGTGGCTCTATTACATCTTTTTCTTTTTTTGTTGCTTATTTTAATAATGAATTGTTTCAAGATTTTCATCCTTTCTCTCATTATAAGACTTTCACTTGGTTGTAAAACTGTAAATTAATTAGTCTATATGTGAAATCCATATGGGATGTCATTAAAACCAATTATGGCTTCATTTGGGAGTTAACATCCAGCATGTGCTCACATCTAAATCACAGCTCACACACCTCTCTCTCTCATTTTCTCTAACACACACACAGTGATACATGTGCATTCACAAACGCAGCAGTATTTACAAATAGGTCAAATCCCCTTGACCACATCCATTCAGAGATCCGTTTACGCATACCCGCTATGGCAATGCACACTTTCACACACAGACAAACACGTGCACATCCACAGGAGACAGAAAAACATTTTGGAATCACACACCCACATACATTGCAGCACGCACCTACATGCTGCAGGGCTGTCACAGCTCTATTATTTTTCTGAAGTGGCTTTTCAATTCCATGGCGGACGCTTGAGGCAGTGTGTGTGTGTGTTAGTGTGTGTGTAAGATTGTGTGATACTGTGATGGGTGAGGAGGGGGTGTTTGACAAAGATTGTGACATAAACCATTTATAGTGCTGCCCTGGTGTTTGAGTGTAGGCTTGTATGTGTGATTGCTGGTGACATTAAATCCTCTGTTTAGGTTAGTTCAGTGCAGGGAACATTAACATAAAGTGAAGAGGAGGAGACAGAAACTGCGATGAGATGAGAAGAGAGGTTTAGGACGGGAACTCATTTATTTTGCTTTGACTGGGAGGTAAAAGAAATGCCCAGTGTGCATTATTTGCATCTTTGCAAATCGCTTTTCAGCTCAACTGACGGAAGCTATCAGATGGAGCAAAATGTCCAACCAACTAACGATATGAAGGGCAAGAAACACTGCATTATTCACATTTTGTTGTGTGAAGAGATTGTACATGTTTTTAATTTAAAACATGCTTTGCACAAAGGTGCACCTGCTGTGTCACCACACGGACACAGCTTCAGGTTTCCACGAGTGTTTAAGGTAGTTAAACATCCAAGGAAACGGAAAAATAATGTTCGGCGAAGAGACAACATAATTGCAACCAATTAAGTGGAAAACAAAAATCAGAGAAAACAATTATACGCTGACAAGGATAAAGCTGAAGGACACAAACACACTGAAAGCAAATAGATTCAATCCGTACACAAAGCCCCAGTTCGAGCTGCACGGGACAGTGAGCTTTTTCCCAGATGGATAACTAGGAGCAATAAAAGTTCACGCGTTGAACTGCAGTGTTAAATAAATTAAAAGTAAAAGGAGTAAAAGTGACTGGAGAAGAGGCAGATCCTCCACTAGTTGATGCTTTGTCATTCCAGCAGCAGTTAAGTGTCTAATTGATTACGACGACCCCTATTTTCTAACTGCGGTCTCTTCATTGATCCAGTTACTGCTGCTGCTGCTCAGCTCTCTCCAAGTGATTCTCCTAGTCATTACTGCCAAGAAGAGGACTGTTGTGTGGTCCCCAAAAAAAAAAACAAAAAAAAAAAACTTTAATGCAGAAACTCAGTCAGCTCATCAGCAATTCTTTGAAGGAGTAAAACAGGTCGATATGAACACAAGGAGCTGTTGCTGATCTTTAAGTCCAGGTTTTGGTCATTTAACTAAAGCTAATAAGAAATGATCTCTTCTTAAGAGTGACTTTATTATGTAGCCACGGTATAGCAGCTAATTTGCAAAGACTATCATCACTGTAGATGTGATTTTCTGAGGTAGGTTTTGCTATACAAACAACAGCCTAAAAGCACGCAGAGGCTCCTCTAGCCACAGCCTCACAGAATATGTTGTGCCACTCTGCCTTGAAATCAATTTCATGTTGGGTTACAGTATGTGTGTGTCTCTGAGCAGAGGTCATAACCTCCACCTGCTGACTGTGTCTCCTTTCCCAAATTAAAAGACTGCATCGCGTTACATACAGCTCCCTCGCGCACACATACACAAGCGGCAAACCTGGGGCGCATACACACACTGACACAAAGCACATCGTATTACCTGTGTAAGGACAGAGCCATTGCAGCTAGCCCAAAGAAACTCAATAGGCTTTTAACATTCATTTAGCCTGGACAGCAGGGCTTACTATAGCCATACCCAGTAGATCTGATAGCACGTATGGAACGAAAGAGAGGCAACGGGGATGGATCGAGGCCGACTTTACATTACAACCTCCTGATAGCAACGTGAGAGGGAGAAACTGCTTGGAGGGGTTAAGATGTAGAGGTTTGCAGAGAGCCAAAAGAGAGAGGACAGAAAAAGAACGGCTAAATATAAAACAAGAATGAGAAGGATAGTTGTGTTGGGGGTGTAGATCAATTCAACGTGCACTCAAACAGCCAATAAATGTAACTGCAAAGAGTGCGATGAGGTAGATTTGTTTCCAGGTCTGCTGTATTGTAACACAGTAAGCTGTTGCATTGGGCTTTGATGGCTGCAGTGTGGGCAGGATGGCTAGCTTTTCTCACAGCCTCTCTCAGCGTCTCTACAACGCCTACAATGAGTCTACAGGATGCATGTATACACGGTTAGTGTTTGCTCTTTACTTCCAGCGCCCTGTTTTGGTTTTCTTTCATAAATTATTCTGATTCTAATATGCTTATTAATATGCTTATTTCTTTCTTTGAAGAACTGGCGAGTCACGTCAACTTCCAAGCTGCTTCATGTGGCACA
Source organism: Chelon labrosus (assembly GCF_963514085.1). Lineage (NCBI taxonomy): Eukaryota > Metazoa > Chordata > Actinopteri > Mugiliformes > Mugilidae > Chelon > Chelon labrosus. The sequence continues at coordinate 5,987,757 of NC_140348.1, forward strand.
GACATCATTATACGAAAAGATCTGGAGTCGAAATGAAAACACTGGCAGTTGCTAGCAGCGCTATATTCGAAAGCAGTTTGAGAACATGCCAAATTCAATTTAGTTTGGAGTTTACTGCTTGCCTCGGGTTAGGAGGAAGAGAGAGAGGCAGCAGGGGAGTAATGACAGGGATGGAAGGAGAGAGAGAGAGAAGCAGAGATAGAGAGAGAGAGAGGGTAAAGGTAGAGAGGAGAATGAGAGTAATCGAGAGAGATAAATTAACATCTATAAACGCGGCACAACTCTTGAGCTGTAGGGAGGGGCTGAACAAACATCCTCGTACTTAATGGACCTTCTTTCATTTCTGCTCCTGCTCCAGATTAGGACTGAACATAACTCAAATATACTGGTATGTGTGTTTGGGTTTGCATTTCAGTAAGTGTGAGTGAAGCTTTAGATATCAGTTCCAATCTACATCAGCTTGTCTTCGTGTGTAAACTCTCAAATTAGAAGAGAGGAGATTAAGAAACGGGGTATGGGGGCAGTGAAGTATGATAAACTCTGAATATTAGAAACTACGTATGTGTGTTTGTACAGTCTGCTAAAGAATAACACAAGATGGCATGTTAACATACGCATGTTTAGAGAATCGGGGTATACGTGCAGCGTGACTGGCCTCAAAAGAACAAATGATGACAGGAAACAGACTGAAGAATGATCATCAATATTTAGATTTTAAATGGTTTAAAGAAAATAGTTTGTGTCCAGTCACACAACCACATGAACAAACTCCATGTTTCATTAAATGCTAGACTGCTAAGACTGTTTGATTCTCTTTAACATTGGTTTGACAGTCAGAAATGTCTTAAGTTAAACATCTTAAAACGACCACAATTTTGCATTTTAATGTGGCCTTAGATTATCAAGTCAAAACACTTCTAGCATGCTTTAAAAAGTGGCAGCACTATTTTTGTAGCAACAAAATCACAAAAGGTACAAAGGGTACAAATTCCTTCTTGCATTGATAAGAGTTAATACCACTCATGGTTACTCAGCTTAACTTTCCATTACTCAGGCATATGGTGGATATTTCTTGCTGATTTATCAATGCCACAGGCTTTCAGTGGCTCTTAAAATAAACGGCTAAGACACTCTGAGCCTAGAAAATCACCAGATGTACAGTAACTTTCACATCAAGCTTATTAAATCTGCATGTACTCCATGGGCACAGCTTAGAGGAAGAAATCCGTATAACGTTTTTGCGGCAGCTTTCCTCTCTTCCTCTCAGTCGCTCCTCTTTTCTCTCCTCTCCCCAGATGCCTTTTAGAGTTGTCATTGGAGAGTGACCTGTATTATCTATCTCTGACTCGCTCTCCCCGGCTCTGCCTCTTTCTCTGTCTGAACGGAGATTTAGATAAGAGAGTCTGAGCTGCGAGAGAGCGGCCGCTGAATACCAAGAGATGGAGCAAAAGAACGAGAGAGAGAGAGGCCAGAGTGGAGCGGGGAGTGAGGGCCAGATTTACTGAGCCAGTCGCACCTTGTTTCAGGCTCATCCTGCCGTTAGAGAGGTTCACGTTGTTTATCAAACAAGTGCACTGGGATCACAGTGCAGTTTGACTGTCATCTGCAGCTTATCCTGCGCCACCTCTCTCTTTTATACATTTGCAATTGCAAGGGAGGCTTACACAAATAACATGAGGATATGAAGAGTGTGATTGCGCTTTCAGCTGGATTTACTTAGATTAATTGTGTGGACAAGGTGTAAAGTGGTTAAAAAGTTGTTTAACACATCCATATTGTATATACATCTTTCCAGCATGCAGGTCAGTCTGTTTGTGTATGCACATGTATGCAACACTTCAAATGTCCTGATCATCTTGCTGTTTGTTTTGTTTTTGTTTGTGCATGAATTTGTTATTCTGTGCGTGTGTGTGTGTGTGTGTGTGTGTGTTCAGGGGTGGGAGCTGTTTTCATCTGTCCGATTCTGCATATGACATACACACACAGGCGGGCCACCATTTAAACCATCCCCAGGGTGATCGATGAGGTGCTGATGGAAATGTCATCTGGTGCTAATACATTTATCATCGCTCATCCAGCCTCGTGAATTTCTCCCTTTGGTTTTCAATCATTTTTGCTCTTTTAAAACGACACAGTTTGAAGGCAGTGATTCACAGGAGTGTGTGTGTGTGTGTGTGTGTGCGTGTTTATCTGAGGTGGCAGACTGAAAGTGTAGGTTTCCAGCAATCTGACTGGACTCAATAATTAGTAATGGGCAGGGCAATGATTGCCTGTGTTGACATGACCCCATGTGATTGGGAGCTAGGAAAGCATAATAAGCGATTGTCATAGAGCCCATATAATAATACCCATATAACCACAAGGCAATTCTCCATTCTGACACTTCAAAATGTCATTTTCCCTCCTAAATCATACACTATAAACGGCATGGAGGAGCCGTAATATAAGCCATTATTGATCCCTGCAGGCAACATAGCCTCACTAAAGACATAAGAGCACCAGACACCAGATCAGCAAGTGAATAGTGTCTGGTAGGGAAAGGTTTCTCCTGACTCTACATTTGAGTTAGAACCGCACAGAGGCCTAGGGGTAATTATTTAATTTATACTCATGATACATGTGTCACAACATGGTGCTCACATATACTGTATGTGGACAGCTATGACCAGGATGAGCTAGGAAAAGGCTGAGAGACTCAGCATGTCTGATGGACACTGCTTTCCATTTTCCAAGTCCTCCAGTTGAAGGGCTTTCTAACTACCTAAACAACTAAAAATAAAATAAAAATCAGTTAATAATCTGGATTTGAAGATGACATTTGTTCTTCTAAATAAATAATAAATATTTTGGAAGTTATCTCATTGTCTGTATGCATGTGTCATTAGTGACTTCAGTCTGATCTTACTGTACTTTTATTTTCAAGTCAGACTTGAGGTTGGTTATTTTATGCTTTTCATAACACTACCAAGCCTGTGTCAAGATGCAGTTGTGTGAGCTCATTACATATTCATCCCAGTGTGCATTTGTGTGAAGTGCTGGCTGAACCGCTGAATACGTGTAAGAGAGTGTGTCATACAGTAACAAACCATCTAAATGAAAATCACTGACAAGTGAGGCAAGTCATGAGTGTGCACATGCATATAAGTGGTGCAGCCATGCAGAACTGAATATGTAAATAGCATATTTATTTTTCTCTCGTGCCTTCTTCTCCTCCTCCTCTCCTTCTCACCTTTGATTTATCCATCATTTATCTCTTTGCCTACTCTTTATCCTTCCTCTCCACCCTGTCAGTTGAACGGCTGTTGCTCGTTTTTCTCTGTCTCTCTAAGTCAACATGTCAAGTGCAATATACCTCTTCCCTCAGTCACATCATCAGCAACACACACAGCGTGATTTGTGTAAGCATGTGGCGGCTGTGTGTTGAGGTCTTTGATGGTAAAGTAATGTTGGATTGTGTCTTTTTCTGCATGTTGTTCTGTTGCACTGTTTTCATGCAAAGCTTGTATGGACATCGATATTTGTATGTGTGCTTTCATGCATTTGCGTATGTGCAGTTTGCATACATGTCATAAACCACCCTAAAGAAAAAGTCGGTCATATGGTTTGCGTGATATATTACATCAAGACAGATTGGTGTGTATTTATGTAGCATGCTGTGTAGTAGCAGCAGACTCTTACCTTCAAATGCTGCAGTTTTATATCCCTGCTTTGCCCTCATCTCTAAGTCCTTCACCTTTGGCACAGAGAATATCTAAAGCTGATTGTTATACATGTTACACAGGACGGTGTGGTTGACCTGAAGTTCACATAGAGCAGGCAGTAATTGTAAAAGACAGAAACCGAAGGCCTATTAGAAACATATTAGGAAAATGTACTAGTCCACCAGTTTGGTGTAACTCTTACATATTATTTTCCTCCTCAAAATTAGTTTTGTTTGTGTAGTAAAATGACAATGCAGTTTTTAGTTTCCTTATTTTCAGTGATAAGTGAAAAAAAAGGAGAGCTTACTGATGTAAACGGCCAGTTTGTGCAGATGAAAGCACCTCGAGGGGGGAATAAAAGCGTCTTACCTTAATGCAGAGGGTGAAGTCGTAAACATTTTGTATTACCTTGTGGAACACATGAGCAAGCTTTTTTTTTTTTTTGTAAATGAGCATCATTGCTTTTCCTGGAGCAAATTAGTAGGAAAAAAATCAATGTGTAGAATATAATGAGCTCCAGTTTAAAGTGACATCACCAGAAGACAATACTGAAGGTGCACCTACAGTACGTTACCTTTAAAATCCCAGGGCCCCATGGACTTGAGTGTAATTACAGAGTATAAGCAATAAAATGAACTCATAAATACAGTTGTCCTAGTCGATGTTCCTGCCACAGAATGAACTTGAAGTGTCCTGAAGACAAAATGCATATTTTCCCAACTACAGAGCATGGCGGTTTGCTGATTTTGCTGGCAACCTATGCTGAATAACGTGTTATTACTCAAGATAATCTATGGCACTTAATGAAACTTTTCTATTTGCAAAATTGTTTTGCCACATACAGTTCTTGTAGCAACAAAATCAAGTAAAATAAATCCATTAAAAACCCTCAAGGAAAACAACAACTACAAAATAACCCTTCCAACTACATAAGGTTCTCCATCTTGCTAGCAGTGGTGCCATGTTCAGTGAATGCAGCTGTCTTTTTCAGAATGACATCTTCATTAGTGCTTCCAGTCACTTGATCGGTTTGTTGTCCATCAGTTTCATTTATCAAGAAAAAAAAATCAAATATTCACACATGCCACTACTTCAGGATCACTGTAATTCTTTGCTCAAAATAAATAGAAAAAGTTACCATTTTTAGGTGAAGGCAGGGAATTTCTATCGCTTGTCTTAGGAGATGGAAAAATAATTGACTTCTATCTGTCAGGCTTATCTAACGACATAGAGATACTTGAGAGCATGAGACAGAGAAACAGACTGGTGTTTTAGAGGAAGAAGTGGAAAAGTATATGACTGTCTGGGGCAAGTTCTGTAGGAGTGGCACTATTGTGGGAGCAGGACGTCTGAGCTCAAGTATAGAAAACCGACCTATAGTTAGCAGCCAATCCCCTGTAAAATAACTGCCTGCCATTTGTACCTGGACCTCCTGTGCTGTTTTATTTTAGACTCAGCAATGACTCAGAGACGAGGTAAGAGGAAGAGGGGAAAGAGGAGGAGGAGGAGGAGGAGGAGGAGGAGGAAGAGGAGGAGGATGCTTGACTGAAGATAAAATATATGAAAGGAACTGTGCAGCAAAAATAAGTTTAGAGGAGTGTATATAAAGAAGAGGCGCACAGCTAAATACAGTGGGTGTCTATTTTACAGGCTGGTGCCAAGTTTAAACAGGTCTAAATCATTTCTGGCCTTGTGCTTGGCCTATGCTAAAGCTGTCAATGCCTTCCACAATGTTTGCCAATGTGTCGGAGTGTAAATCATGTGGGGACATTTAAGCAAGTGAGCAATGCGTGTGTGTGCAGGTGTGTGTGGACTGGTACATAGTAACACTTCAGCAGCTTGTATACACTCATACAATGGTATGAGCTTGTGTTTGTCTGTGTGCCCATGCACCTGTGAATGCATGGATAATACTGACACAGCTGGGATCCCCCAGTTCCTGCCAGCCAATATGTGTGTGTGAGTGCGTGAGGGTGTGTGTGTGTGTGTGCGGCTACCAGCTGCACCCACTGCGCTGATCCTCAAAGCTGCTATCACATTCTGTTTGCATCATTTCATCGCCGTAATACTGACAGCATCAAACTCATCAACACATGCTAACAGTTACAAGCCCATATTCACTTCCACATCCACGCATATAATCACCCTCTCACATTCTGTGACATAAGACATGACTATTACATGTACTGTGATGTAGTCTGTATCACAGAAAGGTGTTTTAAGCTGCTTGCTACCAAAAAAACCCCCCAAAAAACTGATTTCCTCTCAGTATAGAAGAGGAGAGGGTTCAAGTTTTATGCCAGTCCAAAAAGACGACCCCATCTCAATAACCATCAGTTCTTGTCAAGAAAGTCTAACAAAGGCCAAAATACTTTAAACTCTGGGTCAGTGATGACTTCAAGACAAGTTTCTCTGTTTTGTTACAAATGTTAATTTGGCATGTTAAGAATTTGCTTGCATTTTTTCAAGTCATTTCTCATGTTTCTGAATTGTGTTACTGTCACTTTGAGAGTCAAGGAGTAGGAGTAGGAGTGACTTATGAGACATGTGATCACAGAATCAGGAAGTAGAAAGACACAACCAAGCATTGTCTGGGAGCTGTGAATTGTTTCCTCTCTCAATCCGGTTCAATCTGCAAACATCTTACGCCATTGATAGCATCGTTGGTATGTATTATTTGTTTGGATGTTGTTTGCCATCCCAGATCATTATTTTTGAGTTTATGTTTAGTTTCGTGAAGTTTGATGCAAGAATTCATCGAGTCACCACAATTTACAATCAAAGCTGTCGTGACTGCTATTTAAGTTCATAGGGATAATAAATACAAATAAATATGAATAAATAGTTGATGGTACGTTAAAAATGTGTTAAAATATAATAACTTGTAGGCACATATGTTGCTAAAAGTACAATAAATACATGAAAGCAGTAGTTAAAAAACAGGTCAATTTAGTTCATTGAAGAATCAGTATATTTACATTGTGTTTGTGTAAAAAAAGGACATTTTATTATCTTTTGTTCATTACGCTGTTTGTATGTTTCAGTTTTACTCTTTTCGATGATGTCAATAAACCTGTGGACAATGGTCAACTGTCTTCAGAGTCGTGATGTCTGGAAGGAGTTTATCTAACTGCCAAGTGGTATCAGAGTAACATACCGAGGGCAGCACAGTAAAACAACGGCTGTCTAACGGGCAAGATAAAGCAGCAGGCCGATCGACACTACTAACAACATCATCACACGCAGCTAGTGGATGATCCACATAACAGTGTCAAACAAAGGTAAAGCACAAGACTACACCATGTCAGAGAGAAAAACTTCATTAAAAACACGCTCCTATGTTTCCCGTACCCCGAGTTCATCATCAACTGGGTCTGCGGCAGCCAAAGCAAGAGCCAGAGCAGAAGCAGCAAAGGCTCGTCTTTCATACGCCGAAGAGGAAATGAACTTAAAGCTAGAAAAGGCTAAGTTGGAAGCATCCATGGACATGCTTAATGTTAAGAAAGAAACGGCCGCAGCCATCGCTGAAGCAGAAGCGCTTGAAGCTGCTGTTGAAGAGAGTGAGAAACATAGTTGCAATTTAAACTTGGATTCCACTCCCTTGGATGTTGCACAACGCACTGAACAATATGTTACAGAACAAGCCAAGGTGCAAGAGGCAGGACTTCAGCAACGTGAGGATGGTGTCTTACCAAAATCAGAGCCAGATCCTGGCTGCAGCTTTTCACCTTCACATTTCAATCCTGAAGCCAAACCCTTCTCGCCAGACCAATTCAGTACTGCATCCCAAGCACCATATCTTACTGCACGGCAGCCACGCATCCATGAATATGAATGTGTTCCTGAGGCACGCGAAGTTAGGTTCAAGAACGACCATACTAATCCTGTGCAACATTTCAGACGTCAAAATGACAATGGTCGTCCTACTTCCCACCCCTCCGATAACAACAACTCTAACATAAGTGACTTTGTAAGATACTTCGCTCGTCGTGAACTTGTGGCTACAGGCTTGCTTCAGTTTGATGACAGACCTCAGAACTATAGAGCATGGAAACGTTCCTTTCAAAATGCAACCAAAGATTTAGATCTCACATCAAGCGAAGAGATGGATCTTCTGTTAAAGTGGCTCGGCAAAGAGTCGGCAGATCATGTTGAGCATATAAGAGTAATACACATCAACCAACCAGAAGTGGGATTGCATATGCTATGGGACAGACTTGAACGCACTTACGGCTCAGCGGAAGTAATAGAAGATGCTCTGTTCAAACGCATTGACGCCTTTCCAAAAATGACAAATCGAGATCATTCCAAACTAATAAAGCTGAGCGATCTTCTGATGGAACTTGAGTCAGCCAAAGCTGAAGGAGACCTACCTGGCCTTTCCTTCCTTGACACAGCGAGAGGCATCAACCCAATTGTACAAAAACTCCCGTTTAATCTCCAGGAGAAGTGGGCGTCAGCTGGGGCATCATACAAGCAGGAATACCGGGTTTCGTTTCCTCCCTTTGCCTACTTTGTTCAATTTGTCAGTCACCAAGCTCGTGTTAAAAATGATCCAAGCTTCAACTTCGCCTCACACTCAGACAACACTCCCAGGAATGAAAGAATATCTTGGAAGCCAAACAAACAACGAGAAGTCTTTGTTCATAAAACAGAGATACTTCCCAAGCACATCTCTGATCCTGATGGGCCCTCAAAGCAATCTGATGACTGTGACAAACTGTGTCTGATCCATAAAAAACCACACCCTTTACGTAAATGTCGTGTGTTCAGAGAAAAGCCCGTTGAAGATCGTAAGGCATTCTTAAAAGAGAATAATGTCTGCTTCAAATGCTGTGCTTCGTCATCACACATAGCAAAGAACTGTACATTCAATGTAAGGTGTTACGAATGTAAAAGTGAAAAACATCACACAGCGCTGCATCCTGGACCTGCACCCTGGATTGAAGGCAGACACCCTGCTCCAGAGTATGGCGGGGAGCAGGCTATCTCACCACAACCCCAAGTTGACAACACATGCACGGACGTCTGTGGTAGGGATGTGATGGACCGATCCTGCTCTAAGATATCTCTTGCAAAAGTGTATCCAGCTGGTCATAGAGACAAAGCCGTGAAGATGTATGTGATTTTGGATGAACAGAGCAACAGATCATTAGTTCGCTCGCAGTTCTTCAAGATTTTTAATGATCAAAGTTCAAGTGCTCCTTACTCATTGAAAACGTGTGCTGGAGTAAAGACGGCAGTAGGGAGAAGAGCCAGTGGCTACATCGTTGAATCTCTGGATGGGACTGTCAGCATCCCACTGCCCAGTCTCATAGAATGTGATGACGTTCCAGATAACAGAGATGAAATTCCAACCTCCACTGCGGCACTTCATCATCCACACCTGAAATCAATTGCACATCTCATCCCAGACATTGACCCACAAGCCTCTATTATGCTCCTCCTACGCCGAGACATCATCAGAGTCCATAAGGTTCGTAAACAAGTGAATGGTCCACACAACCTACCTTATGCTCAGAAATTGGACCTAGGATGGGTCATCGTGGGCAATGTGTGCCTGGGCCGAGTTCACAAACCGGTGACAGTCAACGCTTTCTACACGAACATCACGGAACGAGAACGCCCTACGCTCTTTGAGCCATGCCCTAATGTCTTTCATGTAAAAGAAAAATACAGTGACACTCAGATCACAAACCTCCAAACACATTCTGAGGAGACATCAACCTGTGATGTTGATCAGCTGGGATGTAATGTGTTTAAACAGACTAAAGACGACAACAAAGTGGCTCCGTCTATCCAAGATGCTTCTTTCATGAAAATAATGGAGGAAGGACTAAAGAAAGATTCAAACAACTCTTGGATTGCTCCATTACCCTTCAAGTGCCCACGCCAACAGCTTCCTAATAACAGGTTCCAAGCACTGAATCGTCTCACGTCTCTCAGGCGCAATTTTGAAAGGAAACCTGAAATGAAGGACCACTTTGTCAAATTCATGGACATGATGTTTAAGAATGGTCACGCTGAGCTAGCCCCTCCTCTGAAAGCAAATGAAGAACGGTGGTACTTGCCGATATTTGGCGTGTACCACCCAAGAAAACCAAAACAAATTAGAGTGGTTTTCTAATCGAGTGCCCAGTTCAACGGTGTGTCACTCAACGACGTGTTGTTAACTGGACCTGATCTGAACAATACACTGCTCGGTGTACTAATGCGTTTCAGAAAGGAAGCTATCGCCTTTACGGCAGACATAGAACAGATGTTCTATTGTTTTTCGGTGAGAGAAGATGATAGGAACTTCTTGCGTTTTTTGTGGTTCCAGGATAGTGATCCCTCAAAAGACATCGTGGAGTATCGGATGACGGTCCATGTCTTTGGGAATAGTCCGTCGCCCGCAGTGGCTATTCATGGACTGCACCAGTCTGTTCAAGGCAGCGAGCTTGACGTCGATCCTGATGTTAGGAGTTTTGTTATGCGTGACTTCTATGTGGATGATGGTTTAAAGTCCTTGCCCACAGTCGAAGCTGCCATCAGCCTACTAAAGAAAACACAGGATGTGCTTTCCAAGTCAAACATAAGACTGCACAAAATAGCAGCAAATAACAAGGAGGTCATGGAGGCATTTCCAGCGGAAGATCATTCAAAAGACCTTAAAGACCTGGACCTCAATGCAGACATGCTGCCAACGCAAAGAAGTCTTGGACTCAATTGGAATCTCCAGGTCGACTGTTTCCATTTCAGCGTCGGCAATGAGATCAAACCCTTCACTCGACGAGGTGTTTTATCCACAATCAACAGCCTCTATGATCCTCTGGGGTTTGTAGCGCCAGTAATCATTCAAGGCAAGGCCATTCTGAGAGAACTTACTACTGAGAACAGCGACTGGGACTCGCCACTGGCCCAAGAAATGGAGGAAACGTGGACTTCTTGGAGAATGTCATTGAACGAATTGTCTCAACTTTCTATCCCTAGAGCCTACACCACTACGTCACCCTCAGCTGCTGTCAGAAGGGAATTGTGTGTCTTTTCCGATGCATCAACAAAAGCTATATCTGCTGTGGCATATCTGAAAGTCACTGACACTGCAGGAACCAACCATGTTGGATTTGTAATGGGCAAAGCCAAGCTGACCCCCCTTCCAGAGCAAACAATTCCAAGACTGGAGCTTTGCGCTGCAGTGCTTTCGGTGGAGTTAGCCGACCTAATCTCAGCAGAATTAGACCTTCAGCTTGATGCTACTACCTTCCACACAGACAGCAAGGTAGTTCTGGGTTACATTTCTAATGAAACCAGACGCTTCTATGTGTATGTTAGCAACCGAGTGCTACGTATCCGAAGGTCCTCTCATCCAGACCAATGGCGCTACGTGTCAACAGAACAAAACCCTGCAGATCTTGGTACACGTTCTGTTGCTGCAGGTCATTTGAGCAACACCAACTGGCTGAGTGGACCCAAATCTCTGTACATATCAAAGACAGGTGTCTCTGAGAGCCTTTATGATCTTGTGGAGCCAAGTTCAGACCCGGACATTCGTCCTCTAGTATCCACTTTGAGTACCGCAACAATGTCCAAGCAGCTTGGTTCCCAATGATTCTTAAGATTCTCCTCCTGGAAGTCACTAACTCGGGCCATTACTCGCCTCATTCACATAAGCCGTCTTTTCAACACAACCTTGAAGAAGAACAGTTCATGTAAAGGCTGGCATTACTGTGAAACAGAGTGCACTGTTGAGGAGTCTGACCAAGCATCACGCATAATCATTCAAACAGTACAAGAAGAAACCTACAGTCAAGAGATCAAGTGCATCCAAAAGCGTGAGCAGATACCTAAAGGTAGTGTTCTCAAAAGTCTGGATCCTTTCATTGATGCACACGGCCTTCTGAGAGTCGGAGGCCGCCTCCACAATGCAAATCTTGATCAGGATGAAAAGACTCCATTGATTGTACCTGGCAAGCATCACATTGCAGCCTTACTTGTGAAGCATCACCACGAACAAATCCAACATCAAGGTCGTCTGTTTACAGAAGGGGCTATCCGTACGGCGGGCCTTTGGGTAGTTGGTGGTAAAAGAAAGGTGAGCAGTACTATCCACCATTGCGTAATCTGCAAAAGGCTTAGAGCTCCACTCGTTGTTCAAAAGATGGCCAGTCTTCCTGCAGATCGTCTCTCGACAGACCCTCCCTTTACCAATGTTGGGCTAGATGTTTTTGGCCCTTGGAGCATCTGTTCTCGTCGCACAAGAGGAGGTCTCTCACACAGCAAACGGTGGGCCGTAATCTTCACGTGTATGAGCGTGAGGGCGGTTCATATCGAGGTCATAGAATCTCTCGATACGTCCAGCTTCGTCAACGCATTAAGGCGCTTTCTTGCAGTGCGTGGTCCCGTCAAACACCTCCGCTCAGACCGCGGCACCAACTTTGTTGGTGCCTGCAAGGACTTGAAGATACCCTCGAACATTAAAGAAGCAACAGTGAAGACTTACCTGTCAGGTCAAGGTTGCTCTTGGACTTTTAATCCTCCACACGCGTCCCATTTTGGTGGAACATGGGAAAGGATGATTGGACTTGCAAGGAGAATCCTTGACTCCATGTTCCTCCAGCTGAAAGACAAACTTACCCATGAGGTGTTGGTGACTTTTATGGCAGAAGTGGCAGCAATTATCAATAGCAGGCCTCTCGTTCCTGTGTCAACTGATACTGACGATTCGTTCATACTGACTCCGGCTGCTCTTCTCACACAAAAGGTGAACATCCTTTCGGCTCCTAACGGCGAGTTTGGACCTTCAGACCTTTACAAGTGCCAATGGCGACAGGTTCAGCACCTGTCCAACACGTTCTGGGATAGGTGGCGAAAACAATTCCTCCCAATGCTGCAGACACGCCGGAAATGGCAGTCTATCCATCCAGACATTAAGCCAGGAAGTGTTGTTCTCCTCAAGGACAGCCAAGTACCAAGAAATGAATGGCCTCTTGGACTGGTAACAAAGACCTTCCCTAGCGAAGACGGGAAGGTGCGCAAGGTCGAGGTGAAGGTCATTAAACCAGGAGGGTCTACATTTTTTCTCAGGCCTGTGACCGAGATAGTACTTCTCCTCCTCCCAGACGTCTAGGTATATGGGGTGCCATGGACTGTGGCGTGTAATCGCGCCAGACGGGGAGTGTTTTGTTACAAATGTTAATTTGGCATGTTAAGAATTTGCTTGCATTTTTTCAAGTCATTTCTCATGTTTCTGAATTGTGTTACTGTCACTTTGAGAGTCAAGGAGTAGGAGTAGGAGTGACTTATGAGACATGTGATCACAGAATCAGGAAGTAGAAAGACACAACCAAGCATTGTCTGGGAGCTGTGAATTGTTTCCTCTCTCAATCCGGTTCAATCTGCAAACATCTTACGCCATTGATAGCATCGTTGGTATGTATTATTTGTTTGGATGTTGTTTGCCATCCCAGATCATTATTTTTGAGTTTATGTTTAGTTTCGTGAAGTTTGATGCAAGAATTCATCGAGTCACCACAATTTACAATCAAAGCTGTCGTGACTGCTATTTAAGTTCATAGGGATAATAAATACAAATAAATATGAATAAATAGTTGATGGTACGTTAAAAATGTGTTAAAATATAATAACTTGTAGGCACATATGTTGCTAAAAGTACAATAAATACATGAAAGCAGTAGTTAAAAAACAGGTCAATTTAGTTCATTGAAGAATCAGTATATTTACATTGTGTTTGTGTAAAAAAAGGACATTTTATTATCTTTTTTTCATTACGCTGTTTGTATGTTTCAGTTTTACTCTTTTCGATGATGTCAATAAACCTGTGGACAATGGTCAACTGTCTTCAGAGTCGTGATGTCTGGAAGGAGTTTATCTAACTGCCAAGTGGTATCAGAGTAACATACCGAGGGCAGCACATTCTCCGTGTAAAGGTCATGTGTTATACTGCCCCATAAAGCCAGAGAGCTCAGTAGCTGAGTGAGGAGCTCAACAGTTTAAAAAAAAAAAAAAGTGTATCTCCCAACCAGAAAACCTTAGATATTGCTGTTTGCCTTTATACAACTGCAGAAAATAACCAATTGTCATGATGGAGATTCCAATTGGCCACTATAATGGAGTCAATCTTAGCATTTTGCTTTAGAGCCCAGATGAAACAGCAGATTTTAATCTCAGAGAGTATAATGTGTTTGGATAGAGCTCAGCTAGAGGACTGTAATCAGAATAATTATTCTGGTCTCACTCCAGCTTCAGGCCTTTTTAGCTAATGACAGACACAACACTAATGGCTTGATTTCTAGCCGTCTATTTACATCTGGACACAACGTGTGTGTGCACATACCATCGGTGTCTGTTTGAGCAGGGCCGGCATAACCGCACCACTTACAGACAGGTTGAAATAAATAAATAAATAAATGTAAATTTCTGATTATTTTCTGCAACAGTGGGCAACAAAGCTGAGAAAACGACGCCTGTTTGTATTCTAAAATGACCTTGTTCCAGGCAGCTGCAATCAATGCCTCTTCATACATGCTTTTATTCGTTTGTTGAACAGAGCTCATCCAACATGTCACAATAGAAGAGAAATATCCAATTTCTTGCGTTACAAAATGAAACTTGAGCAAAAACGCTGGCGCTTTCCTTCGGGTGCTTGTTGTGCAGAACAAGCAAGTGGAATAAAGCAGGGCTGTGTAGTGCTTTCATTGTATAGATTAACATGATAAGAGTCTGATGTGCTCAACAGTCCTATTAGGAAGCACACTGCAGAAGATGTATTCATTAGGGCGAAGGCACACTATTTGTACATCCAGGGCCTTGTCTGAGTGTAGTCGTATATCACCACATTTTTCAGAGGTTTTCTTCAATTGTTTTTTATTGCTGGAATATCACATATATTCGCAGGTTGTTGCCGTTTTAATGTCAGGAAAATCCCTCTTCACAAATGAACGCGATTCATCAAAATAAATCAATAGGAAGTATTATCACTTTCATGAATCCTGCATGCCGCAGTGAAACATGTAAACAACAGAATTGTCGACAGTGGCTTACCAATCAATAGGCCGTCCTTCGTGCATTTCACAATCCAAACTGTGGTGTTATTGACAGTACTGTCTCAGAGTCCCTAGCAGTACCACAACGTGATAAAATCCATTTCCCTCACGTAACGAGCCATCATTTTCTGGGTGGAGTGAGCTCAATCGTCTCTGAATATGAAGCAAGCAGATTTAGCTGCAGAACGATAATAACAACTGTGACTGGTGTAATTCCATAGCGACAGTACTCGCATCGCGCAGTAATGATTAGAGCAGAGCTTTGGAGAGCGTGCCACATTTTAAAAACATCTCCAGTGTAGTTACCAATGCCGTGTCAGCACATGTTGTTCTAGATCATTTTTTATTTTTTTTCCTTTAACAAGGTGACAGGAGCCAGTGTGCTCTGTATACAAAACAGGTTGATATTAATGATGCTGTAAATTTGATTGCACCGCTGCCGTCACTTCCATGTAACGTAAACGAGCTAATCAGTTTTTCTTATTAATTACATATTTCATGGAAAATATGAGAGAGCTCCCCAACCCTTCTTGATTGACAGATGAGCAGTGTTTGAGGCACTTAGTGCACCGTTCTCTAATATGTTAACAACTTGTTTTTTACTGAACAGAATAAGCTTAAAAGCATAATTTCCCCCAAAAAATAAGCAGGGCTCAACCAAATTAAACACAAGAGCAAATAAATGAATTCACACTGTGTTCAAAAGTAAGATTATAAAATGTTTTTTGTGCGCTGGAGGTCACTGTCACCTTTCAAGTCCCTGAGATTTGGTCGAAACATCTAAAACTCAGTCAGTCTAAAAAAAAATAAAACATTCAATGTCTTGCAAAAGTTGTTTTTGTTCCAGCTACTTCTGTGTCTTACGTTGGTGTGAATAAAAAAATGAAGGGGCGGTTAATAATTGCAGAATCGCAGTGCTCAAAGCTGTGTGATCTCTCGCGGCACACTTATGAAGATGTGGATAAAAGACATGTGGAACTGAAGATAAAGGGAGTTTTTTTGGCCTCTTGATATTTAGCCATTACGACATTATAAAATATCCTGTGCCAGCAAACCCACATAATTGCTAGATGGAAGAGAAACGATTCGTCAGTTGCCAGACTGCTTTCTACGCCTTTTTAACCTTATTCACCCGCTGAAGGCTCGCGCAGATCACAAATATTCATTTTCAGTAACACCCTGCTTCAGACACATGCTGGGAAGCTGCTCTGTGCAACCACGGAGCACCACCACAGGCACTGAACCGCTCCACTGGGACGGGCCCAGGTTAAGTAGCTTGCTCAAGGGCTTCTCAGTGGTAGTTACTGAAGGAGGAAAGAGCACGTCCAGTTGAATTCCCTGTGCAGATAACAGCTCAGGAATGTAGTGCATACATAAAGGTAGTGGTTTCTATATGATCAGATGTAATATTCTATTGTGCTAGCCTTTGGCCATGACCCAGACATTTTGTATGTGGCCCAATGATTTTTATACCATTATGGCGACAGTATAGTGACAGTGTACTAGACTCCCACCAGCCTCGAGCAACAACACTTTGGAATATATACATACCTGTCTTTTGTGGTATAAACTGTAAAAATTTGGGAATAGAACAGTACTCTGAGATGAAGATGGGCTTTTGGATGGGGGTTTAGATAGGGCAGGGTGTCCACTCTGAGCTAATATATCACACTGCAAACTAATACACGGTCCATCATGAAGTGGTGTGGTGAAGTTAGACAGAACTGGTACTTACGTATGTGAACATTCTGAGTCATCCAGGTTGCAGTATGTCTAAAACAAATCTAAAACAAATACAGCTGGACTGGTTTGAGATTTCACCATCCATCCAAGTAGCTTCTTCAGTTCTAAATGACTGGTGGAAAGTTGAGATCTTTGTTTGGAACATCTGTGGGTGGTGGCTGCATGAATGCCACACGGTCAGGGTCTGTTAATGACCCAATACGCCCCTGCAATTAGAAGATGTTGACCAGATTACCCTGGGGTTTATCTTCTTTTTTACGTTTGGTCGTTGTCTAATGACCCATTAATGGCCAGAAACTCTCCACACTCAAGGTGTGAATTGGCGCCATTTGTTTACACTCATCTGTTGTTTGAGATGTCCTTATCATCACTCGGAAACATGCAGTGTCTTTGTTGATATTTAGTGAATTGAAAACTGATTTATTTTTTCCAGACTTGAACATTCATTATCAGAGCTTAAGAAAATCTATCAGCTTTCTGTGTATTTAACTAGCTAACGTTTAACGCTGTTTGTTACAAAGCTTATTTTGTATCTCCAAGTCAAATCCCTTTGTATTTGTCTGTCTTTTTTCTTATACATATTCTCTCCACTTTCTCTCCGCTGAATGAATACATGCACAACATGATGAAATACATCTAATTAAAAGATATCTAATTACATCATAGTTACATAATATGTAATGCCTCTGAACTCTTTCCTCTTCACTAAGTGGTGGTTCTCACATGTGATTAAAGGCAATTTCCTCTCTCCCACTCTTGTTTCTCTCAGGCAGATCTGTGTCAGCGTGCAGGGAAGGAAACCTTCATTGTGTCCAGCCCAGTGATGAGCTAAAGGTGTGTTATGGCTTTTCTCATTTTATGATGTGTGTGTGTGTGTGTATGTGGAGTCTATAGCCCTGTAAAGTGGCACTGACACATCAGGGCACGCTAGCCTGTTTAGCATTCCATTAAATGGGTTCACTCACTTAACTTTCATTCATTCCCTTTCCTTTCTTTCGTGAAGTCATTTGCCTGTTTTTTCTCACTCTCACTCAGTAATGTACTCTGTCCTTCATCGTTAATAGAAAAATATTCACAATTGTTTGGCTTGTATTTGCCTACAGCAGCTTGTTAAAGAGGACTTGTAAAAATTCATATTTACTATGATCTCATGCTTGAAAATGTGGCTTACAATGCATTTGCCCTTTGGGCACACGTTCCCAAAGTCACCGTATCGCGCACCTCACATCTTCCATACTAAGCATTTTTCTATTTGCCTGGAAAAAGTTGAATAGATTAAAGGCAGATCTAATCGATCCTGAGTGTGCTTATCTGTGGCTGGCAGGCTGACGAGCCGATTTCAGAATGCCATAGTCTAATCCTTCAACTGCAGGCGGCACACTGGAGAAAGACAAATACGCAGAAGACAAATGTGCAGAAAGAATCGCATACAGTGGGTCAGACATGGACTCCAGTGGAAAACAAGTCCTTTAATATTTGTGACAATGTCTGAAAGAGCACTGACGGTAGAACATTGGATTAATATGTAAATCCAATCACTGCGATTTAGTCGTGATTATGAACAATTTAAAAGCCCACCCTCCCAATACCAAGAACCGACACGTGACTCACAATGATGCATCTGTGAACACACTGCTCACGATGCTGCATTGCAAAAGGGATGACTACAGTAATGTGATTTGCCCTGGCACCAATCGATGCATTGGTTTTCCAATTAGACGACTATTCACCTTTGACTTTGACCAGTTGTTGACATCCATATGTGATTGGAGACCAACGCAAGATGAAGTTAAATTAATAATATATTCACAGTAAGTTACAGTGTTAGTATTCTATGCCACTATATTGATTATTATGGTTTATATTAACACATGAACACGTTCTCCTGTCTTTACTCTTATCTATCTATCTATCTGTATGTCTAGCCATTCATCCATTTATGTGTACCCAATTAATCCTGGCTTTCAGTGTGGCCTGTCACAGTCTAAAAACTTCCATCAGTCAGACATAAAGCTCTTCATCCATCTGCTTTTGCCTGGATTATGCTTTGTGGCTGCCTATGAAACGTGCCTTCATTGACATCTATTGATTCCGTTGCTAACTTATTATGATTCCTGGTTTCAGAGGGTTTAGCTACGCTGTCTGCTGATTGGATGTTTAACCTTGTGACCTCCAAACCAGGATCTGAGAATATATTCCATAATAGGAGGCATTCATCCAGATGACCTCTGCTGTCACTGTGACAACCTGATGAAAGACAAACTCACAGAGAGATTCTCAGAATGTGTGTTCACCCGTCTTAGGATATAAAAGAAATACGAAGAGAAACAAAAGAGCCTGTGAGAATGATTCTCAGGTTATAGTATGGCTCTCTTTCAGATTCAGTGCCTTCGTTGTTTGGTCTATTGCAGCTGAAAGGAAGCAACAGATTTACAGTCCTCCTGTGTGTGTTTATGTGGCTGTACTGGCATGTATGTGGCAGCCCTGGGCTACGTTTCACGGTTATTTCATTCTCTGTGAGTTTCGCAAGAGAGAAAGCAGGGGAACATTAGCATGAGCATTCATTTTCTCTCCCTACTTGTTTCACTTTTTTATGATAAGGGGGAGATAGTTTCAAAATTACACTTTATTTCTGCTTATAGTCAGTTCAGCCACAGAGCTTTGCATCAGCCAAAGGCTTGAGGCTTGGTAGAGCTAATCTTCTCAGGCTGCAGACTCCAAACTTTAGCTGCACAATTGTCAGCTTCCGGTTTAATGAGACAGACATAAATTTTCAAGAATTAGAAATAGTTCATATCATGTAAGAGGCAGTTTTTATGCATTAACTACGGTGCAATGTAGTGCTTACAACAGCATCATTGCATATGAAGTGTAGCTGCACTGTTAAGATTCCAAAAATAGATATTAAGGATGAAACTCTCCTGAAATGTTGGTATGCTTCTGCCAAAGCTGTATAGAAAAACACATCAAAAAGCCAACTAAAAGCCTAGTAATGATCTAATCTACTGCAGTTAATTCAGTTCAGCCTCAACAAGTGCATCAAATTATAATTGCTCCATATAATTTGTTCATTTGTGGTTGTTCCAAGTTATGTGAATCATCAGCTCTGGACGATCTTGATTATTGTGGATTGTGTGGCCACTTAGGAATGAGAAAAAAAATAAAAATACTTAGAGACTTAACGGAGATAAGAGATGTATGAATCTGTGAGAAATAAGGCAGGGCATCACTCAATTTGGAAACACTGAGCATTTGTGAAGCTTTTGTTCTCAAAGTAGGTGTAAGTAGATGTGCTCAAATGTAAGTTTTTGTCTGTAAATGAAACCAGACACGTTCAACCTTTGTTTAATGCCACACTGGCAGTTAGAAATTATGTCCTTACCCTACAGAAAAATGTCTGACATTTGCAAAAACCAGACAATTTCAGGTGCAACAGTGAATGTTAACACAAAAAGCAGAAAAGGCAACGTGCAGCAGTTTCCCATATTAACACATAAAGTCAGTGGAGTGTGCAACACGGTGCAGATAAGCCTTCCTCGAGAGTGTAAAGTTGAGTAGAAAAATACGGTTAAAACTCATTAACTATCTGGCTCATATATCTTGAAAAATGTGACACTGATGGGTGTCTGGGAGGACAGATAAGGAGCAAGAATTAGAGAGGAGAAGATTTCTTTTTTTTTTCCAGGGATTTACACAAACACACAGAGAGAGAGTTTTAATGCCCTCCACCAGTATTGATTATCCAGCAGCTTGACTGATTGAAAGCCAGATATAGAAAGGCACACATCAATAAAATACCCTGGAAAACCTGGAGAGAGTTTAAAGACAGTGTCCCTTTCCACACATGCACAGCTAGCAAGCAGTTAAATTATTCCAGGGATCCACTCAGCTGCAACAGTGACAGTCTGAGTTGCCAGAAAGTAGTCTGTCAGTAAATCCCAAAATCCCAAAAAAAGAGTTCAAAGACAGGCCAATCAAACAAATGAAAAGTAAGGCAATCTTACCACCTCTTTTATTAAGTTGACTTCAACAGATTTAGCTTGTTTTCCATATCCTTGCTGCTTCTGTATCATCTTACAGTGATATTTGTGTTGATGTACTTGTAGGTGCTGTGAGGTTGGAGTGCTACGAAAGCTGGCAGTGATTAATCAGTTTTGAATAGAGATTCAGCTTTAATTCCTAAAAATGAGCGTGAGGAACATTCTATCTGAAGTTTTGGAGACAGACCCTTTAAGCTTTAGATCATTTTCAGCTGCACAGAATATTCAAACTGAAGTTTTTTTTCCCCCTCCAGATGACACAGTAAGTGAGAAATGATGAAACTATTGTGTGGATTGATGTACTCAGAAAACGGTGTAATTGCTCATCTCATTCCATTTCATTTAATGAAATATCTGCCAATTTGAAATTCTGTCACTGACACGGTTTTACAAGTGTCAGTTACAAGTTCAGCTTTTTCATGCACCAGACCTCTTGTGATATTAAAATTAGGCTAAAAGGTGTCTGTATACCCAGGGATCTTGAAATATTATGCCAGCAAACACTGTTGCTCAGCAGTGGTTAGAAAAGTAAAGATACACCAGAGTTTCATTTGTCAAATAGGGTAAACCCATGAAGTCTAATTCAGTGGAAATGGGAAGTTCCTCTTGGTTGCAGCCTGGGTGTTTGCTTATGGAATAGCTACACATGTGATGACGTAATATCAGAGTTATGAGACCACCAAATGAGGAAGTCAGGTAACAATGTTTAATTTAAAAGATTAGGGGGTCTGCTATCAGGAGAAAATGGCATTTTCGAATAAGGGGGAATTGCTTTTAGGAGCAGTTATCCTCCAACATGAGATTACAGGCTTGGCTCTATCAACCGGGCCTACGCCCACAAAGCCACCTGAACTGGATTTCCACAAGACATAGAAAAGCCGTGAGACCCAAATGTGTAGTTTTTATAAATCTAAATGCGGATAAACCATTATATGTGGACCAAATGGGACGTGCTGACGGAGAGATAGTATCATGATTAAGATTTCAGGCAGACAGATACGTAGATAGATGTTTTCCTTTCCCTTACACACAAGCCTGAGATGGATTTCATTTTAATTCTGCTCTGCTTCACTCTGGCCTTCATCTGTGCGGTTGTGCCCTGAATTTGTATTCACGGCTCCGTTTCATCTTGTTCAGCTCTCCCATGCTCTGTTCTGTTCTGCATTTCTCCACTCTGTTCTTTTGTTCCGTCAGTACATTCCCCTCTGTTCCATGCACGGATCAAATGTAAATATCCTATAAGCATCGTTGCACGGCTCAGGACCCCGCTGAGCAAAAAGGAACTCATAAAAAGAGGAAAAGAAAGGGGAAAGAGTGAGCAGATGACTGCTGTTTGTCGTGAGATTACCACGCATCATAAACCCATAAACCCTGCAAGGAATCAGAGGGATGGAACTCAACAAAAGGAGGATATGGAGGGCAGAAAGACAAGATGTAAATATGGATGATAGTTAACAGCAGAGTGAGCACAGAAAAACACAAGAGGAGATCGAGAATGAGGAAAAGCAAAGATCAGGAGGAAGCAGACGGAATATCAGAAGGCAGAGATACTGAAATATGGAGAGATAGAGAGGGGGGAAAACTAATGTAAGCCCCTGAGGATTAACTCTCTCATTTCTCTTTGGGGAAGAATGGAAAAAAAGAGGATTTCCACCTTCTATCCTCTCAGCCTCTCTTTGATATCTCTCTCTCTTTCTGTCTCATATTCTAATATCTTTAGTCTCTATTCATCAAGCCGGAACAGACTCGCTGAGCTCACTAAAGTATGAACACACATGGCTAACCTAGCTGGACACAAATCCCTCTGTGTTGCTCTCTTTCTTCCTCTTTTTCCCCTCCTGCTGGCAACTTCAGTTGATCTCTTCATTTCCCCATTGCCATCATCCATAATGTGCTTCCTCATGACGTCGGCTGTTTGGCGTTGGACTTGAAGGCAGCATCTTTTTTTTTACCTTCTCTCTTTGTTCTCCATCTGAGGCGGTTTGGCAGCTGCGTTAACTGTTGCACGGGGCCAATAACACACAACAGCGCTCGTCGTGGCTGCGGTCGGTTTAACGAGCTTTTGCTAATAAGATGAATGGGCTTCCTGCTGAGCAGTTAATGGCACATGTTCACTGGTCTGCCTGTCTGCTGATTTACAGTTTTCACAGTATACACATAAAAAAAGGTTGATTCGATTACCATTGTAATGCATTTCAGAAAAAAAAATGATTACGATTTAGCAGTAGAAGAACGCCCCACCTGTTATATTTTAGCTTCTAATGAGCGCTTTAAGTGTCCTCATAAATGTAGAAAAGCAATCGTTTAGCGTGACCACATAGCAAGGCATGATTTATGTGTGTTTCACTCAGTTATGTACTTTTCTTTATTCACTCTTCTGCGAGCCGCTGGTTTGGATCTTCTTGTCGAGAAACATTCCCTACATGTCACAGTAGCTGTCAGTGGAAAGCTGGATGCTGCTGGAATGGGATAGAAAATAAACAGTTTCGCGGCGGTAGTGTGAAAAAGGGTTTAAAGGGAATCTCAAGCCACTGCAGCAGGGTCTCAAGTTACTCTCCTTTTTTCTCACCTCTCTGCTCTCGTTCTTCTCCTCATTTTCCCTTCACTCCAGTTTTACGCTGCTATGCGTTTCATTCCCTCTTCTCCCTTATTCTTATTTTTTTCCTTATAGCTTCCATTTTTTTATTTAGCTATTAATCTTTTCTTAGATGAAACCTAAATTATACTCTTTTAGTAGAATTCTTGCGCGTGGTTTGATTTATTAACTGGAAAACTGGTACCTCAGCTCCTCAAACATAAGGTGACATGATGGGCACAAAACAGACTCCACATGACAAATTCAGCAGAGCTCCCAGTGTACTTACGGCGACCTCATAGACTCCTGTGCAGAGGCATAAATCTTTCTTTATGTTTGTCCCCTCTGTTGTGCTCCCCTTTGCCCCCCCTCCCCAACCACCTTTCTTCATTTTCTTTGTGGTCATCTGCCCCTGCACCCCGAGCCTTTAAGAATCCGAAGTATTTTATTTTTCCTTAGCCTCAAATCAATTCCAGACGCCACCGTTTCCTGCTGCCTCTACTTCTCCCCCCCTCCTTTATAGGCTGCGGACCAAAACCACACACAGAGTAATGGCGTCAGAAAGGCAAAGCAAAGGCACAAAGTTGAAGGTTTTGCTTTTAATTTTTTTTCCATTGCATACATTCCTCAGTTTCCTCCTCCTCTCCAATAATTATGTTTGTACGTATCTATTAAAATTAAGAAGAATGTTGTCCCGCTGACTACAATTTTTTGGTTGTTGCTGTTGATCTGCATTTATCTTGGCACGCCTCCCGTTGTTCTCATCTGGCTTTTTATCTTTCTGTCGCCCGCATTAAAAAGTAAACAGGGACAGTGTCATAGATCTCTTGTGATGGAAAGCGTGCGTGACAGTGAACTCTGGACTTCTGCAGATGTCCTCAATGAGCTGCGTTTGAAGTGCTTCACTCATTAACCACGTGCGGTTGTGTAGTCACATCAAGAAGACGACTTTGTGACGGCAGCGCCGGAAAACGTCTGTCTGTATCTGAGGAGCCATTTTGTCAAAGAGGGGGAGATAAAAAGTAAAACAGGATAAACAAAAATGAAACGAACCTGTGATGTTCTGCTCCAACATTTGATTATGTGTGTTCATTTTCTATGCGCAAGTTTGTTCTCAAAGTCTTCCGCAGTAATTACAGTGTCAGTTTAACGCTGTTTTGCAAAGCTATAATTGCTGCAACGGGATCCCACTGGACTGTGACAGAAAACAGAACGAAGAATAGAATATAAGGGACGCTTATAGGGATGCAAAAGAGAGAGTGAAAGAAAGAAAAACTAAAACTGGACCACTAAAAAGGTCCGGTCCATAAGAAGTCAATTTGGACATGGCCTTTACACAACGCAGCCCATTTCTTAACTCTTCTCACTTTTAATTCCAACGTCGGGTATTTTGGAGATTACTCGTCCTAATTAACTGGGACCATCTGTAACGGAGAGTTCATTTTTTCAATTGCGAGGAGCAGAAGGACTAATAGTCACAAAGTTAAAGCCCATGAAGAAGGCATTCCCAATAAACAGCGGTCAGCAGGCTAATTGGAAACGCATTGTCTTGCCTCAAGCTTAGCTGAATCTCATCAGCTCGCCCATTGCTTTACTATTCTGCTGTCTCATTTGGAAGAACACAGAAACGATTGGTTTGGTCCTTAAATAGTTTTCAGCCCAGAGGATATTCTTCTGAATTTGAGGGCCTAATAGGGAACAGCAGAGTGATGCACCCTGCTGAAACGTTCTTCCAATTATCAGCTTTGTTATGTTTTCGTAATGTGTGACGGCAATGCAAACTTTTTGACTCCTTGATGGCAGCAGCCATCCCCAGCAGGATGCAGCCTGACACAGACACACACACAAAAACATGAAGAACAGCACAAAGTGTTGACCTGGCCTCCAAATTCACTAGATCCTAAACTGATCAAGTATCTGTGGGATGATCCACAGAGCCCCCTCCCCTCAACCCATAGGACCCAAAGGCCCCCACTAACAACATTCTGTTACCAGACACCACAGGACACCCTCAGAAGACCCATGTCCATTCTCTGATGAGTCACAACTGTTTTGGAGGCTCAAGGGAGACATACACAATATTAGGAAGGTGATGTTATGCCTCATCAGTGTATTGTCTTTCTTACACAAAGAGGATATTAGCAGCAGACTAAAGTTATGTGAAAAATTAACACACGATGGTTTGTGAATGTACTGAAGTACCCACACAAAAAAAAAACAATACTCATTGCCAATCTGTTCTTTGATAAATGCATAAAGTTATGAGGCAGCTGTCAGGATAGAGACAGTCACAGTAATTTAAAAAAGTGATCCTGCACTTGGTTAAAATTCACAGAACATGTTTGCCAAATGCTGTTAAAAAGCAACTTTGGTCTCATTAGTAAAAAATAAAAGTGTTCTGATTGCACGTAATTGTAATTTGCCGCAAACTGCATATTATTTCCATACAAATTAGTGTGATTCTCTGTAATTGATGTTGCTAATCAAAATGAGAAAAAAACAAAAATGTTCTCAAAATACAGATGTAAACTGAGTTTATTTTTTATGAAATAAAGCACTTTCAACAGAATGATTAAACTCTGCATGTGAATTAGACTTTTCAAACAACAATGGCAGAGTT
Organism: Chelon labrosus; assembly: GCF_963514085.1. NCBI lineage: Eukaryota > Metazoa > Chordata > Actinopteri > Mugiliformes > Mugilidae > Chelon > Chelon labrosus. The sequence goes on from NC_140348.1 coordinate 6,013,481, forward strand.
ATTTAGGTTCTAGTTAGATGAATGCACCAAATGTGTGCGATTTCAGCACACTGTTTGTCCTCTTCGTTATCAGCAATGTCGGAGATGTTAAGAGTTACTATGTTGTTTTTTAATTATTTTGATCAAAGTAATTGTGCTACTGGGTGCTTTTGAATGTCAAAGGTGGATATGCATCAAATTAGACAGTAAAGAAAAGTATTCAGTGGTTTAAAAAAAAAAAAAAAAGGCAGCCTCCTATAAAGTGAAGTGTTTCTGTATCTTTCTATATCAGCACCTGTCCACAAAACAAAGCACAGCTAGGATGAAACAACAACCTGCTGCCCCTGCCAGTGTGGAGAAATCTTTATATCCTCAATGAGAGACTCAAACTACGATATCGCTCAGCTGTGCCTTTATAGATCTATGAGAGCCTTGAAACCAAGACACTTTGGGTGCCGTGTTGTCTACAGATGTCCAAGACTGGCTAACGGACTATTATTTCTCTGGACGGCATGCACTCAACTGTGCTGTCTGTTCTCCAAGAGCCCCAAGACACAGTTTGTTAAAGCAGCTGTGCTTAACTCCTTCCCACCTGAATGAGTCCAAATTCATTCACAATGATTCTGCCCCATTGCACACAAAGGCATCAATTTCCTCCTGGGAGACGCTTGTGTGTTGCCGAAAGAGGGGAAGCTTAACTACGGAAACTGATCCCATTCACACTGTTCTCTCCATCAAAAACGTATCAAAGCTCCATGACATGAAGCACATTACCTTTGCGGAGATGGATAACAGGTGACAGGATTTGGCTGTGACTAATGCTTATCCTTACCAAATCTACCGGCGGTACATGCCGACTTGTTTTTCACCGTGCCTAGCACCCCTATCTCTGGATCAGACAGTGATTAAAGCCTGTGAAGGCATATCACATGTATATGTAGTGTGTGATTCATGTCTTTCACTCCATTCCCCATCACTTATGTCAAGTATCTGACAAAGATGCTGAGAAACCATAGCAAATGGCATGATGGGTTACATATTAATGACATTTCCAACTGCATATTATTTAAACGACCATGTTCTGGACATTAAACTGCCCTGGAACACTCACTTCTTCCATTCTTTTAATGTAAACGGATCCTAATGATGTTAAAGTGAGGTTGATTAGTGATAATGGAACATAAAGAAACTGTGTGTGTGGGGTGTGTGTGTGTGGGTGTGTGTGTGTGTGTGGAAACAGCAGACTCGTGGCCTTGTGGGTGATAATTAGCACTTGAATCTCACTAATGACTTAATAGAAATCAGCAACCTTTACGCACAGCCATGCAAGCACACACTCACACAGCAAAGAGCAGCCTCGCAGTGACTCCGAGTCGGTGTTTGTGCGAGTTGCTAGCCCCTCATTAATACCTATTTTGGTGAATGCTGAGAAAGCTCTGCAGCTTTCTCTTTGTAATTGCTTCACCGCACACACGCGCTCGCACACACATGAACACACTCCTATTAGTTCCTCTAATTGAAAGGCAATTAAGCCTCAGGTTTCGTGGTGTGAGCTAAACGCCCGGTGTCTGTTTTCAGCACTGCTCTGTTTTTAAGCTTTTAACAGACCACAAAGAGCCGGCCACCGAAACAAGACACCCAAAGTGAACTTTAATACACTCACTCTCTGACAGTCTTTATGCTTTTCAGTTTTCTGTGTCCCTCTCTGTAGTCTTCTGTTGCCTCCATATGATTATCGCGCTAACTATACTGAGCGATGACAATAACCTTCTCATCAACGTTTTCTGGTGGACAGTTTCCAACCCCACGCATTTGCGTATTTAGAAAAAAATGATTTATGGTTAAATGTTTGCAACATCTCCAAAGCTTGTGTAAAATTCATTTGACAGTTGGACTGAAAGCATGAACACACTGTTTATTTCTGGTGGTTGTTTTTCTCTCGCTCTCCCTCTTTCCTCGTACTCTCGAGTTGTTTCATCTCATTCATATCGCATCTTATCAAATCTGTCCTTGTGGAACATGTCACTTCAAGGAGCCAGACATTACACAAAAAAAAAATAAAAAAAAAAAATAAAAATCACAGTCCATAGCTTTCGCATCTACCGCAGAGCAGCTTGGGGATTTGTTTTGGAGAGTCGGAGTGGATTTTTACAGTAACTGAAAATCTCATTTTAAACCTCCCATGACCCCCTTTTCTCATCCCAGCATGAGCGTGGTAAAAAAATATATCACATCTGGTTCGGATAGCGTGTAGGGTTACAGAGGTCCAGTGGTTACAGTTTGGTCCTGGCATTAGCCAACTGTTGTGTGTTTGTGGTGTTTTTAAGTGCGTCTCCTCAGAGGAGAACTTAAACCCATACTGGTTAATTTACTGTAAATCGCTATGGCTAAGAGCAGTTCTGGGATCAGAAAAGTGGGGCCTCGTAACATCTTGAAGCAATGATCTTGAAGCAGTGTAATGCCACAATATTAGTCATCTATCATAAAAAAGGTCACTGTTTACCATCCGATTAAAAACAAAAGAAGGAAACAATATGAATCTAAACCAAATAAAACCTAAAATAGTTCAGCTTCAAATAAATCCTAGTTTAAAATCATGTCTGGTCTGTGTTTGCAGCACACCAGTGTCTGCTGCATGCCAGACACACTACCACGCAAAATGACGCAAGTGTGGTGAGAACCAACAATGATACAGTGCAAATGAGAACACAGAAGGGACAAGCGTCACCTTCAGGCTGTGCTGTGGGAGCAAACAACACGTCCTACATCCACTTCTGTTTTTGGTCGGCCACTTAGCTAATTCAGACATAATCCTTTAGCGTCGTGGCTCGGGGACGCTTCATGTTCATCGTCAACCGTGCGAAACACAAACACAAACTTGCCTAATGCGTGTCAGAATCTGAAATGTGTAAAGATGGCAGCTGTGATGTGTTAAAACTATAATTATAATGTCAAAAATTCATGAGTTTGTCGTGCTAAGCATCTTTTTGTGGATAGCTTACAATTCCCCCAAACAACACATGGCAATAGACTAAATAATAAAAACTGTCTGTCGGTAGATGAAGCTGAAAGGAGATTCAAAATCAAATCAATGTTTAAACGGCCTTCTCCAATGTGGAAAAAAAGGGATGCATTTGTATACGTTGCTCACACAAAGTACAGTGAGACCATTGTTTGCCTTCACCTGCCTGACGCAGGCAATATGTGGAGACTGAGGGGAACAAAGCATGGAGACACACACAGTCAACTACATACACAATCACACACCACCGTGTGCCGAGGCAGACAGGCATATATATCACATTCACACATGAATGAATCACCTTTATTACGACTGACCCCTAGAGAGGGAAGGGGAGAGGGAAAGTTTGAGCAGAGAGAGAGAAAAAAGCGGGGTCAACTTTCTGAATGGTTCCCAGGCATTTTCCAATGTTATTTTAATGGCGGCTGTTGGAGGTTTGGCTCATGCAGGGGAGAAAGAAATGCAGTTCAGAGAAAGACGCCAGCGCAAGGAAAATAGAAGAGTGAGGGCTAGATAGAGGCCGTGGTAGAAAGAGGGAGAGTGGAACATTGTTTAAGGGTGACGTAATAAGTCTAAGACAGAGACAAAGAATGATCAAAAACTCTAGCCCTGTGCTGACCTGTCCAATAATCCTGGGGCATGTCTGAATTTTTAGTCATCAAAATCTACAGATAGTAGTATCACACCTTGTTGCAAATTAAGTTTTGAAGAGGCAGATTCAGTTAAGCAACAAACTTGTCAACTTGTTCTTACTCACACAACACGTTTCAGACTTCAGCTTTAACTGCAGAAGTTAAATCATGAGCTTGGCTGAAGAGAAACTGTCTACAATCTCCCACAGTTGGTGGAATTTTTCTGTGCGACTGGTTCCAGTTCCGGAGATCCTCACTATTGGGCAGCCATTACAGCTAGTCCAGAGAAAGAAAAAGAAAGAATGCATGGTTTGCCTATTCAAGAAACTTTCACTCCAGTCCCAGATCTGATCTACTTCAGTGAGTGACTGCTAATCATCCATTATCCAAATTCTAATGGACTTTGGAGTAAAGGAAATACGTAAATTTGTGTTTTCAGGGAAAAATACAGGATGGATGAATCACTCACAGACTAATAAGAATATGTCAGACAGAGGGGGAGGTCACTCCGACTTTAACCTGACCTCTGTGTGACACACACACTCACCGTGAGTCTACCGCTACCTTCTAATGCTGGCCAATGAATCACAGCTGCCTACTAAAACACAAACTCGCTCGGAACCCAAGGGAATAGTGCATATGCATCCACACACGGCATTCACTCGTCTAATGTGACTCTAGAGTCACGTATTCAGACGGAGGAAGTGGTCTGACCAAAAGGCATGCTCGCCCTGGGGAGTCATTATCTCCGTCTGATTCTGGGTTTTTGTGTATTACTGCCTCGCTATGTGTAGCTCCGTCAGCCCTTCAAGACATAGGAGAGATTTTAGACAAAGAAAGCAGGACTGGAAGATTTCACCCAAAATCTATAACAATGTTAATATTAGCATTTACCATGACACTGATAATGTATTTCTAGTTAACATTTTCATTCACAAACAGAGTTTGATGGACTTGGACCCCAACTAATACTTGTTTAACATTCAGTGGTAGGAGAACTTTGCTTTTAACAAAGATTGTTTTATTGTCACAGAAACTATGGCTCAGATATGTAGAGGAAAATCAGGATACTGAGGAAAATTTCCTTTTGACTTATTTTACTAGTTAAATACAGCAGGCACTTAATTTGACACATAAATGACAGAATGCAAGGCTGTTCATAGATTCTGCATTGCAGATGTCAGCTCATTGTACAACAAGTTCTCACCAGAGTCTATAATTGTCTCTTGCTGGTGTTGTTTCTAAGACTACTTTGAAGTTTTGCCTCACTCTCTGTTTGGTTTCAAAAATGGTTTCACCCGAAAGTGACAACTTCCAAATGTATTCCTGATTTGTTGCTTTTTATTGTCTGATTATACATTGTTGGGCAACTCTGAATTTGGCAGAAAATTGCAAAAAAGCAAAAGACAGACAATATCAGCTCTATGCTCAAATGTGTCTCTAATTTTAGTTTTACTTGTGCACGCTTTTGAGTAAATTGGACATCTTATTAAAGGTTGCCTTTACATATTTATATCTGGTCAAGTGCAGTTACACAAGTGCAAAGTAGAGTGAAATTGTTCTACTTTTTTATAGTCTAATGGCTAAGATTGAAAGGAACTTAAAAACAACGTGGGACTCAGTACTAAAACTTGACAGGGACCAAACATTCCTGTTCTGGTAAAAGTGTTAAATCAGATGTTTAGAAATCCAGCCGGCAAAACTTACGAGCTCCCACTGGAGATTCAGTCTCCTTCAGTCTTCTATCCCCTAGATCTTGGCATCATTTAATTCCTTCATTGTTCTCATTAAATTTATTTTACAACATGCTCATATGCCAAGACTTTTCATTAATTTTCTCTTGAGGCATTTCTTTGAGATTCATCTGGAGTTTCTTGTAATGAGCCAGCAGTTTTTTTTTGGTTTTTTTGTTTTTTTGTTTTTTTGCTTTGCAGCTCAGGACTGTTGATGGACACCTCGAGTTGTACGGATCAAATTCAGTCTCACTACTGCTGAATCATTCACTGCAGAGAAGCCTGACTCATCATCTGCACAGTTGTCAGAGTGCTGTTTAACACATCGAACTGATTTAACAAAAAAAAATGAGCTGTCCATCCCACAATGTATATGTCTGTCTAACTGTATTAAAGCTAATCGGTTTAACCGTTTAAGGAGTCAGATGCATTTGTTAAATTTATCACTTTTATTAAGGTGAATTTGTGCATGGTATATGTTTTATTAAACTGTAACTGTTTTGGTTGTTCTTTTTATCACTGACTGAACTGCTTTCTATTCTGTTCTTTTTTAAGGCTCTTTGACTGGGAGACAGAAAGTGCATTTCAAGAACAAATCGTGAAAGGGAAAAGGAAAGGAAGAAAGACAATAAGGTGTCAAGTCGGTGATGAATATCGGCAGCAACAGGCTCCATCTCAGCTAATGAACTAGGAAGTTCATCAACAACATTTTGTCAGAAAAAACATTATACCACCTCAGTGGGAGCGGAGCTCCACTGAGAGGAACCAGAGAGTAGCGGGCAGACAGAAGTGCACGGTTGCTCAGTTTGGGCAAGATGGCGATGCAGACGATGAAGCGGCAGGGCCCTGGTCTGCTGAGAGTCTGCTTGGTGTTGTTGGGAATTTCTGTACTCTGTAGCGTTGCATTAGGAACCAGAAAAGGAAATGCTTCTTTGGATCAAAAGGCTCACAGAAACAGACATCCAGGTATGGAAAAAAGGTGTCTTTATCATTTGAACATGTGTCATGTAATGTAGATATTATTTTTTTTCTTCTAATTCTGGACAAATTATACAGCCAAAATCTGTAAGTGACATGCTAAAAGCAGTTTCACTCTAAACAGTTAAAACTGTCCAACATAATTTGTCCTTTTTATTGTATTTTTATGTTTATAAACTGATCATTATCCCTTGCATTCATTTTTACTCTTTGTAACTTTGTGAGTCTCTCTGTATTTCAGAGATCGGCAGTCCATTATTGGCAGTCAATACAGAGTTGCACCATCATACAAGATGTTAAGCAACAATTAACATCAGCAAACTTATTTTCTTTTCTTTGTTATGTTCCATTTAAACTGACTTGTCAATGAGATCCCTTAAGGCAAAGTCCTACCGAAGCAAAACACAGGGCCCCAATGAGTGGCTGCAGACACTCTGTAGCCTAGCTAAAAAGCTCAGTTGTAACAGATTGAGCTGCGATGGTGTGCGAAGCAGTATTGAATGGCATGAGTTTGTTGCTTTCCCAGACATTGGGAGTTAGGAATTATTTCTCACCAAGAGTTGGACACCATCTGTGTGTCCGTGTACTTTTTAAATTATGAATTATAAAGATGTGGATAACAGCAGATCTCTGTACGCAGCCTCTAATTTTTTTTTAACAAGCTGTTTTACTGCTGCATGCCCCGTCTGTGCGGGCATGCAGTGCACGCAGTGTGTGTAGTCACAAGTTTTGGGCTGACCGTGCATGGACATCTACAGAGGGTTGTGCATGGTTGTACTGTCATTTTTATTATTTACTGAGTTCCTTCCATCGAACACCCTTCAGTTAGAGGGGTTCAAACATGACTGCTGCCGTTAGCCATTGAGCAGCTGCACAGCATCAAACTGAGGTTAAGTCGGTTGGGATTTAAACCAGTGACCCACAATTCAAAAACAGGCCTCTCTGACCACGAGGTTACTGATTTCCAGCCACTTTTGACTTCAGTCTCCTGAAAATAATTACTTAGAAAATGACCTACAGTTGAGGTGATAATTCATTCATCCAAGACAGAGTGAACTAAATGAGGATTTTGCTTCTAACCATGTAAAATGTATTTGTGCTTGTAGGTCACTTGTCACTACATAAACACAAACAGAGGGCGGGGAAGGAAGGGCAGGTACTCCACAGGTCCAAACGAGGATGGGTCTGGAATCAGTTCTTCGTCATTGAGGAGTACACTGGACCTGACCCGGTTCTGGTGGGCAGGGTGAGTATAAAGTTGTGTGATATATTAAGGACCTCTATGTTCTTTCCAGTCAAACTGAATTGGTAGGGGGATAACTGCTTAACTAATAGCCACACTGCAGTCCTGTGACTGTCATTGCGGGGTAATACAAGGTGACAGTAAACTCCACCAGGATTTAAATGTGCTTTTCGATTTATCAAGGAGAGAGAGGCAGAAAAAGGGAGAGGTCATGTTCACGTTCAAGGGTGAAGATGATTAGTGGTCCTCCTCCACAACAACACCATCACTCAAACTGAACAGCGGCTTTCACAACATACAACAAATGATGTTTACAATGCGTCATATTTCACAGTCTAGGGGCTGTAAAGGAAGAACACGAGTTTAATTGAATGTTGAACATTTTTCACCGTTTTATGACAATATTTTAAATCTCTTACTTATTAGTGTTTGCCTGTCAAATACAGAATATTTCTAGCCTGCCTGTCTCAGACTTCCAGTCCCTTTAGTTTGTAGACTAGAGCAATAGAAACCCCAGGTGACATCTTCCTGGCAGCCAGTCTACTGTATGTCTTCCAGTTTTGCTTTTCGACCAGACTACCTCCCTCACCGTGGAACTTTCAGCTCTCTTTCTTTTTAAGTTACACACAATCTGAAATCCAGATGTTGGTCCAACATGTCCATTTAACTCTTTACTGTGCTTGTGTTTTGTCTCACTTTGTCCTTCAGCTCCACTCAGATGTAGACTCAGGCGATGGTAACATCAAGTACATCCTGTCCGGCGAAGGCGCAGGAACAATCTTTGTGATTGATGACAAGACGGGCAACATCCACGCCACAAAAACCCTGGACCGAGAGGAGCAGGCCCAGTACACTTTAACAGCCCAGGCTGTGGACAGGGACACTAATAAGCCTCTGGAGCCGCCGTCAGAGTTTATAGTGAAAGTTCAGGACATCAATGATAATCCTCCTGAGTTTCTACATGGGCCGTACTATGCCAGGGTGCCTGAGATGTCCAATGTTGGTAAGTAGTGAAAGAAAGGGTTAAAAACAACTTACACTGTGACTGAAATGTACATTGTGTGCTTGTGCTAAAATTTGTAAGAAGTTTGGTTTCAGTATTAATAGTAGTTCATAATGATATAGATAAGCTTTGAGCAAACTGAATATATCCATATAATGATCAGCAGGGTGTTTTGTTTCTGCATAAAATATGATGACAATGGTTCAAAAGAGTCCATCAAAATCAATATTTAGCAGATTTTGAGCAGTCTCCATTTTACATTGAGTGACATTTGTAAATGAAGCCACTGATGGAGTTCATTGTGGGTGTTGTTTGTCTGCTAAACAGCCTTCTTCATACATTATTAATAATTCCTGAAATGTGAACACAGGAAGTGTGACAGAGAAGTGGCTGATCAGAAAACACTGACACATTCTGCTCCTGCAAAGCTGTTCCCCTTTTGTCTTATACGGAAAAACTTTGATCCAACATAAGCAGAAGTAGGGAAATAATTAGCACAAGGTTGGCATGGGCAAGAGCCCCTGCTATCTCCTTAGATTTTCTTTCCAAAATAGTATGTAGTCATGCAGTTTCAGCCCCTCTGGGCTGACCTGATATGAACCACACTTGCAGCAGTGCTGCTTGAATCTGTGAAAGCCAGAGAAACCCCTTGTTTGAAAGGACTGGACTTCCAAAGAAAGACGCTCTGAAAAGACTGAGGGAGTTCTGTTTAGGCCTTTTTCCACCCCTCCACTTTATAAGCTGAACCCTGAATACCGAAGTCTGGCAAAAATGGGCCTCCAGCTGCCATCAAATGTAACCACAGAAATGAAACAGAGAGCTGTAATTTTACTAAATAGCATCCATGTTCCCTCATGGATACCACAGTTAAAATGGCTAGAAAAGGCCTTCCTGTTTCAAATTAGAATTTATCAGGTACACTCAAGGCCACATTGAGACCAGGGCTGAAAGAGACTTGATTACAGTTTTCGGCAATACCCAGTGGATTTGGTGTGGAGTAGGACAGCGGTGTTCACGTTGCTGCAACTGGAAACAGAAATATCCAAATAGCATATGTGGAACTGAGTAGATTGTAAAGTAGCATCCCATTGCAAAGATGCAGCCACACAGTTTTAGACCCACAGGCTAGTTCCAGTTAATCCTGTACCACTCACTGGAAAGAGATGTAACAGTGTCAGCGTGGCAAACACTAAGAGTAGTACAAAGTTTATGCACAAATGTCAATCTCACTGTGGCTCCTCAGTCCTGATTTATACAAAGGAGGAGGTTCAAACCAGATTTATCTGTGCAAAGGAGAAGAGAGATGCAGAAGGCGAATAAGGTTTCAAACAATAACGAAGCCGCAAGTTAGACAGACTAAGTTCTGTCTTTTGTTGTCTGGATTTTACAGTCACAGTCTGCATTTTGATTTTAGCAAATAATGCAGTGAATCAGTTGTTTGGTGACAGAGAATAAAAATGTAAAACCTCACAGAATACGCATAGAAACTTCTGGAAACTGAATTGCAGCTCGAACATTCACTGCCTGCCGTGGTTTAAATGAAGCCATTACTTGCTTCGCCTATGGTGGTGATGACACATCTGTAAAGCATTGCTAATGTTTCCTCTTTAGTAGGCAGTGCACGGATGGTCATAAGAATCGAGATCGGGGAAAGAAGCACAGAGCACAGAGAGTAATTTTGTGAATTTTTGAGTAAGTTCATTTTATGAGCTGTGTCACATCCGAAAAAGGAAATTTCAACAATTATGCAAAGTTAATAGAATATATTTCGCACTTCTGCAAATTTAATTGACTTGGCCTCTTTGCTCAGCTTAACAGTGTCAAGTACAGTTAACAGAGATTTACTGGAAGAAGATGCTGTTGGCTGAAAACATCGTATATTAAAATTTTCTTTTTTTTTTTTTTTTTTTTTTTTTTAGGTGAACTAAGATTAACTGCCATGTTTTCAGCTCAGCAAGCATGCATTTTTCAGATTATCCAATGAGTTTTAAAAGATTTTCATAAATCCAGGGGTTGATGAACTCTGTCAGCGCATAAAAGACATTTAATGTTTTATTTAAAATATGAAAATCAGTGAAATTGGAGACCGGATGTTTCCAGCAGACAATGATGAAATGTAGAGAAATAACAGAGGAGACCAGCCTCACAGGGGCCACTCAGTTTCAGTGTCTGAGAGAAAGGCGAGTGTTTTTCATTTCCTTTCCCATCCAGTTGGTGCAGGCAGGTGAATCGGCACACACTGTGTGACAAGCTTGTTTGTCAAACCATTCCGGAACCGAATCACTGAGGTAGAGCCTCCTCCTGACTTGTCTGTCATGTCTGTGTGTCTGTAGGTACGTCAGTGATGCAGGTGACAGCTACAGATGCTGATGACCCTACCTACGGCAACAGTGCCAGACTGGTGTACAGCATTCTCCAAGGACAACCGTATTTTTCTGTGGAGTCTCAGACAGGTGAGGCTGAGAAAAAAAACCTGCCCTGGGTCTATAATCATCTACAACAGACTCATAGGCCTTGCTCCTAGACTGAGGCAGTATCATACATACAGAAGACTACACACATTGACAAGTGTACAAGATTAATGAAAACTAATCACCACTTCAAAATAAATCTGAACTTGTTTCTCTGCAACAGGCTCAAAAAGTCAAATCTTCTTGTTTTACAGAAATTAAATATGTAAAAAACAAAACTCAATAATATGACTTAATTTCATAGCCTTAACTGATGTGTCTACCAGGCCTCTTGTGAAAACATCTTGTTGCTCAGACCAACCTAAAAACCTACTGCTTTCACCAACATTTCTTTCTGCCAACATCTTCTACCACTCTCCGTGTAAAAAGATAAGAACGCCCTGCTGCGGGGATCATGTAACAGCACATCCTTTCCGCTGAAATTGGTGAGGAAAAGAAGGCGCTGCTGTAAAAAGAGGTCCCCAGAGGACATTGAGCCTGGTCCCTGCAGAACCCAGGCCTAATATTTGAGTTTGCATTAAAAGAAGAAATTGGATGTAAGGAGAGAGGTTAGGGCAGACACAGAGCTATGTAAGGTCAGAGAGAGCGAAGAGGAACTGAGAGCGAGAGGTCTGGGTAGAGAGGGGGAGAAAAATTGGTTAGTTGAGTGAGTTCGTGGAAAGAGAGTAGTCGGGGCACAGAGAGGGAGAGAGATTTGGGAAGAGTAAATCTGGCTAATCAAACCAGTGTTGGGTATTTGACTGGCTCAAATCCATAGCTCACATTTCTAATTGGTTTGGAGATTATCAGCTTTTCATGCTGTCACACGCACGCACGCGCGCACACACACACCGACACATATGCGCACACACTTGGCATAATATGACAGCAGAAAGCCTCCCTGACACTGCAGCGAGGCATGTGGAGAAAGAAAGCGAGAGATGGAAAGAGAGTGGCGGGTGATGAATTAAACAGAGAGAAAAGATTACTGGGGCTTGAAATAGATAAAAATAAGACTTCACAAATGCTCTACTAGAATTTGTAGTTATATGAATGGTGAATGATGATGTGTTTTCATCCAGAAAGGAGTTTTTCTGAGATAAGTGTCTACGCCTACTCTTAGCAAAGCGAATCAATAGTTTTTGCTCAGCAAGAGAACCTTGAAAAACAAAATGAGGTTTTTGAAATATTAACGTGTGAAATTCAATGAGCACAAAATTCTTAAAATAACTTTTTGTGAGGACATACTTTAGATTTATAATGGTTAATGTAACACACTGCTTGTGCGCATAACCATATAAATGTGTAGACAGACAGAGAACATGTATGTGTACATTCTACTTGTATAAACTATCAAGAATACATTATGTCAGAATAAAACACATTACTCAAGTAATTTAGCTGTTCACACAGAAGAAAGGTCAGCCGGCTTAAAACAAGAAGTAAAATGTAATTTGAACATAAATTTGATACCATGTCTTTCTGCTCAGGTATAATTCGGACTGCCTTGCCAAACATGGACCGCGAGGCACGCGAGGAGTATGACGTCGTCATCCAGGCCAAAGACATGGGCGGCCACATGGGTGGGCTGTCAGGCACCACCGCGGTTAAAATCACTCTCACAGACGTCAACGACAACCCTCCAAAATTCCCGCAGAGTAAGTAAACGCCTGCACTGTCTTTATCTGTCTATCTATTATATCTTATGTCATTTTCTTAAGGGGTGGCATTTCCATGAGAGGTGGGAAACACTCAGACCTTTTACCATCAGCCACACTGCAGTCAGTCTGGTCTCCCGGGGAGCACCTGCTTATATTCTCTGCACTTTTTCTGTGCTGTGTGTGTGTGTGTGTGTGTGGCATAACCCTGAAAACATGTCACTTGTCTGCAATATAGAACCTTATGAAGTCGCTGTAGGAGGCACAAAAGATGTCTGAAAAAAATCAATTATTAAAGGTTCCTTACTGAGCTCCTGCTGTGTCCTCAGGCAACTGTGTACCTAGGTGTGTATTTTGGAGGTGGACAAAATTTTTTCCTTGGGACATTTGTTGAATTACTGATATGCTGAGCAATAAAAAGTAGTCGCATGGAGTTGATGTTAAAGAGGAAGTAAGACAGAGGGACATTCAAAGCGAATACTTATTTTCGGAATGAAAAACTTATTTTCCTTCCCATTTTTACTTCCCAAAATATGAGTAATCTACTGGCAGTGTTGGTATTCACAGGCCTTCATCAGTTGTGTGGACGTTGCTAATATTTCATGCAGTTGTGTGAGAATGCTACACAGTATATACAGTGCTCAGACACTGACATTAACTGACAGGAGAAGTAAATAACATTGACCACAGGACACCCTCAGAAGGCCCATGTCCATTCTCTGATGAGTCACATCTGTTGTCACAATATTAGGAAGGTAGTCATAATGTTATGCCTGATCGGTGCATTGTCTCTCTTTATACAGAGAGGATGTTAGCAGCAGGTTACATTTGAGTGACGATGAGGCAGACTTTTATCTTCTGTGGTGTTATGTCTGATCGGTGTGTGGCTGAACATCTTCCTGTCTCCGTTTTTTGTTTCTTCTGCACTGTTCCCTCCCCTCCTGCAGCTCTGAGCGGCGGGGACCGCTGCCAGAGATTCAGCAGAGTAGCTGCACGAATGGATGGAGAGAAAAGGGGGGGGAGAAAGGAAGAGAAGAGGGATCAGGATTTAGCCTGTGGAGAAGCTGAATAGGCAGGAAGAGGGACAGAGAAACACGAGCAGAGGCAGTGATGGAGAGGATGTAAAAGACAGGGAGATGCAGAAAGAGCTAGAGAGAGAATGTCAAAAGCACCACTCAAGTTTGTGTTTGGTCCGCCAGTCAACAGTGTTTCACTAACTTCCAATGAAAAGCTAAACTCAAATGGACATTTTGTGGGAATTTAGCCATTTTGTTCAAAAGGCAAGACTTGTTTTTCTAAAGTAGGTTGTCCTCAGGAAGTTTCCGTGCTCACACATCCACATTTGTTTATAGTTCCATGTAGTCTCAAACAATGTCAGACAGCATAAAGTTGAAACACATGTTAAAGTCAGGTCAATTAGAGCCCAGATCATTAAGTGGTTGACGGATAAACGCAGGTTTCTTAGTAACTGACTGCAGTCCTTCAGCAGCACATCCTAACCTTTGATAAACTTCTCACTTTTCAAACCAATGACTTCACCAGCCGCATCAAGGCGCTTCATAAATCACTGGAACATTTTCCTCATCAAACCCGAATTCTCCTTCTCCTCCTGGAAATAATAAGGCCATGAAAAATGTTAAACAAGAAGACTCCAATCACAGACATAACCACATCCATAAAAATGGTGTTTGTTTCTCTGACATTGTAAGAAGTCAATAAGGATGTGCTCTCTAACCACAGGCCGCCATTTCGGTTCCGATATCCAAAATGGACATAAAACATTTTGAAAAAGCCAGAAAGTAGGTCCAAACATGATCAGTCGTGTTTACAAAGCACCTTCTTGCTCTACTTCTAAATAACGCGTGCAACACAGGCTGTTTACATCTGTGATGCAAGATAAGACACCAAACAGCAATATGTTGTGGTATTGGGCATCTTTGTTAAAAAAAAAGAAAAAAGTAAAGTAGAAGCAGCACAACCACCTGCAAGAAATGTCTCCCAGATGGTGTGAATGAGGACAGTGATTACTTATTTAGTAGTCGACAGAGTGAGGGAGGGCAGAAAAAAAAAAGAAATGGGAAATTAGATTAGCGAGTCAGGAAAGTAAGTCAGAGAAAAGACAAAACAAAGTAGATCATATGTAAAAAAACAAAGGTGGAAACAGACCAAATGATAATACATATACTGTATCAGGCACTGCTCGACTCCCTTTCAGTTCACCGTATTTTTTCTTTCACTCCCAGGCTTGATCTCTCCACTTCTCTGTTTTCCTCACAGACTTTCTGTCCCTGTAATTCTCCCCCTTTTCACCTCATTATCGAGCATCGTTCGTTTGCCACCCCAAAAATCCATCGCAGCACAGACGGCAGCAGGAGCAGAAAAAAAAAGTCAAATAACAAGTGATTGTTCTTTAACTCTCTTTGACTTCAGTCTTTATTGGGCTGAGATGACACAGACGTTTCTGTTAAATACTGCTAATACATCAGGCGCAGTGTGTCACAGCCCGCTCTGTCATTCTTGTTCAAACATGAAGAACAAAGCAGATAACGAAAGGCATATGAAGCTACGCAACGTCTTTCGCTTGATGTCTACAGCCTTTAGTTTGCACATGGCGTTTACCTTTACTGTCTGTTATCATATAGCAAACCAGAAACAATCAACTGCATACTCTGAGGGGATCTTGAAAATGAAATCTCTCTTAGAATTTTAATTTCAAGTTTAGCAAGAGACGTTTGAATAACAACAGCAGACTCGCCTTTATGAGCTCCAGGTGTCTTCAGAGGATTTTGAGAATTAGTTTATTGCTTCTAACCAAAGCCATGAAGAATCATATTCACTCTTTGTCTATATGATAAAGCATCGAAGTCACATCAAAGTAAGAGAAGGGAATTAAAAAGTAATATAAGTTTTTTTTGTTCTAAATTTCGGGATCTAAGGACAGGACTCTTTATTGTTGTGTTGCTGTTTATGTGAGCTTCTCATTCCAGGATTAGACTTCCAGTGAGTGAATACAACGATTATTTATGTGTGAGGAATACAGCAACTCATGATTCTCTCACCGTCACATATTCACTTCTTCATATAAAGCAACTGCACAAATATAAATCTTGTTTTGGTATGGTGAATTAACGGGCATTTTGCAATGACAACATCAGTGAAACTCACATTTACTTTCACTGTGGACTTTGAATCGAAATGTACATTTCCTGTACGTGCTGTGCTTGATTTTCGCCTGCAGTCAGGTACGCCACGCTGTCTGTGTGTTCTGTCATACAATGTTTAAATCAACTGCCAGAAGCCATTGAAGTTAAGCTACTTAGGAAAAGCAAGAATAGAATGACAAGAGAGGAGACGGAGGAAAGGGGCAAAGGGATGAAATGGGCTTTTAGCCAGAAAGGGAAAGAAAAATAGGAGGAGAAAAAGGAGAGACGGGCCTGAGAGAAATAGGGCGATAGGGGGGAGGAGAGGTGAGGATGAATGAAGAGATTCAGAAAAGGGAGGGAAAGGTTTTAGAAAAAGAAAGCCAAACAGCATGAAGAGGCGTTTAAAAGGCAGAGAAAGGAATGAAAACGAAAGCTGGAGGGGAGGAATTTGGTGAGGATCGATAGATTAGAGAAAGTAAAGAGGGCGGCGGGAGGGATTGGGCCTGGACGGATCGAGTCCGGCGAAGCGTCCTGCTCTTCCACTTGCATTCGCTCTGGAACCGCACGACCGCATGAATTTCACGATTCGCAAGACTGTCACACCTGGACGAGCAGGATAAACATGCTAATGGCGTACAAGCCGTAAAATGATGAGTTCACTCGATGAGCAGCAGCCAAATCAGAGGGAAGGAAGACGGAAGGCGGGACTGGTAAAGGACTAGCAAGAGTGAAGAAATATTTAGGAAAATGTGCAGAATTCAAAGGAGAGAGAATTATTTTATGATAGAATTAGATGAAATGGGGAGGAATGGTTTGGGGAGGACTGAGGGGAGGAGTCTGAAAGAACACATGAAGAAGGATAAAAGAAGGGAGAGTGCAGACATATGGTCCTACTGCTCTCATTCTGAAAAACCAGGTGTCTGCTCCCTCACACACACCTGACACTATAGGGGATATTAATATCCTTTGGGCCATATGAGACAGATGGTATGGTTCATGTTAATCTCTCGCTGCCCTCCAAAACTGACCCTGCCTCAGATAGTAAACACAGTGGCAGCCGGCCAGGAATTCTCTGAAGACTCTGAAGAGTGCTGAATACTAAAGCAACCTGTGACCAGAAGTTGACACTAGCATCACCATCTAAGTACATTTTCTGCCTTTATTTTTCCTGTCCCAGGTGTGTACTCCATGTCTGTGTTAGAGGATAAAGTACCAGGAGAGGAGGTGGGCCGTCTTAAGGCGAAGGACCCCGACCTCGAGGATAATGGACTGGTGAACTACCGCTTAATAGATGGAGATGGAATGAGCATGTTTGAACTGACCACTGACTCCCGGACCAGAGAGGCTGTTATTAAACTGAAGAAGGTAAGGGATGACGGAAAGAGACTTGGGGGAAGTTGGACCACCATCACTGGCATGTGGCAGAGCTTTTGATCTCTACCATCTACTACTACTTGATTTCTTTTCTACGCTAGTCAGTGTGGCTCTGTGTTCCCCCAGCTATTCACTAACCGCATATGTTGGTGCTGAGCGGAGTGTGTACTCTTTTTGGAGCAGTTCTTCTAAAAATAATGCAAGAACAATACTGGGAAAGTGAACCAAAAATAGTAAAGTTGTGGGTTGGGCAGCTAAACAAAATGAAACTCACAATAAAGCTCTGTTTAGTGGAGAGGAACGGCAGCTGTGGGTGTTGGTTCTCTTTTAGCACATCACTGCAAAGGAGCCTGGAAACTGTTTCTGTATTGTGACTTGATAGACTGTTATTAGAGGAGCATTGATCATGAAATAGTCATTACAATGTAGCTGACATTTCACAATAACAACGAGCTTCACAGATGGAGAAAGCAGCTGTAAAGATGCTTGCGGTGCTGTTGCTCCTGTGGTCATAATTATTGAGTATACAAAAAGTTCAATGAAATGAGGGGGTTTCTGGCAAAATATGGCAATCTCTTATGGAAACTATGCGTGCGTCATCGCCCGCTTTTTCAATTTGCCAGCACAGAAATGTAGTCAAGACAGCATTTTTTTCTATAGACAAAGCAGTTTACAGTTAGCCTCAGCTGGCCCTGATTTAAGGTGGTGTCCTTATTTCTGTGTTGATGTAATGCATCAAAAAAAGAAAAGAAAAAAGGGACAAGCAAGAGAAAAACATCAAGCAGTAAGGAGGGCGACTTGAAGCAGCAGGAAGATTTTGCTCTGTTCCTTCCCTGACGACCCTCATCTCTCTCATTGCGTTTGATATGAACACCAAGTTCCGCTGTTGTGCGTGCGTGCGTGTGAGAGTGCATTAACTTTCACGCTTCCCCGGGCCACAGAGCTCATCTTCTCCACAGTGACTGTAACCCACACGTGAGCACGCGCACCACGACTGTAGCTCGCAGTGATCCAGCTCGGCACACACAATTACTTTTTCTCCCCCTTTCTCCTCTCTCCTCTATCTGTGTGCCTCTAAAGCGGGCACACAACCACCACGTCATTCTCCCAAACACACACGGTCAGGCCCTCCATCTCAAACACACACACAGTGCTCAGACACTCATTCACTTCTTCTTCTTTTCTCAGACACGCATGCACACAAACACACACAGGCGCTCTGTTGTGTGTGTTGCTGCAGGTCAGGATTATGAGCTGAATCTTTCAGTGAGCTGTGGTAGCCAGCTTTACCCTCCAGGGCCGTCCAACCTCCGAGTCCCTCAGTTAAAAAATAATAACATTTATAGTCGCGCTACCAATGTGTGAGGTAAAATAAGAATGAAATATGCAACGAAGTCTCTTTTTTGAATGGCTGTTTAAGAAGTGAAATGAAGAGCTTTTGTAGAAGTATTTTAGGTCTGTCAGATGTTCAGCCCATATAATGGCACAGAAGGGCCCACAACTTCTTAAAGTTTCCAAACCCACGCCGTATTCAGTCAAAGACTTGACATTCAAGCATGTAATTATGTGCTTAAATGATGTATGATGGCAGTGGTGGTAAGTTGAATTTCCTGCCCAGACAGCAGTGACGTAGCTCAAAAGAGCAGCCAGCCTTAACCCACGGTTGGTTTTTACTGATGCTGTGGGAAAATCTCAGTCTGAATTAATCGATACAAGTCTGTTTCATGTTCTGTTTTTTTTTTTTCTTCCTCCAAATTGCCTGCATGAGCAGTTCCTTTGCAACTCAGTATTACAGCATGGCATTAAGAGTGCTGGTGTTAAAGACTCAGTTCCCACTTATGTCACCAGATTTAAGCAGGGAAATGAGAGAGTGAAAATGAGTGATGCTCCCTTCGCCTCTCTCAACAACTACATTTTGTGCACCCTAGAGCCAGGCGGCTAACCAATAACCGGAATAAGCCAACTTTCGGTAGATTTAAAGGGGTACTGAAATGCAGATTGTCAATATTTTTTCCCTCCCGTCTCTTCTTGTGTGTAACATATAGAATATACAGCCTTTTATGCGGAATCTCACAAAGAGGTTGACAGACGGCACAATGTAAATGAGCTAATTAACAAAACAGGGCATCAAATCAAATTAATGAGAGCAACTGACTACATTAAAATGGGGCAATATGTATGAATGTATGCATGCGTTTGGCTTCAAACCAGCTGAAGGCAGAATACCGCTTCAGAAATGCTAAATGGATATGTGGACATTTTATGCCCAATTCAATACAGATAAAAGCATACAAGACCTGTCACACACCACCTTTTTGCCTGTGATCCCCGTGTCTCTTGGAATAATAGCGTGACTCTACTTTAACGTGTGCGAGCACAGAATGAGAGATTCTTTGCTACTCTCAATCTGATGATGGCATCACTACTTGTGAGTGTGCACACCAGTTTTGTGTTTATGTGTGTGAGATTATTGGGTCTTGATGCCTCTCGGGGGAAATCAAAACCTTTTGCCTCCTGAAGGCAGCGGCACACACAATTAAAGGCCAAACACGCACGCACAAGAGCACACGGACAGTGTCGCACCTAAACACAATTTCAAATCAGCATGAGGAGTAGCCTTCACTAATCTCCATTCTCTCACTCTCATCCTCACAAACACGCACACACACACACAGGGATGAGCTTTAATCATCTATTCTCTTTCAACTGTGTCCTGACGAAAGCCGTCCACAGAATATTAAGGAGCTGCGTGTATGTTTGTGTGTGTTAGCGAAAGCAATGAGGAGAAGGAGGGGCGTTATTGTGAATATTATTATTATCTCACAGTGATTACAGAGAGAGAGAGAGAGAGAGAGAGAGAGAGAGAGAGAGAGAGAGAGAATAAGGGTATGATGAAAAGGGTGAAATGAAAGAACTGGGTCACATCTATTCTACTACTACAGTACCTGTCCTCACTGCGTTAAACACCTTCACTGACGCCACCGCCACACAGTCGGGCGCTACTGCGGCTGCATGCATGCATGTGGAACAATCCATTGGAAGCACCGAATGGACGAAGCCCGCTGCGCTGTCTGTGATCCAACATGGAGGTTTCACCTGCTGGCCTCCATGTTGGATCATAGGCAGCACAGCAGGCTTCATCCATTCAGTGCTTCCATCTCAATCATACGCAGAAGCGCACGCCTCCAATACATAATTAAGGATAATCATGTCAATCAGCAGCTTCCAACCATAATATTTGGTATCGCTAGGCTTGGTCGGCATCCAGTTTGTCAAACTCACAAATCTCTAGTAGCTTTACTCTGCTTTTAACACTTCACACTGGGCTCACGAGCGCTCTCTTCTCCCACGGGGATTTCATTAAGTGATGGCAGCCTTGAAATAAAAAGATCAAGCTTGCTCCTGGGACTGTGCCAGTGCATCATCTCCATACCAGCTGGAGAAAACTGGTGGCAGGAGAAAGTGGTTATTATCTTGGTTTATAAAACGGCACCGATACCCAAGAGAGTTACTTACTATGATTATGGCTACAACGGGGTTACAGATGAATTTGCAGCCAAGTTTAAGTTGGCAATGCACAAGCAGCAAGCAGCTCAGAGCAGAGGGCAGCACTTACTGTACACTATGACTGCCAACACATTTGTTGACTTAAAGTTTCCCCACAGTTGTATAATACTCAGTACATAAGGAAAATCCGTAGAAAGATTCATTAGACGCATACCATCAAGCAGACTGTTGGCTGGGGGTCATCTCTTTACAACTGCTGTGTTTTTTTTTTTTCTTTCTGTGACTGAATGGAAATGTGATGCCTGTGGAAAATGTGTTTGGCAACGAATGGGATACCTCAAAGCACACGCTCAAATAAATTCAATATCAAGGCTATCACAAGTCAGTGAGTTTCTCCCAATATAAAGTAAGTGACTGAAGCTCCGTGCAACATGAGTGAACTGAATCTCAGGGTTTTACACTGACCTACTAGTGATATTGAAATTCCATGCCAGGGATTTTAAATGATAATGTATTCTTAATTTGCATGTCTCTTTGCAGACTTCTCTTCTTCTGGTCTCAGACCTGAGCTTCATCTCCCACCTTGTTACTGAAATCACTTTTTATTCCGTCTTATCATGAGATGTCCCAAACTCCCAAACCTCATCGTGGCTCATTAGAGACTCATCTGATGATGAAAACAGCCAGAAAATGCACAGCCACATGATTCCTCCTGTCCCCCAAAATAATCCTATTGTGTTATATTATGCAATACAAACTACCTTTAAGCTAAAGTCACTATTTGGGTTCGTCTTTGTTTTGCTGGGCTTTAATAGTAGTGGTGGACGTATAACTCGTGATATGCTTCTTCTCATTCATGTAGCAACAGCTCCCCCTACCAGAAATCAATTATACAGCACCTTAATGTAGTCCACAGAGCCAACACGAGCCTCGGCAGGAGACATATGGAGGATTTTCCTCAGAATGCAAATGTCATTTCACAGAGAATAGTCAAATTACCATTTGAATGTGTTTATTTGCTGTTGATATTCTACATAAAAAGTAATTAAATGATTTCTCTGTCTCATCTCTGTCTCCATCTCAGCCGGTGGACTTTGAGACGAAAAGGTCGTACACTTTAAAGGTGGAGGGATCCAACCCACATATTGACCCTCAGTTCCTCGCTTGGGGGCCCTACAAGGATGAAGCCACAATAAAGGTATGAAGATTATGTGTGTATTTAAGTGTTTACTGTGATGTGAGGAGAACGGGCATACCATTTGATTGTGTCCACAGGGTGTTTATGAAGACACGAGGAGCAGAGCTTGCACTGTGTTTCATAAGACAAATATCACAGAAACCCTTGAGCAGTTTGGTTTTGTGTATTTGTGTGTGTGTAGATATCAGTGGAGGATGCAGATGAGCCTCCTGTTTTTGTAGCTCCCAGTTACACTTTTGAGGTAGAGGAGAACGCGCCTCAAGGCACCACGGTGGGACGAGTTCATGCCAAGGACACTGATGTTGCCAACAACCCTGTCAGGTAACACAGGCACCCATGATATGTACTCCAACACAAATAGATTCAGTTAGATTCAGTAGCGGTGGAAGACTTTTATTTTTCACACAATAACTTTTTGGTTTCTTCAGATACACTGAACAAACAGTATGACTCAGAAACTTGGCTTTCCTCTCAGAATGAGCAAACAGATTTAAGATTCAACATAGTTTATGTCAAAGTCTAGGTGTTGTGTTTTAATGGAGACTGAAGGATAATCTCTATAAATCTCTTAATCCTAATGTGTAAAACCATTGTAACCGTCTCCATTTCCTTTCCAGGTACATGATTCCTCGGTACACAGACGTAGAGCAGTTCTTCAGCATAAACGCAGAAGACGGCATGATTACCACAACAAGACCACTGGACAGAGAAGCACAGGCCTGGCATAATATATCTGTATCAGCCACAGAGATAGGTACGTACACAAGTTCACACACACTTGTGAATCTAGAGTGATCGTAAGAGAACTGGAGCTGAATATGAGGATTTTTTTTTTGTCTGTTTTATTTTTTTGTTTTAACAAACACTTCTAATTATCATCAGTACATTCAATCCTATCACGTTTGAATGTGAAGTGACACAAAGACTGTGAGGCTGCCAGTGCCAAGTTACTTATTTTCACCCGTTCCAGGAGTGCAATTACCTAAGGAGCTACATTCTGCCTTTTTTTGTTGTTGTGTAATGCGTGCCACTAAGATAATATACAGTATGTACTGATGTTGGATGGTCAGGAAAAGTCAGACGTTGACGTAAAGATGGAAAAATACCAGATAACCACTAGGTTGTACATTTACTGGAATCCCAAGCCCAAACTGTCAATCTGCAGTCCAGGACACAGTCAGTGACATCTTATGTATAGACTTTAAGAGGATTCAAGCTGCTGTCTTTTATTTTTTCTCCCGCTGGGTGAGGGTGAATTTAACACTTTTGCCGTGACTAGCTGCTTAGATCTTGGTAAACTAATACATTTTCAGCCAGAAGAGATTGACTTTGTGGTATTGCTTTTGCTAAGTGCAACTGGTGTTGCATTCGTGTGCAGTTTGTTCATGTGGCATCTTATGTTGTTTTCATGTGACTCTTTGACAAAAATAGAAACAAACACATCTGCTGTGTAGACTTTGCTGTTAATACGATGGATGTTAGTTCTGTTAAGTGTATTCACAAAATGTGTGGCAAGGAAGAAGCAGACAAAAAACAGATTCACTATAATACAACGTGGAGTCAAACAGCTGCGGAGGCACTACCAAGATGGTAACTGTTAAATTAAAGCAAACTGTGGAAATGAATTAACTGTTAATTTACTGAATGTGTGAATTGTTTACAACACAAAGTTGGTAGATGCTCAGTGACACAGACAACACACACCTAAACGCTGCTTGAGTGAGAGAAAAGTGAAAATAGCGGAAGCAACACTAAAACTTTTAACTCCCACCTCCACCCCAAACACTCTTACTAACTATACAGAGGGTTGAGGGAGAAAAGGGGGGGAATGCCAGTCAACACACAGGCCCTCCAGAGCCTTCTCTCCCTGGCTTCAGCCCCACACGCCATCCCGCAAGCCACAGTGGCCCCACCCTAGCATTCGGTGGTTGGGGCTCAAACTAGCAGAGAGCCGCGTGGTTTCCCTGTGGCGTGCTAGACGCCAGACGGACAGATGGAAACGGGCTTGCCGCCCACAAAGCTAGGACCATTGCAGGCTACGCTAACCACTTACAGACCCTGGGAAGCTAAATAAATGCCTTGTAATGACAGGGTAGCAGAAAAATCACACCGACTAGAATTGCAAATATGTAAGTCAGTACGGCGCAGAAATGGATTCTTTCTTTATTAAAGATGAAAAGATCTGAATTTGAATTAGTATTCTGGATGAATGTGAATGTTGTGTTTCCTATGTCTATTTTAGTTGTTAAGACATCATTCTGTCTGCAGCACATTTCTTCTTCATTTGAATCTCCAGCGGGGATAACTTGACATTTGTTCCGTTTGCATATCAAAATGGTTTTGGTACGTGTGGGAGCTGCCACTGACTGCGTGGCAGACTGACTGCATTTTTCTTTTTCTTTTTTTTTTTGGATGTCTCGGAAACTCATGTCTATAATTTTTGCAAATCAAAATAACAAATAGCTGGTTGAGTGGCTGACTGATTGACAGGCAATCTTGCTGGAAAATATTCAGAGTTAGCTTTGTGTTCAGTTAGTGCCAAACATGGATTAGAATACGGGCACGCAGACAATCACAAATACATTCAAGCACAAATGACATTCTGTCTTTAATGACTTTGACACTGCGTTGAATTTATTCTACGCAGCAGAATATTGATGGTTTCTCCCTACACTGTGTGCCTGCAGGAGGTCACCACCAGGACACCAAAGTGCGTGTTAACATCAAAGTGAAAGATGTCAATGACAATCCCCCAGAGTTTGCGACCAACAACGAAGTCTTTATGTGTGAAACCGTCGCACCAGGAAAGGTACGGCTGTCGGCGTGAGTGTGTGAACACATGCCTGCTTATGAAAAATGCCTGTACATGCATGTGTTTGCTGAGATTATGGTAAAAAGGACATTTAGCCAGTAACAGTATTTCATATTGATGTGTTGCCTTCTGATTTGTGCACGTTTAGGTTATTGAAACAGTAAGTGCGGTGGATAAAGATGAAATGGCTCACAGACAATACTTCACATTCCGCCTTGCTCCAGAAGTCGCCCACAACCACAACTTCTCCCTCAAAGACAACAGAGGTAGACGACCTTTAAAATGTTCTCTTCTTGATCCCTCTCGCTTCTTTTGTTTTGTTTTTTTCCCTTCTTTCCATTTCGACCTCTTTCTGCAGCCTGTCTTACCGTATCTTCCTCTGTGGTCTCTTTCTCTCTCTCCCTCCCCCCTCCTTTCGCTCAAATTAGATCAAAGCATAACCAGATGGAGGCTTACAGTACCTTGTAGAAATCAGCAGGTGCTCCCAATCTCTCTCACACACACACGCGAATGCACGCATGTCCTGCGGGCTGTATTAATTGCAGTGAGGTCTCCGTCCGTATGTACATCTATCTTAGGGGGCCAAATGATTGAATTAAGTTTTGTGAGTACTGGGAGAGACACTAAAAGAAAGAAAATGAGACGGAGTCCAGAAAAGATGACTATAGATGGAGAAGAAGAGGGTGTAAAGGAGGCTGAGTGAAACATGGCACAAAATGCAAAGCAAAGAAACTAAACAGCACCAGTGCATAGTAACAAAGAGTATCAGTGATGAGTTTCCTTTCATTCCTTTCACATGAGCTAAAACTTAAAAGTTAAAGTGACTTGTGTTATGCTGCTTTTCATGGATCTATTCCACAGTAAACTTCTAAGCTGGTGACGTCGAACTCTCTGCAAAGTGTATTAAAGTCAAGTGATTTAAGGAAAGTGTAATCATGTGTTGGGTTCAGCCTACAAAGACTCTCACATCTGGCTCATGCAGAAAGAACTGGGGAGGTTGAAGGGAGAAGACAAATGAGGAGTTTAGTGGAATTAGCAGAAAGTCCACCTCTTTTGGAAAATAGAAACAAGAAGAGAAGGCTGAGAGGATTACGGGTTGACAAAATTGAGGAAGCTGGAAATTATCAAGCTAAAAGTCTGAACAATTACAGGCTCCAGGGTTGAATTAATGCTAATATTAAAAATCAATGCTGCAAAGTCCATTCAAGAGTACCTTTGATACTGATGCAAAACAAAGACCAATGTGATTCACTGTATGGCTCTATAATGTATTTGTAATGACCGTTTTCTTGGTGATGATGTTATCAAATGGAATATATAATAATTTTTGGTTGGAAAAAGGTGTTGTTACATTTGAAAGGAACTGTTCTGACATGAAGGAGAGGCAGACAAGGATACGAGGCAGAACTAGCAAGCCGGTGTAGTAACAGCAATAGCAATGGCTTTTGATTACATTTCCTATTCAACTGATGAATGGAGTCACTATTAAACAAAAATTAAATACCACCGAAGTCACACCTCATTGGCTGTTATGTGTGTGGTTCTGTGTGTGGATGATGATAAAGAAGAAAAAAGAACGAAGAAAAGTACATTATGGGTGTTTCTGTATCTGTATAATGGAGCAATGATTAAAGCCTACGGTCTCTGTAGTATGCAATTACTCCATTTTTTATGCTCTGATCATTTTACCAACTCATCTTTCTATCTACTCATCAACATTTCTCTCACTCTCTCTCTCCACAGACAGTACAGCCAATATTTATGTGCTCCGTAAAGGATTCAGTCGTCTCACCCAGGATGTTTACAACCTTCCCATTGAGATAAACGACAACGGAATCCCTGCCATGAGCAGCACCAACACCCTAACCATCAGAGTCTGTTCGTGTGACAGCAAAGATACCATCCTCTCCTGCAACGTGGAGCCCTACGTCCTACCCGCTGGTCTCAGCACCGGGGCGCTGGTCGCCATACTGGCCTGTATCGTCATTCTGCTCGGTAAGGAGCCAAAATTTTGCTTACAACTGCAGATTTGTTTGTCATAAGGGATCGCTGATTTACATAAGACTTCCTCACTGCGACATTGGAATTTCAGTCGGTTGCCTGATTAAACTGATCTACCAGTGAACACCAGACATGCCTGATATTTACTTTACACAGAGGTGAAACGCGAACGCAAAGAAGTCGTCACTGGAGTTGAACTACATTGTTTGAACTTCTTGGGAATAGATGTCCCGGAGCATTTAAAGTGTCACCCTCATATCCCGGACTTGCAAAATTATTTAGCGTATGAGCTGAATAGTACAACCCATCTAGAGCTGTTGAAAAGCCTAACATGTTAATAAACACCTGAAGTGTCTATACAACAATACAATAATGATGGAAATTAAACTGTCCAAAATGTAATTACACTTTCTCCATACTAATGCATACTAATTATCTAATGCTCACCCTTCTACTTTCTCACAGAGATTGTGTTGGGATTTTTACATATTCACTAAATGCAATGCTATTTTTAAATCGTGTGTGTGTGTGCTTCTCTTTGGCAGCAATAGTGGTGTTGTTTGTAGCACTGAGGCGTCAGAAGAAGGAGCCATTGATAGTGTTTGAGGAGGAGGACATCAGGGAGAACATTATTACTTACGATGACGAGGGAGGCGGTGAGGAGGACACAGAGGCTTTCGACATTGCTACACTGCAGGTAAGGAAAAAGGGCAATAGAGATTCTGAGGGAATGAGGTGTGTTTGACTATAGAAGTCCTTACATTTTGCCAGTATCCAGCATTTCTGTCACCTACCTGCAGGCAAATAAATATGATTCTTCTTCCAGGTCTTTAGCTGACTGTTTTAAAGTGAAGTTTTTCCTTTTTCTAACTGCTCAGAACCCAGACGGTGCCAATGGTTTTCTTCCACGGAAAGACATCAAACCAGAGCTTCAATATCCCAGGATTGGCATTGGCCGCCCTGCAGCCAACAGTGTTGATGTCGATGACTTCATCAAGACTCGAATTGCAGAGGCAGACAGCGACCCGACTGCACCTCCTTACGACTCCATTCAGATCTATGGCTATGAAGGCAGAGGATCATTGGCTGGGTCACTGAGTTCCCTCGAGTCTGTCACAACAGAGTCTGACTTGGATTATGACTATCTGCAGAGCTGGGGGCCGAGGTTTAGGAAGCTGGCAGACTTGTACGGAACCAAAGACTGCTCCATCAATGATGGGGATGATGGTGAAGACTCTTAACAGTGGTCTTACAGCGTGGACGCCTGCCCGATTTCTGATTTATTGATCCCATGAGGATTTGTTAACTGAGGGTTAACATTCCCCAGTTCCCGTTTGTTACCAACTACCAACCGATCAGTTCATGCCATTTTGTCAACCGACGATAACAGCTCTCCCCCCCGTGGCACCTCTCTGGTCCTCCAAGACGATTTGTTAGTGGACATGTGATGAACGCTTGGACTTGAATCGCTCCCAGCTTTCCCAAGTCTTCTTCTTCCTTTTTCTCTCCCTCTCCTTCTGTTTCTACAGACTTCAGCATCGCAGGGCTGGGAGGTGTAATGTCGCCAGATTGTCTGTTTGAAAATTAATTTGATGGAAACTTTGTTGCTGTATGATCAAAATGACTTGCTTATAGCAAACTGTTTAGTTTCTTAGAGGTTCTACATACTTTTGTGGACTGGATTCACATACTTCCTCGATGTTTCCTGAGAGAGATCGTGCTCTCTCAACATGTTTCTGAGTGGGGTACAATTCCTTTAGTCGCTGTCTCAATGAAAGAGAGGAAAAGATGTATATGAAAAGAAAAAGTCTGTATGGGATCCAGCGACTGCCTGATGTTATGAAAGAGAAAGGAATATAAAGATGTGTCAGTTCAAACAAAACGATTTTTAAAATGTGTTGTTGTGTGTGCCGAATTCAGCAGGTACTGTTGTTTAGATGGCGTGACCGACTCTGGGTTGTTGATACTCTGAAGACGCTCACAGCATCTTCACAGTATGGTGGCCTTATAATAAATAAACAACAACTCCAGGGGTAAACACAACACGAGTAAAGATAGAGACCACTAGCTTCAGTAGCTATACACAGACAAACAAACACACAAGGACTGAGTATCTGTGAAAATGCTACACAAATACCATTTTTTTTGTAATCCCCAAAAAGAGACAGACTCAACATGGATTCAATTTTAAAACTGTAGATGATTCTTTGCTTTCATTCTTCACTGCAGAGAAGACGTGAAAAGAAAAGCCGACCTTCTCAACCCCCACCTCCCCGTCCTATGTGTTCCCATTCCTCCGATCAACAATCACTTCCCATACCAAATCCACCAATGAATGATCACTTCCTCATTCGGAGTCCACCAACGATGATCAATCAAAATGAGTAAAAACCTGTGAGCTCTAAAAAACGCCTTAAACTTAATGGACACTCTTGCAACGCAGTGCATTCTCTTTTTATTTTCTCCTTCTTTTGTTTCTTTTTGTAACTTGAAAAGTATATTCAGAAAGCAAACTATTCTCCCTGTTAGGTGTGTACAGAGCAATGTGCAGACATGCGATATATCACTTTGAGGATCCAACCTGCGCCTCATACACTCTTAAAACAGGATGTGTTCTGCTCCTGCCGGAAAGGTAAATGTTGACTGGTGAAATATGCATTGTGTTTTTTCCTAACATCACGAACGTTGGCAGCGACATCTGTTGTATCAACACATGTTGCTAATGAAACATAAAATGTGCACATTGGAAAAGAACACAAGGCTTGTTTTTTGAGCCACATATACGTAGAGGCTGAAAGCAGAACATCCTTTTTAAGCGTGTAAGTTCTTGTTCAATCTCTTTTTTAATGTTATTATATTATTATGATTATTATTGTTGTTTTCTATATTATTGTTATCATTATTCTGACAATTGTTCTTTCATTGGCTACAGCTACACAGGAACAAATAAATGTTTAACTCTTTGCAGCACAGATTCAATGCTCTTATGGTTGTCTAAACATGGAGGGACTACAAAGTTTTTGATTTTCATTTTTGGGCAGCTGTAAGAAATATACTGCTAAAAGTTAAATATCCACTTTGGATTTGTTTTTGTTTTTTCATTTTATTTTTTTGCCTGTGATTACATTCTCTCTCATTTCTTCTGTTGTTTTTTTTTTGTTTGTTTTTTTCCCATTATTTGGCGTTTCTTCGTTCTTTCTCCCTGTTCAAGAGGAAAACTAGCAATCCGTGTTTGTTGCAGTGAGAGAACGCCTCGTTTTTATTCTCTGTCAAGTTTTATGGTACCGATTTGTACAATTTTAAAAGTTCTTATTTTAGTATACATGCAGAATATTCCAGTATTACAACAAAAAACATGTTAAGAAGATAAGAATAAAAAAAAAATGTTACAGCATCACACTTATATTTTCGGAACATTGTACTGTTGCTTTATTATGTGCTTCAATCTCCGAAGCGAAAAAAAAACTTTGAAATAAATGCTCTTTTTATAAAATGATACTGAAAAGTGTGTGGGAGTTAACTTTGTGTTAGCGTTGGGCACTGTACTGCTTTCATGTTTACATAAAGAATAACCATTAGCTGATACAGTGGCGGTGACGTGATCTTTCCTGGGATCCATGCATATAATACATAAAATGTAAATAAGCAACCATGTGACGTGTGGTTCAAACACATAATACTCACAGGTTTTACTCTGAAACAGAAGCAAACAACAGTTTCCTTTATAAGTTTAAAAAAAAAAAGACCTGTTTGTACAGACTTAAGTCCTGTGTAAAGGAACACAGCCTGCTCAGGGATTCAGACCACTCTCATGATGAGCTTATTGAGTCTACTGGCATCCTTCACCCCGCTGCCCAAACACAGGCAGGCGGCATGAGCCAAAAGCACATGAGAATGTGGATGCAATAAAAGCATCAATAAAGCAGACTGCAACATCCACAAACAACTGCTACTTCAATTCTGCATCATTACTGAAGCTCTGTTTTTTTCTTCCTTGGATTATATAGACTAGACAATACAATAGCTTGTTTTTGTTGGCCTTGCGGGTCAAGACAATTCCCACTCCCAGCCCGTGACATAAGTGGTACCTGGTTCTTGTCTTGAACCAGTTTTCCTGACCGAGAGTTTTTCTTTGTCTATCAAAACACAGAGGAGTAGTTTGAGTTTAGACAAAGGCTACCTGTACCTACCCGTCACATCTGTGAGAGCATACGAAGGCATGTAGGAGCCTGGAGCGCAACATTTTTATGTTTGCCAGATAAACTGTTCATCATGTTAAGCATTTGAGCCCAACATGCTCACCTGCTCTAACATGCAGTGCTTCATTTTTACTTTATTTTATCTTACTGTGTTTATACCAAACAGCAAGACAAATGCCTTTTCTTATATGTGTGAGCATATGGAACAATAAATCATACTGTATTATGATTCTGACTCTGATGTTAGCGTATTGTCATGCTGACATTTCCCTCCACCACAATGTGCAGCTGAAGCTGAAGAATGGTGTTTTCCAAACTGTCTGTCTTTACAGATAAACACAGCTTGTTTTAGTATTTCCAAAGCTAATTTTCTGCATATGTGTGGGTGCAAGAGACACTGGGACAAATTATTCAGGAATTTATTTTTTTTTCTGTAACGGCGACCATTTAGGCATTGGCAGACTCACCAAACAGCTTTGGAAAGGCAGTGCATCCACTGAAAAGAAATGCCGTGTGCAAACATATGCGCACAAAATACACAAAACAGGCACATGCACAGGTTCCATTCACTAACTCAGAAGGGAGCAACTCTGGGAAAGGTCAGACTGCGCTCTAGATGAAAAAAGAAGTGATTTACTGTGGAAGGGGCGAGACAGTGCTCAGACAAGGGAGAAAAGCTCAAATACTGTAGATCAGAGTGGGCAGGGAGTGAGATCGGGCCAAGGCATGAGATGACTAGCGCAAAATAGTACCGTAGGCTATGTTGCAGTCTTATTGTTGAGACTGTATTATTCTTATGTGTAGAGGCCATGAGTAGTTGCTGGCGTAAAACAAACTAGTTATGATTACTGAAAGCGTAGCATGGTAGAAGATTCATGTTAAGTGTTATGACTCTACTCTTCTTCTCTCTTTCTTCTTTGCTCCTACTGTTTGTGTATGCAACTGACTGTGTCCTATCCTCATTATTTAAATCCTTAAATACCTAAACTCCGTGATTCCCCTCGGAGCCAGGCTGCATTCTGCTCCATAAAATCTCCTCAATGGACACTGACGGAGGGTGTGAGTGAGGGAACAGAGTCACTTTGTGTGCATCTGTCTGTGTCACGACTCACATATGTTTTTGCCTCACAGTTTTTTCTTTTTTTTTTTTTTTTTTTTTATCACACATATGTGTTAAAATTACATCATTAGTATCCATGTCTAAAACGTGCTACGTGGCAGTGTGGAGTAATCTGCAGCCCATGCTCTGCTCCTGGTGTGTAACGTGGAGAACACGCAGCAGCTGCTTTGTCATTACATGAAACCCCAGTGTGGGTTTGTGTTTAAGCCATGGGTGTTTTTGTGTCCTCTTTTGCTCCTATTGTTGTCACTATCACTCCACAATCATAAGACGTGAATATTTTGCAATATTTTCTTCAAATTTGTTTTTGAGAGCTCAGACTTGGTTTAAGGATTGATGATTATATTACAGGGGTAACTTACAGATAATCTGCAGGTCAAACAGATATTAATGAATTTTAATATTTAACACTGATTATTATGGGAGATGCAGTAACTAGTATTATTTCCAGTGGACACAATGAGTACAGCACTCCTACAAT
Source organism: Chelon labrosus (assembly GCF_963514085.1). Taxonomy (NCBI): domain Eukaryota; kingdom Metazoa; phylum Chordata; class Actinopteri; order Mugiliformes; family Mugilidae; genus Chelon; species Chelon labrosus. The sequence goes on from NC_140348.1 coordinate 6,046,014, forward strand.
CCTTAGCAATTTTGCTTTGTCACTGTCAACTGTATTTGTAAAGCATATTCAAAGACATTACATCACAGACTAACAAGGTTAACCGAAGCGCTGTGCAAACAAAGTTACAAAAGCAAGCAAAAATATAAATGCAGAGACATGGAGGAGGAAGGAATCTAAAATATTACTTTGAAACAAAATACGAAAAAGCAGCTCTCGAACCAAACTAAATGGCAAGGGATAAAAATGAGTTTTAAGTCAGGTTTAAAAACAGCCAGTGTTTTACTCTGCCTAATATGCAGACGAAAAGCATTTAGGAGATACAGCAGCAAAAGCTCAATATCCCCTGTGATTCCACTTCGTTCTTGGGGCAAATAGAAGCAAATCAATCCTAAAATGTACTGGGAGCCATGGAAGGGAGGCCATCATGGGGGAAATTACATTTTGCTTAGTCATAAAGGCAAATTACAAAATGAGGAGAACAAAACAAGCTCTTTCTCTCAAATGTAACATATAAGCGCTTGGAGACCCACCTTTTCTAAGGTGGTGTATGAAAATCTCTAGATTTTTGTGATTTAATTAGTCCGATTAAAGACTTTTGCTGCCAGACTACATATTGACAGTCGTTACTTGGCTAGTATTTAAAAAAAAAAAAAAATTGTCGATAACAACAATAAATTCACCAATGGCTCCCTGACTGAGGTGCTCTTTCTTTCATTCTCTGGTCCCTGTATAGATAATCTTGACAAGACAATACTTTGAGAACGCTAATGTCATTACATTTGATTATTTTTCACACACAAAAAAAAAGTTTTACCGATAAATAAACCACAAGAACTTTATCTTCCAAGTGTAATGAGAAAGTATGACGACGAGGTGACAAATCACTTCCCCTGGGAGTAATAATTGCAATTTTGAGTTGAAGTGCAACACCGTGGTGCTCAGTTTGTTTCCACACAGCAGCTCTTGTGCTACAATACCTTGTTTGCACTTGAGCACTGTGGGAAGAAACAAACAAAGGCATGACTCAGCAGACTGAGAGACTGGAATAATCACAAGTCATTAGAAGTGGCGCTTTTTAGCCTCACAAATAATTTTTTTTTCTTTCTCCATTTGTCTTCAACCTTCTAGCTAAGCTTTAACTAGATGAGCAGATGTGAAAATATATTAGTTGGGTTACAATTTGCAACTTAACCAAGTAGAAAGTCCCCATCTCATGTGACACCAACTTGAGGTAGAGAAGAAATTCAATATCACACTAACTTCATTAACAGCTTTTACCAGCTGCATTTATTTCCACCTTTATTTACCTCCCTTTTTCTCACTTTTAGGATCAAACATTACTCCTGCTTTATCTCCGTTTCTTTTCCATTTTCTCTCTGACCACTCACCTTCCCCTCACTGTGGTCTTTTTACCATCAGCCTGCTCTATCCCCATCCACGTGTCTCTGCCTCTCACTTCACTCCCCTGTTAAGATAATTATAGTTCATTCTGTGTCAGTGTGTAGGGGGATCCCAGTCTGGCTGAAGCCTGATTAGTTTTTAATCATGAAGTGGCACTCGAGTAAACAGGGAAATATTCTTCCTCTCACTCCAGAGAGGGGAGATATGTGTGTGTGTGTGTGAAAGAGTTTGTGTACAAGCTGGAAGGATGTCCTTGGGTGCACTACAAACAGACAGACACTAAGTTAATTAACCAGTCAGGCAGCCAGTCAGTAATGTAGTTATTCCTTCAGTTTGCCAGTGAGTCTGTAAGTTAGTTAGATGCATGGGGAATGTGTTTTTCTATCAACTGGATGTCCTTGAATGCACTGCAAACACGAACCCAGTAAGCAACCGTTCACATGGAAAATGAACCCATCAGACAGCCAGCAAGTTAATTAGTGAAAAGGAAAGTCTGTCAGTTATTTAAGGTGTCCCACATTTCATCGTTAAGTAAGCTAGCTTCTACACACGACAGCCATTCATGTCAGTTTGACAGTTAGACTGCAAGTATTTGGTAGCTGAATAATTTGGAGAAGCAATCTGAAAAAAAAAAAAAAAACACTACTGGCACTAAACCTATTATATAATAAAAATAAATAAATAAAAAAAGTTTGCTTTTTGCAAAATGTTAGATAGTATTCACTTGGAAAAAAAAAATTATTCAAGATTTATTTCTCACAACAAACCGGCAAAAACCAAATTAAAAAATAAACATACAAATCCAAAACTATATTTCAAATAGAAACTAAGCATGTGTCAGATGAATGAACTAAATACTGCCTCCAGGCCATGACACGTCAAGCTGATGGTCGACCGTTAGCCGGTGATGGTCTGTCCGGGAGCATCTGGCCCTTGTTATGACAGCATATCCTCTCATGCAGAATGCATGTACCAGCTGGCTGTTGGCTGTAGTTTTTGTGGTGTGTTCAAGTGCAACTTTTTGCTTCAGATACACGCGACATCACATCCAGCCTCCATTGTCAGTGGGTATTTGATATTGGTTTGGGTGTCTGTAACGTCTTTTTAAACAACCAACATGCATCTGGCGAATTACGCAGTGAATCCCCCGAATACTAAAACACACAAACATGCATCATGCTTAGATGCATGTCAGTATTATAATCAGCACCAAAACCACAAGGACAAGTTTGGAAAACATGGGGGCCAATAAGTGAATCTCTAACGATTCTGCTCAGGTACCTGGTAGCTGTAGGAAAGCAGACAAAGTGAGAGGTTCTATTTAAACAACCAGACTTTATAATGAGAACTGGATTTATTGAGCCAGTCTGCTGTATTACTGCAGAGCAGAGTGACATGGACATTCTTTGTGTGTGAGTTTTTAGTGGGTTAAAGCAAGGAAACCTTTGTCTTCATCACAAGAAGCTTCCAAATGTCTCGGCCAAAAATGCTCATCGTGATTTTATTTATAATTATAAAAAGAAAAACAGATAGCTGTAGTTTATTCCTAATGGTTTAGAGGTTTGTTGATGTTGAAAGAGAACAATGTTTGTTGATAATGATGCTGACACTGTCAGGCATGCCCTCAGGTGGGAAACTTTTTCTGTTCACACTGATAAACATAGTAGCAGCAGCTAAATCTCTGCTGTCAGACGCACCTGCTTCATGCACAGGGGAAGCATGAGGAAAAAAAGATTTCTTTTCATGAAATTAAAAAAACAAAACATTGAAGGTTTTGTTGGCAATTAGTTGAATTAAACGCTTATCACCGTTTGAAGCCACCAGCTGGACTATTATGAGTCAAAATCTGGGTTGGTACTCAAAGCTGTGTCATGGGAAGATTAAACAGGTCCCCAAACAATTTGAGGACAAATTGGTATTCAAAGCGAATTGGTGAATTGTTTTGAAAATGTTTCTCTAAATGGCACCGCATTCAGGAATGTGTTGGAATGTTTGCTGCCAAGCATTGTATTACTTTACTTTTATACATAGAGTTGCAATCTGTGAAAAATGAAAGCAATTATAAGGGCCTGTCTCTTGCTACAGACTCCAATATAGAGCCATGTCTGAAGGTCACTGTTTTCACACACCGGGATGTTCAATATGTCACTTTGTCAGCCACATGCATATACACACCGGTATATAACAAACAACTGAAGAACAAAATCATACACATACACAAAGGAATCGACAGCAGGCTCTCTCTTATGAAGTAGTATTGACCTCTGGGGTCTGATGAATCAAACAGCAGCTCTCTAGTGTTGTGTGTATGGTGCACGGGCGTTTTGCTGTGTGTCTGAAGCTGAATACAACAAAGGAGAGATGCTGAAGAGGGCACTTTTACACAGGAGAGACAACAGACAAAACAATGAGACCAGAGGAAAAATGTGTGTGTATGGGTGCAGGACACAGCAAGCCTGTGTGTCTGTGAATGAAGGTTATGTAAAAGCAATCAGTGGCCTGTTTAATCTTTCAGAAAGAGAGCTCGCTCATTTCCATAATCATCATCTCTCTTTCCCTGATCCCCCACACTTCTTTTCCAAAGAGCCACCACTCCTAGACAGTGAAACAAAGTCTGTGTGGGATTGAGGGAGACCGCCGTGTCCTCTTCTCTGGTCCTCTTCCCCCGAGTTGTCCTCGTAATCCTTCTCTGGTCTCACTGGCCAGCCACGCTCAGAGGTGGCGTGAAAAGTCTGCTCGTAGAGATAATCTCAGACATTCTACACTGCAAGGTATTTGTTGTGTTGGCCAAACCACTGGCAAATCAAATGAATAAAGGAAAACTTAAAAGAAGTTCAAGATGATCGAAAGATGGCACAAGCACACACCAAGCAAATCCGTCCATCCCATTCATGCATTATCTATCACTTATCCTCTATAGGGTGGCAGGAAGGATGGAGTGGATCCCAGCTAACACAGAAAGGAAAAACAACTATCTCCACTCACATGCACACCTATGGGTCAATTTATAATCACCAGCTAACCTAAAAAGTATGTTGTTAAGAGTGTGAGTTGGACTGTGTCAGGAAGTCGGAGAACCCGGAGAGCCTAACCCTAACCCTAACCCATACAGGCACAGCAACAGCATGCAAACTCCGCATAGAAAGGCCACAGCCTGCTGACATAACAACAACAGACCAACAATTTAAAAGTATTCCTTCACAAGAGATCCCAGTTCAACTCAAAGCTGAGATTTTCTTCTCCATGGCATCCCATAGATGCTGCATAATATTTAGGTCAGGGCTCCAGGAGGGTCACTTTTCCTGAGCAAAATATGAATTCAACAGACTGGTACGCTTTATATCACAACAGTGTTGGAAGATCCACTTTTCCACATGTTCTTCGTATCCAAAATTTCTCGGTATACTTCGGAGCTCATGATTTAATTCATAAACTACACAACCATGAAGAAAGCCACCCCTGCAATGTTTTATAATTTGCTTTGTGCAGTTTGAGTGTAACCTGTCAACTATTAAGCAAAGTGTCCTTCTTGGTAAAAAAAATAAAAAATTAAAAAAATTAAAATAAAATAAAAAGATGTGTTTCTCTGAAAATTCAGTTCTCCTGCAACTGTGTCTCCTGACACCAGTTGCCAGTATTAAAAGGTTCTGGTGGTGAACGAGTTAAATCACGAGCCTTATGCCTTCAGATTATTTTGATAGAAAGCAGGCTTACATTGAGTTTCTATATGCAGCGTATCACTTTTTGCTGTCTGACCGGTTTAAGTAAGACGTCATCCAATGGATTTCTTCAAGCTGTGTTTATAAAAGAAAAGCCTGCACATGCTCCTGTTTTATTCCTTCGGACAGCGTTTGGACAAAGTGTCTTGACACATGTGAAATGCTAGTCTCATCAACAATTTTTAATAAGAACATGGGCGCCGATAAGTGCATCTCTGCAGCGCTGCCTGGGTACCTGCTGTAGCTGTAGGAAAGCAGACAAAGTGAGATAAGACATTGCTGATGAAATGTCTAAATAACAGTGTTCCTAAATACACTCTGTAAGAAAGCATTTACAAAAGAGCCTGCAACTAAATGACTCATGCAGGTTCAATAGTACACAAATCCAATGTAGCTCAGCATGCAGGAGTTTACTTGAACCTTTATGCAATGCTATGACCTCGTTGTCTCCCACTGGCACCAGAACAAAGATAAGAATAGGTGTGCAAAGAACTTGTCTCACATTCCTCCCTCCTCTGTCTCACATAACCCGGCACACAAATTGCCTTCCTGTCTCCTCAGGAAACAACTGCCAGTTTTCTAGTCTGCAGTTACTCTTCTCTTTTCACTGTGACTTCTATCATCCCATCATACCAGCATGACTTGGGTGACAAGTCTGGAGCCACAAAAATAGTTTTTACCCCCACATACTGGTGTTGGATTTCCAAAACAATATATCCAAGGAGCCTGATTTGTACTGAGATACGAAACTCTTGTTAATGTTGACTGAAAGCAAACACAATAATGGGAGAAAGAGCAGAGAAACACATTTGCCAAAAATATTTTTGGCCAAATGAGGGCATACAGCAATGACATCTGAAATTTAGAGTCTGTCTGTAGCCAGCGTCACCTGTTAAACTAGCACATAAAATACAATGGACATTCAGCGGGGATGGAGCCAGGCTGTTTTTCATCCCTCAGAAATATCAAGGCCATTTTTCCTCCGAACGGAATAGTAGGACCTCAGTTCTCCAAATTTAAAAATCTCTGATTGGATCAACGCTTATGCGTGACTGTTTCGCACCCAAAGCCTTTTGATCACAGCTGGCTAAATGAATGTCACTAGTGGATAGACAGAGTGAAAGGATACGTCTGCATGATTATGGTTACATGCAACACTGATTCTGACATGAAAGAAGAAATTGCAGGATTTGTGATCCTGCTGGCACCAGAAAGGGCAAAGAAGTAGGAGAATACAAATTAAGGAGGAGAGAATAAAAAGAGACGGTCTAGATTAAAGCCCCTTCACATGTATACACACATCCATACACCACGCGCTCATATTAAATTAATTTTAATTAACTGATCTTTCATTGAGAAGATAAAGCTGATATGGTCTGCTATGAAACTGCTTGTTAGCCAGCATGCTAAAGCTGACAGTTGTTGTGGGGTGTGTGTGTGTGTGTGTTAAAAGGGGATTGCTGCAGTGATGTGTGTACAGGCCAGTTGTTTTTGTGTGTGTATTGCTATTGGTTCTGCTCTGTCTGTGTGTGGCTCACAGATGGGTTGGATATGCAGAGTGGGCACAGAGGGGCTGGCAGAGCTACACGCCATATCAGCCAATAGCGTCATTACTCACAATTAGACCCTAAACAGATTAAAGAATAGGGTGACAACCAGCCAGCCGGGCAGTCACATAGAAACAGAGAAAGAAAGGGTATCGTTATGTTCTCAGCATTTTAGTTCATGTCTTGTGTTGCTCCTTCAATCAGAATCCAGCACCGTGATGAGCATTTTTTTTTTTTCTCATCATGATACTTGAAGTCATTTTCATTGGATCCTCCTTCATAACCCTGACTTCACCTCTAAGGCTTGGAGTTTACTACTAATGGTTCCACATAAATGCAGACTGAAACCCTATCCTGATATTAGTATTATCAGGGGAGGCTAGTAATTTGGTTTTGCCCACGCACACTGGTAATTTCAGTCACCCAGATGGTAAAATAATTTACCGCAAGTTTACAGCAAACCAGGGACACTGCACGCCACGACACCAACAGTACAATAAAAAACTCAAATGAATGACTATTGCCGCTCTACACTGTTTACTGGTATTACTTTTTGATCTTATAAAGGAGACATGACTAACAGAATTCACCTTACAGCCTGGAAACCAGACCCACTATTTCCACCCACAAAGTAAGGAACCGAATGTGCTCTGGCAAAAAATCTGCCAGGCCAATCAAATCGTTTGGACAGACTTTATGTGGTAATGGAGGGAAGAGTAACAGCAACATAGGCATCTATGTCATCTGAGCACTGTGGAGTTGAACAAGATGGCTCTGCTTGGTATGCTGTCATGAATAAAAGAAGGAAAAGTCAAGGAGTCCCATTTAAATTTCCAGCTACCTTGACTGTAATGAGTAATTTGACAGCATATTTGCCTTTCCATTGGTCGTAGTGACTGAGGTGCAGAGGTATTTCTTTTTTCTTTATCAGATGAAACATTCCTCATAATAAAATCCGAATGACGTGTTATCAGACTCGAGTAGATAAGAATTGAGTCCAACTACTCGAGGCAAGCACGTTAGGGGGAAAAGGGTATTTCTGTTCTATCTCTTGTATCAAGAATACAATAATTTGTTTGTAATAACTTGTTTTTAATTTTTTATATAATATTAACATTAGGAAAACTTAACTGTATGAAGGATACAAAACATATATGAAAATAGCTTCATACACCAATCAGACATAACATTATGACCACTGACAGGAGAAGTAAATAACACTGACCATTTGGTGACAATTCAATGATCTGCTGGGAAACTTTTGGACCTGGTATTCATGTGGATGTTACTTAGACATGTAGCACCCACCTAGGCCAGACCAGGCACCCCCACCCCATAGCAATGACACTCCTTGATGACAGCAGCCATCCCCAGCAGGATGCAGCCTGACACAGACACACACACAAAAACGCTTTAGGAACAACTCAAAAAACAGCACAAGGTGTTGACCTTTCCTCCAAATTCACTAGATCCTAAACTGATCAAGTATCTGTGGGATGATCTACAGAGGCCCCTCCCCTCAACCCATAGGACCCAAAGGCCCCCACTAACAACATCCTGTTGCCAGACACCACAGGACACCCTCAGAAGGCCCATGTCCATTCTCTGATGAGACACAACTGTTTTGGAGACACAAGGGAGACTTACACAATATCAGGAAGGTGGTCATAATGTTATGCCTGATTGGTGCATGCTGTTGAACTAATTATAGTTATCTAAAACTCTTAAATGGGTAAATTGTATGATTGTTACTTCAAGTAAACAACATGTAGAGAGGTTATGTTAGATACGTTCATCTATGTTGTTGCAGTGATTTATTAAATAGAAAGTGTCTGAACAACCCTGTACTTTCATCCATGCTCTCCTCAGTAGTACTGCTAGTACTGTCAGGAGGGGCATGTCAGACTCATTTAAACTCTACTAGACTTAAACAAAGTTCAAGATACATAAAAATTTGATATGGCCAGCTGTTTAGATCAATAAGTGAACAAGTAAATGTATTTACTTACGAGGAGATGTACCATATTGCACATAAAGTAAGTGTGTGCTTTTATGTTTGGACATCACTGTCAGAGAACATTACTTTCAAATGGCGTACTTGCCTGGAGGACAGTTTCTTTAAAATTACACTTGATTTTCACAGTTGTTTTAATTTACAAAGTCTCAAGCAGTAATGATTCCACCAATGCTTTCAGTGCATGAGATACACAGCCAACTTCAAGTACATGGGTCCCCCATGCAAACTGGGTAATGCACAATGTTTTTAAGGGAATATTCTTTTAATGTTTGCTCTGGAGGTCTCTGGTCTGTGTTTTGAGGCAATTTTGACTACTTCAAATGCAAATGTTTTTTTATAGTTCCAAAACACTTGAGTTGTATTACTGTTAGAACTCCTCGTTCTCCTGTTTAATGGACTTGAGTTCAGTTACAGGGATATGATCACTCTCTGCGGAAATGAACAAAGGCTCAAATTCCACTAAGCGGAGCCAGAAGAAAACATACTGTATAAAATGCCCTTAACTTCAACATTCTTTCTTCACATTTATGCCCAATAAACGTAAAGAAAAATGCTGCTTCACTGGGAGAGATTAATTGAAAATATGTGATGTCTCCAGAGGACGTAGTGTGACAGGTTATACTGACTGTATAATTGAACCTTCAGGCACATAGTAACTGCAGTTAAAACATTGCTAATTGATTTGTCAGAGAAACTCCACAGTGAATATAAATTATAGTCAGAATGGGGAAACATGACATGACTGCCTTAATATATAAGTTTTGATTTTCTTTAAGTGACTCTCACTTTTGATTTGCAGAAGTTTAAGTTCATGCAAACAAAGTTATATGTCCCAGATATTAAATTTCTCCTTCAGGTAAAATTAAGTGAGACAGAGGAAGAGATGTAGGTATTTATAAAAATTAAAGAATTTTGCACAAATGATTTATTCTTATCTAAACATAAAAAATGTGCATAGTGGCAGAGTCTTTAGGAGATGAACCCCAACATTAAACAAGTTCAATAAGGTGAGTCAGTTTAAATCCCTTAATTAGGTTTGATTTCAAAATAAACCGGACATTTTAGGGACAGCCGCCATTCTCACTTGCACAAAATAATTTATTATTTTATCTCTAATTACACTTTCTTACCTTGCCTGACTCTTCTGCCAGTGCATATGTTTGGTTACTGGGGGGCAGAACAAGTAATGGACTGGATCTTTGAAGCTGCAGATGTGAATGAAGGGCAGGTTGATCGAGAATGATGAGAAGCTGTTTATTTAAATGGCTAACTGAGACTACACTGTCATGAATAAAAAAAGAAAAGTTAGGGAGTCCTATTTAAATTCCCAGCTACCTTGACTGTAACGAGTAACTTGACAGTGTCTTTGACTCTCTAGCGTTCATGGTGACTTTGAAATGTATGAAAATTACTTTTGCTGTTTAGAGGTCAGTTATAATTTCAGCCAAGGCTCTTAAGATACAGAAAAACAGTTTACTAATGCCTTCGGGATCCAGATTAGGCACTGTTTAGCTTACACTGTTTGATAATAGATTTTCCATTACACACTGAGGGCTCTCTGATTCATTCACAACATGGTATGTGGCGTAAATCTGTTTAAGCAGGAAACGGCATCAAATTACATCCACTCTCTCAACGTTATTAACAGCATATTGAGTAAGGTTCCCCACACGGTGAAAATATTAGTGGGGAATCACTGCAGTGTGAGGATTAAGTGGATGTTATAGAGTGGATGTGTTTCTACGTTGTATAATCCACAGTACCTCCTCACAGCAAAAAGAAGAGCTGCTTTATTTATTACGTTTTCCTGAATAATATGAAAAAAGCACCGAAAGAAAACGACTGAACACTAAACAAAAGCAGGGCCAAGGATGTGGCGTACAGTACATCATGACACAGCTACACAGAGTACACAAAACAAACAGTTTGCTTTTTTTGGTGCATGCATAGTGTGCATGACTGGATTTCACAAGGACGATGGCATACTGACTATTGTGTAGAGTGGTGCACACACGCAAGCCGTGATTTGGCTGCTCCTCATGGAGAAAAAGGAGGTAAATGTGTTTCTGCAATTAGTTCACCAAATGAAAGCAGCCCAAGAGTTGGTGCCATGTTGAGACCCACGCTGTGAAGCTGATACAACGTGGGCAGGGTTGAAACGACAAGTTGTACACAAACGCAGAGGGATGTGTTACATCAAGTTTGGGTTCCATAACACACTGTTGTGTCTTTTATGAGATGTTCTTGGAGATGGTAATGAATTCAGGATCTGAATATAGTAGTACATTTGAATCAGCACAAATGCAAGTGTCTGATTTTCCTGTGTGTGGCGTCTCATGGCTTAGAGACTAATAATAATAAAACATGAAGAAACAGAAGGGGCAAAGGGTATCTGGTCACCTAATCGTATTGTTTTCATATCTTTTTTCTATATTTTCCTTCCTCATTTTTTGAGATTGTCATTCATTTCTCCTCTTCTTATTGTCGCCCATTTCGTCTCTTCTATCCATCCATCTGCCCTCCTTTCCTCTCCCCTCTTTCCCATCTCCTTCCCTCTTCTCCATCGCCCGTCCTCGACATTTTCCCCTCTCCTCTCCTCATTCTCTCCTCCCCCTCACCTCCTCCACTCCTGACAGAGCTATGAATAACAATTAGAGGATATACAAGTCACAGAGAAACCGTTTAAAAGTTTGAAATCACTTCTCTGTAAAGTATCAGCCCGAGGGGGGGAGGGTAGGGGTTTTGGCTAAACCAGGTCCGTTGCTGAGGATACTGAGAGAAAGGGGGGGAAAATTATTATTTCTCCTCCGCCCTTCTGTCTGCCAGTCCTCAGTAAAGAGGAGATTATTTATCAGCCGTTCCTGTCTGGTGCCCAGAGAGTTCTAGTTATCATGTGAGAGGTGCTTGAACAGCAGCACAAAGAAACTCCTCTGATTGCTGTCGTCATGCCGCTCCGGCTTTAATAACAAGCTGGTAACAAAGGAACGTCTTTGCCTTACTGCTTATTAAACAAGCTGCTTTGACAACGCACATGAAGTCAAGGTGAAGGCAGTTTTATTTTATTTTGGGATAGCATCTGTGGTGATGTGGCACACCTTTCAACGTGTGATCGGAATATATTATCAGGCTTCGAAGCAGCGAGCTTTTGGCAGTGCTGGGCTTTTTACCAGATATGATTTTAGGGATTAATGTAAACATTCATTAACAATTAGATTTGTCTTGATCTATGATCTATAAAAATATTAAAAGAACATTTGGCAAATGGCAATCTAAAGCATACAACAAGAACAAAATCATTACAAGGATAAATTCCATGTTTTTGAGTGGGTGATATGCTACTTCATTTTCCAAGTATTGTCATCTGGCATGTACTTCATTCTTTAAATTATCTCCTCCTCCAATTTCAGCCACAAATCATTCCTGTGTGCGAGACGAGAACTTCTTTTGTCAATACAAAATTAGGTTCTATTAAGTTGTGTGGAACTTGATGACACAACACATCATTGAACTTCATGTACCAGCTTATAGAAACACCACAGCAACATTTCCACTGCATTCTGGGAAGAATTCACAAGCGCGCATAGATGTGGGCTCATGTCGGTTTGGCGTCGGAAGCGAGACTTGAGATGCTCAAATGCTCCAAGGAAACCTCATGGAAAGAAGCTGATCAACCGCTGCAATAAATTCCACCATTTCTGTCTGTCATCAGTTTTGTTCTCTTTTTGTTGTCTGGGGTTTCTCACGCTTCCTCTCGCCATCCAAAATTTGTGTTGCCCCCCGCATGTTTCTTGTAGAGCTACACCGCATTCCTTCACATGAAGCCTTTGTGAGCGTTTCATAGTTTGTGGTGTTGGAGATTCCAGCACAGGATGTCTCCCTCGGAAACTCTTGTGTCACACTTGTTCAAGCTGCTCTCACGAGATTATGCTTATAGTGTCGGTATATCTCATTAACCATCCAATATTCTGAATCAAATTATAAGTTGTTTAATGAACTGTTTTTATATTTCATCCCACAATGCAAAGCAACACTAATACCAGCTTGCAAAAACAAATTACACTTTTTAGAGGGACTCAATTAAAGGCAATTTCAGCATAATTAAAGTATTAAAAAAAAGTGAACAGCACACTTTTCAGACCAGTTCTGCTTCCCAAACACGCCAAGATGCTGCCAGCCGCCCTCCCACCATCACCGCCACCCCTATTTTTGAATCCCCCTCCACCAACCAATTTCCACCACAGTCACCTCTGTCCCCTGCGCTGCCTCGCACCGGCTAATTGAAATTGGCACATTTAATTTTGCCCCACAGCCAGCTTCATTCCGGTGATGGATGGCAGTGGATGAATGTAATTGAACTTTGGAGAAAAGAGGAAGGAAGCAAAGGAGGAGACATCAATTAGCATAACCTGACTGGCCACTTCATTTATCAGCAGGGACTGAGGGCCTGGGATAGAATAGAATAGAATAAAATAGAACAGAATAGAGTAGAATAGAATAGAATATAGCACGTCAAGTGTACATTTTCAATTCATTTAGCTGGATTTACGCCACAAACAGAAAACTGCAGAGGAATACGGTTCAAAGGGGACTGCAATACAACTGACAATTAAGATCTCTGGATTCCATTTCATCTCGGCACTGAAGAGCGAGGCTGTGCTGTGCATGACGTTTGTAGCTCCTTTACTTCCTTTTACCAGAAGTTTCATTTCTGAAGTGTGGATTCCTGTCAAGCTGCTGCTCCTCCAATGATTCATGGATGCATTTTCTTATATTTTATTTAATCCCTTTCTTTATTTTACCAGCAGTGACTGCCAATCAGGCCACACAGGACAACAATGTATGCGCTGCTTTCTTAGCGAACAATTTGCCCTTGTTTCCTTACGTATTCTGCATTTGTTCTGTATGATTTGTGTTTCTACTAATGCTGCTGTTTTTCTTCAGTCATGCCAAGGGAATCAGATTATATGATACGCACGAGAGATCAGGTCCCAACACAAGTTACCAGCATGATATTTTCCGCTATTGTTGTTTTTATTCAGGTCATGTTATTTAAATGTGCGTAATTATTAGACTGACTGAGTTCTTGACACAAGAAGAGAATTAGACCTACACACACACACACACACACACACACACACATGCATAATAAGGAAGTCTTGCAGAGAAAGTTCCATGAACTCAGGAAGTACTTTACAGCAAACACTGTTTGAAGAATGTTTACAAAGCTTCCAGGCAAAACACTTGTTTCTTCCCTTTCTTAATAGCTTCCTTCTTCCCTTCCCTCTTCCAACTTCCTTTTATTCACCTCTCTCTCTGTCCCACTGCTTGAATTTCCATTTTTTCATCCCTCCATCCCCTCTTTTGTTTCCTCTCGCTCAGTCTCTCCTCTGGCTAATTAGATCAAGACATATAGTGGCTGTGTGACAGTATTCTCCATAGAGCGCAGGGGCAATATGAATAATTGAGAAGCTATTATCCCCTGCTATTACACTCTGAACAGAGCAACAGGGTTGGCTGACACGGATAATACCACAACCACTGTAATCTGTCATCATTTGTGTCCGCCACTAATGAATAAGAGGACATCTGCTTTCTTACTTTTATCCAAATTATTATTATTAGCAGCACTGGTATTCCTGTCGCTAATAGTGTTGTTTTTCTCTTCATCACTGCAACAAAACAGAAGATGCCCACCTGCGATGATTTCCAAATTAAATTTTAGTTCTTGTTCCCACATTGACTTTTAATTGAACTCAAAACAATCAAAACTCTACGGCGGAACGTTCATCAAGGACGAGACAATAAATTATTTGTCACAACCTTTTTCATCAGCATGAATACTCCAGAGATGTGGTAATGCAGTTCTTGTCCGACTGCTGTTGGCATTTCTTTAGGGACAATTGATGTTAATTATCTCTGCCCACACAAACACATGTAGATGCTTCTGCTGTCGACAGGCTTTGATAACGCTGCAAACAAATTAAACTATAAAAAGAAAGACTGAAGCAAGGGATCGGCCATATGGATTATACAGTGACAGCACATTCGCTTGTGCTCATTAACCTTTGTGAAAAGAGCACGAAGTCCACGCAAACAACATGCTTTATGCAGAGGGAACAAATGGACGTGATAAAACTTGGAACAGGCACCAGATCATAGCTCAGGGAGAAAAAGTGTAAAACGTAGAGCATCTTTAGCTTCAGGCATTTGGAGAGAAAAAACAGAATTTTTTGGTGTGTATATATGAGATACAAATTCAAATGCTGTAGGTTTGATAGGAGGAACATCCACAATTTGGTTTAGGCAATATGACGGTAGAGGGATATGAGAGTGGGTGTTGGCTAGAAGAGAAAAAACAACAAGAAGATAAGTCTGTGAAATTACAATGAGAGGTATCAAAAAAGCCTTCCAACAACTTGATAAGTGGGACAAACACACATGAACTGACATGGAAAATCAGCTGAATCAAAAACTTCTTAAAACTTTGACGTGACAGAGGCAGCATATGACTTCTCGTTATGAACATGGACCTCCTCTCAGATTATGTCCAAGAAAAAAAAACACACCATATCGATGGTGCTGAAGAAAGTCCAATTAGAAAATATATTTTTGCATTGCGTAATGAGGCAGAGCAGAGTCCACCTCCATTCTTCTCACTCGTCACTTTCTCTTTTCAACAATAATTCTCTTTACATCCTTATCTCCTCTCCACCCTTTTTCTCCCTCTCTTCTCGTCAGTTCTTTGCTCAGGAGCTGTTCTTTTTCCATCGTCTCTCTCACAGCCACAGCACACTACGCATTGCACCATATGGCTGAGAGGAGGCGATATCAATTTAAGTGGCTCGACAGGAAGGAAAGTGAGATGGCGACAGTGTGTATGTAGGAGAACGAGAAAATGAGCAGGTATCTAAAAGCCATCGAGCTCAGTACACCTTCTGACAAGGAGGAGCCATGCATAAGCAAGTACGACTTGACACACACAGCCAAGCCAATTCATACACAAGTCATACCAACTTCTATGTTGTTTCAAATACACACACAGAGACTGACGTATATAATTTAATGAAACAGACAGAGATAGTGAGTTGTTTATTTGTGTGGACTTCTGCATGCAATTGTTCACATGTGAGGATAAATACTGGAACGTATGCCAGGTGATGGGATATACCATGGGATATAGCATTAGTATAGCATAGTATTTTTGGATATTTTTTTCAGGGTCAACTAAACTAAAGGTCAAGTCCAATCTTTTAAGTATTTTTATTTCTCCGGCCGACAAGGCGTTGTTTTTTAATTAATTTCTTAACTTTTGACGTTTAGGTTAGTTGTTTTGTTGTTGTTGTTGTTTTATTAAACATTGTCTTCAGCGTCTTCCATGCAAATCACTATATTTATGTAGTCAATGCCATGGATGATATCAACGAGACGTTGCAGTCCTACTCCAGTTAGATTTTCTGTCATTTACAAAGTCGCATGCACAAAATTGTGCCTGTTCTTATATGTTTAAAAATAGAATGTTTGTGTGTGAAAACTAGGGAGAGTTAACTAGATTTCAGTTTAGGTAGTTAGCGGTGAAGCTCCCTTGAAGGCCGTGTCGGCCTGTTTGCACACTGGGTGAGTCTCGGCACGTTACATTCTTGTGTGTGTGTTAAGTTGTGATGGATGAAGTTGTTGGGGCATTTGTGCAGGCGCCAGCTGAAGCGTTATTGGATGAATGCACAAAGGATCAGTTAGTTAAAATAGTTGATGTTGGCGATAAACGTGTGAAAGAGACAGTGAGGGCGAATTTGAAGTTCAAATTGTTAAAAATGAACGTGTTTGGTGCGGGAGAGGCTATGTCCATCTCCGCTGGCAGTGAGGGTGCGCCTCCGCCGTTAGTCTTGGTGCCGCGCTGTCTTTTGAGCAACATAAAGAGTTGCTATTGTTGCGGACAGAAGTGCTGTCACTTGAGAAGGTGAGGCAGGAAAGGGTGCAGGTGAAGTTGGATCTGGGAAGGCAGAAAATGGCCTTAATTAGAGAAGGGAAAGCTGCGGCAGATAATCTGCTTGTTGACGGTCCCTCCGGTCCAGGTGTCCCTCCCGGTGAAGTCTGATTTGGGTGATTTGAAGCTGGTTCCTAAATTTAATGAAAGAGATCCGGAAACTATTTTCTCACTATTTGAGTGTCTGGCTGAGGCTTGCGGCTGGTCTGAGTCGAATTGTACTTTAATGTAACACTGTGTCATTCAACTTTTTGTGTTAGAGACTAAACACATAGGTGAATAATTTCATTTATTCAGGGATCAAGGAGCATTAGAACATGTTGAGAGCTGCAGGAACCATCTTGATATTTTGAGATCTCTGAATTAAAGTGCTAATTTTCAGTTCCTGTGAAAATGAAAACAGGATGCAACAGTTTTGCAGTTGTATGAAATGGAGGTGTCTGTATACCTGCTGAAACCTGCGTGTTCACTTGGGAGCAGATGAAAGTGGGGCAACCAACACTAGTTGTGCCTAACTGACAACGGAAACAAAGAAAAAAAAAAAAAAAGTGAAATATGAAAGGATTATTTCTGTCCTACCACAGGAGAACTGCTGTGTGAAAACAATTAGTCTCATTTCTGCAGGTTTGATTAACATTATACCTAATGTTTAAGCCCCGAGGCCTTAAAGCCACTGGAGACGGTGCTAATTAAAACATATATCCTCAGCCTTTCATTGCTGGCTAATTAAAACATATAGCACCTTCAATAGTCAGAAATAGCTAATTTAATCATACAATACTTTCTGTATTGGTTGCTGCCTAATTAGTTCATGTTACCTTCAGTCATCATTGTTGGCTAATTAAAACATATAGCTCTCTTCTTAATATTTGGGTGTTCTTGTGGAATACTGATGCTCTTGTAACCCAGAGGTTCTGATTCTTTTTGCTTTGTCACAAAAAAAAATCTATAAATAAATAAAATAAAATGTGTGGGCCTCTGTGGATCATCCCATAGATACTTGATCAGTTTAGGATCTAGGGAATTTGGAGGCCAGGTCAACACCTTGTGCTGTGTGTCAAGGAGTGTCATTGCTTTGGGGTGGGGGTGCCTGGTCTGGTCTAGGTGGGTGCCACATGTCTAAGTAACACCCACAGATTTCCCAGCAGAACATTGATTTGTCACAAGATGGTCAATGTTATTTACATTTCCTGTCATAATGTTATGCCTGATCAATGCATATACTGTATATATGGGGAAAGAATTCATTTGCAAACTGATCAGAATGTCATATGAAGTGCAGGAGGAAAGAAAATTGCAAAATCTGCAGTCAGTAACTTCGTGTTGAGGTAAATGTTTTAAGATATGTATGGAGCTCTGCTTGGGATTTCACTCCATTTAAAACTTGATTAAGTGGTTGTCATTGGCAGGAAGTAGAAGTCAAATGTCAAAGAAGAGAGAGAATTTAAAATGCTTTGTTGTTGAATTTGGGTAACAAACACAGTGTTATAGCTGCCAAGTGCAAAATTGAGCTTGGATCCCCAAGTGAACTGATGCTAAGCTGCGGACTGTGTTGTCAGTTTAAACAACACTGTAATCTTTCATTCCTGCCTGCCATTAGTGGTGCACGTAACACACGTTTAAGCTCAGCGAGTGTATGTTTCGTCTAAAAGTTTACCTTAAAAGTCTCACATAACTTGGCCTCTACAGTTTTTTACGCAAACAGGCTTGAACTTTAACTTTGGTAAAATAATTTAAACTACTACACAGATTCTAAATACGTATGATTTATGCAATTATCAGTGGGTGGGTTAAAAGGCCTATTATGGACAGGCCTACAGCTTTTGATGTGTTCAGAAAAACACATCTGTGAAGGTTTTTGGTCACAAATTGAAACAAGGGCAACTAGACTTGTGTTCAGAAAGATGAATTTAGTCTCTTTTGTTAAAGAGACAGGATTCTGCTGACAAACTGAATAAAGATTTAGCTCAATCATTCAAAAATCATTAGGCTGAATGTAGCCTTGTACATCTTGTACGTCATACAAGTTTATACAAAATCTTAGAAACTGTCAGACGCTGGTTTGTTCTAACAACAGTGTCCTTCAGTGTCAATTGTTACTTGTAACTTTGTACAAGTAAACACTGACATAATTTAATCAAACTTTTAAACACTTTAACCTTACATATATGCAGTTGATAAGTAAACTCACTCCACACTATTTATGATTCAAATATGTTTACAGATGCATTGTCAGACTCAAAAAAGAACGTCCGCTAACTCTTAGTGAGAAAAACAGCTAATTATAAGGATGCTGTCAAAAAGATTGACGTCATGGAAACGTACAGAGTCATGTTTACAGTGACACATGTAGTAAACAGTTTTCTGATTGTATAAATGTAATGAAGCATAGTCTATGTGTGCGCACTAACACCCTGGAAATGTGACTAATTGTGTATGACTGCTTCAATCACAGAGATACTGTGGTTTCCTCCAAGAACAATCGCAGTGAATTATTTTTGCATTTAATGCCTCTAATGGTAATGCGGTCCTTGATTCATTATTTCTGTTTGTTTTTCAGGGGGATGAGGAAATTCATACCCACTGTATTGATATTAAATGGCTTAGCGTATGTGATTATCTTGACTCTTCCAGTTGGCTGGAGGGCTTTTAGTTCTGCGACTGTGCTCCTTGTTCATCAGCTAATCACAGGCTGTAAATCACAGCCATTCATTCTAATATCAACACTATGAAAAGCAGAGAAACTGCGTTTCTCCAGTGGCACCAATGCCCTTGGAAGTCATGTGTTTTCCAAGGTGCATTTTTCAAATTATTCCAGGGTTTGCACAAGAACAAAACACCAGATTTAATCATTTTTAGCACTTAGAGTATCCCAGACATTTGAGATATTAGATTCTTACTACACATCGCATCTGATTTGTCCTAAATTAATGCAAACCTGCCCAAACACACACAAAGAAATACTGTCTATTTAGTGACAAGAAGAAATCTTCATTGTGCCTGATCTCAATATCAGAGTCAGACAGTAAAACATAACAAAGATGGTAGATAAAAAAAATGATGGAGCTGAGGGGCAGCTCATCACATCAGTACCAGAGGGTCAGATAGGGAGACATGGTTATGTTTAGAAACCACTTTTGCAAATTTAAGCAGAGTTGGACATAACAGTCACCAAGATAGTAGACATGCCTTTTGCAGAAAAAAATAAAAAATAAAACACACATCCAACCTCATGAGCAGACAGTGGCAGAGAGAGAGAGAGTGCATGAATGGCAGAACTCAAGATCGCAAACTCCTCAAAAGAAAAGTCTATACTTTGCATCCCAAGGTAGCAAATATGCTAAGACCACTTTTTCATTTAATTCTTATGTTTGAGAGGTGGGGTCCACCCTGGACAAATCTCCAGTCTATCACAGGGCTAACACAAAGACAGACAACCATTCACACTCACATGCACACCTATGGCCAATTTAGAATCACCAGTTAACCTAACCAGCATTTCTTTGGACAGTGGGAGGAAGCTGGAGTACCTGGAGAGAACCCACGCAGACACAGGGAGAACATGCAAACTCCACACAGAAAGGCCCCAGTGCAGTTTGCTTTTTCCCAGTCACAATTATTTCTATTATCTCTCTCTAAAAATGAATAAAAAGTAAGCACATAAATCCACTTTCTTAAGCTTCTTTAAGTGGTGCTGCTACTCCGGAGTCTTAACTGCATTGACTACATACTCCTGAGAAATGGATAATAACAGAATTACTTCAGCTTGCAGGGAAGAAAATGTCTAAACATTCGCAGTTTTTCTTTACTTGTACATTTTCCAAAAACATTTTAAAATAAATATTTTAAATACTTTGGAACAAACTGAATCTCAGTTCACATTTATTATGTTAACACAAATGAATATGTCAAGCCTATTTTTAGAATACTCCTGAATGGAGTATGTTGAACCCTGTATAATTCAGTTATTCATATTAACAATGCAGGGTTAAAATCACATATTATATTTTCCCAGTGGGAGTCCAGCTGGCATTGTCTAAGAATAGTGTTCATTAACCTTCCCTCCAATCTGTTTTATCGTCATACACCGCCACACTTTTTCCCTGTCTGATTCTACCACTACCTCTATCTTTCAGTTTTCTTCTTTCAGGACTGAAGAGGTTGCTTACAAAACCCAGCAATGATTGCGTTGTATTCATTGCAGTCTTGTGCCATTTCCAAATAGCCTATCTGATCCTCATGGTCACTGAAGATTACACAAAAATTACTAAATCAATTGATTTCAGCATGAACACAGTAAACTCATGGCCAAAAATTGTAAGCTAAGGCTAATTCGTTAAATCAATGACCATGTTTACATGGTCTTTAGTATCCCGGTTTTGATCGGGTTTTTGAAGTATCCCGTTTTTGTGTTTGTCCATGTAAACACCATATCCCGAATTCAGAAATTTTCAAGAAACCCGGTTTTGCCACCTGGAGTACCCCGATAGAAGCCGGGATACTGGAGCATGTATACACTTTATCCCGATTTCTGACGGCTGCCCACTGTCTGCACAGGCGCGAGTGACGCCAAGTGACGCACTAGATATACAAACAACATGGCGGCAACGAGAACTTCTCACTTTGGGAGCGACGAAGAGACAGAATTTTCCCTTAAAGTAATGAAAGAACTAAACATAACGACGTGTTTAGATGTCAGAAAACACAGAAATGCTGATGTATTCAAATCTGTTGCGGAAAAGCTACGTGACGCTGGTTTTCCACCTCGCTCCGTTGAACAAGTTAGGTCGCGTTGGAAAACATTGAAAAAGACGTAACACACGCATGCGCAGATAGGATGCAGTGATCGGAAAACGGGTTACTGGTATTTATCATGTATACAGGGATATGAATAACCGGGTTTCTCTGTGTTCCATGTAAACACCATATCCCGGATATGCTCAAAGCCGGGATAAGCCTCAAAATCGGGATACTAAAGACCATGTAAACGCAGCCGATGACTAATTTAGTATTCCAGATGTATGATGCATAGCGCAAGATATCTCCACAGATACTTGAGGGAACCATATTCATTAAAACAGAACTAGAGGCCTGTGCCTTATTGCATTATTCTTAATAAGCCAGATGAATTCACCTCTAAAGGAGACAATCTCTCTCTGTGTAGTGAACGGTCCCAGTAGCAGCTGAACTCTTAATGAGCTTTGTGTCTTAAAAACATTGACTTTAATTAGGTTAAATTAAACACACCAGAGTCACATTATGTACGAAGGAATGTATGCCTTCACAGAAATGTCAAACAATTTCTTTGAAAATGACTTAATTTTAATATTGATGACATGGACATTTTCTTAGAAACTGACACAGCACATTAATAGTCACTTAAACTTTGGATTCAATTATAAAGGTAATCAAAAAAGGTCAAAACTGCAGTAATGTGGTTTTCATTTGAGGCAACAATATACTTCTATAAAGGTCACCCTTGCTAATGAGGATAATTAACATAAGCTGGTGTGTCTTCAAAAGCACATCTTAAGTCCTGTTTAACAGCTACCATTAGTAAAAGGTTTAATTAAAATCCTGGACATATTGTCACAGACAGCAGCAGGTCAAGGACAACTAAATGATTTAGTAAAAAGTCTGAGGTCCAATCAGAATTTACTAAAGCTTGAGGAACAGCAAATGTCATGGAATGTTATTTGAGATTATTAACATTACAATAATATACAGTCCACCTGGGGTCCAGTTTCATCAGCAAAAATATAGAACATCACAACGACAGATGGAAACAAAAAGAAGAACAGATGCAACAACAGACTCATTCCATACATGGTTGTATCTGAGGAGACTGCAACAAACACAGCACCCCTGTGTTTTCAAAGCCAGCAACACACTGAACCAGAAGCTTGTTTATCCTTCACAGCAACATAGTGCACACAGTCAAAACAAAAGAGTGCATACACCTACAGTATATATTGTATGGGTGAGTAGGGATAGAAGAAATAACCTGAGAAGAATCACAATGCTACAAGCTTGGGCTTTTTCACGAGATGATCTGATCCTACCACAACATGCCATGATTATTAAATGAAGGAAATGGTGCAATGTAACGCCGCTACTTATTAAGCCACTTCCACTGAGTGAAAATAATACGACAAACTGAAATAAGCATTAATTAACAGAGAAGACAGTGTACAACACTAATCACTAAAATGTACAGTATAATCTTTCAGAAATATGTGTGTTTGGCCAAGTGTTTCCTCATGTTAGACTTGTTGCCCTGACCAGATTTGCATTTGACATCGCCGATACTGCAGCAGCCGCTGTTTGTGCCAAGCTTTAAAAAAGTCAATGAGCAACTGACTTTCTTTTTTTCTCTAATTTATACTCCAAATGCTCTCTTTCAGGCACCAAAAGGTGGTACAGACTGATGTAAAGAGAAACTGTACTCAGTACCAACATAATTCAGTTAGTAGCCTTAAAAGTACTAAGCCTGTTTCACACGTTGATTATCAAGACGTGGTTTAATTGTTAAAACTCTACAATAATTATAAATCACTTTTAGAGTTAAAAATTCAGTATGAGTTGAAATATTTATAAATTAAACCTGAATTGTGTCCACACTACATTAAATTTAAATGATGTTCAAAACATCAGCATAAAACCAGAATTTAAAATTAGAATCTTCAATGTGGAAAACGTTTTCTGCAGAAGCATGTCGAACTGAAATGGGACGAAGATAGCACTGATTTTATATCCAAGTTGATTTGCAAGAAACAAAGGGCAAGATAAGTAGGCTTGTCGATGTGGAATAGTAAAGTCTGGTGAAATGAACTCTGTTTGAAAAGAAGTTCAGCTCAAGTTGAGTTTCTTCATACTCCAGTTCATTTGGGGCGGCTGTGGGCCATGTGGCAGAAGGTTTCCAGTAAACGCAGGATTGACCGCTTGATCGTTGGTCCCTCATTGTACTGAGCAAGACAATGAACCCCAAACTGGCTTCTGATGGCAGCCTGGAATGTGCTTTGTAGAAGAGCTGAAGTAAAAAGCCCTTGTATAATGGAGATTAGTACAGAACCCCAGACGTATGCCATTAGTGCCAATCTCTTTGTCGTTTAAGGAACAGAAAATCTCTACAAAGTCAAAGAAAATCCAGTGCCTTCACTCTTCCCGCCATGTTGATTTTTCACAACCATTCGTCTTCCATGTTTTGTATGCTCCCATGTCAGATACGTCTCCCGTCTTTCTGCCTCATCTTTGTACACACACAGATGTGCAACAAATCATGGACTGATCATTAGACAGCTTTTTATTTTCTCCCCCTTCTCACTTTATTGCTCCCTTTCACAACTACAAACAAACACGCTGACAATTTCTCCCCTCCAGACTTCCTCTCTTTGTCATCTTGTATCATCCCTTCATCATTTACTTAATCATTTCCAGCGTTGTCCCATCTGGACAAACCATGAAACATCAAACAGAAAGATACATCTGGCCTTGTCATGTTGACATCTGTAGTGTGTGCATGCGAGTGTGTGTGTGTTCTGTCAGTGATGATACAGTAATGATTTATTGCTGCATGAATTGAATCTATCACACTGTCAAGGCGCACATTTGGCACAGGCACACACAAAACACATGATGTGAACATGTTAATAGGGAACTGAAAAAGAATAAAAAAATAAATAAATAAATCAAAACGTGCACCAACAAAATCTAGCAAGAAAACACGAATAGCAAGTTCCCAAACAAGATGGATTCTGTGGTTTTAAAGGCAGTTTTTGTACTTATTTTTAAAAAAAATGTTAAGAACATGTTCAGTTTTCTCTAAAATGGCAAAAGTGTAGGTTTAAAAGTTTGAACACTTATTAGTTTTCAGGGAAAAAATTCAAAGGAAACATCACTGAATCAGCGACCGTTGTAATCAGGACGTCAAATCTATTCAATCTCTGTGTTTGTGTGTTTGAGCTTGAACAAGAAATGTATGCAATCAGACAAACTGCCTGTATCACTATAATCAAGACAACATAAAAGTGACTTCAGATAAAAAATGCAAATTATTCAGCTTTTTCAGTCTGCGTTAACTGAATTACCAAGAATGGATACTAAGGCAGCAAAACTGGCACAGGAAAAGAGACATTTTATTAAACAAGCAGTTTACAATCCACACAGGCCTATTCCAGATGACAAGTGTGTCAGCTTGTGAAAACTTTCTATTTGTTCTCTTTCCTCGTCTCTCTCGTCCAGTACAAATAGTTTGTAACAGTGCTGCTTTAATTAGAAACAATCCAATTTCAATCTTCTTGTCTCACACACAAGGTGGGTTTGCTAAAATAAAGAAGAGCACACTCCGTTCTACTCCCTCGTCCTCCTCAGCCTTTTATACTGCATGCTCCCTCACCTTTCTTTTCTTAGCTTAAGTACAAATACATGCAAATAGAATCTCTCTGTCACTGGATCCAGTGAATTGAAGCTCTCTCCCTCAGCCAGCATGTCAGGCTCCCTGTTGTGGCTTTTCAAAGTTATTGCCAGCAGTAAAAAAAAACAAACAGCCCTGTTATTGCTGCATTCCTCACACAAAATAACATTTATGAAGGTGAACTCGTGAAGCAGCCAAGTAAAGATGACTTGGTTTTTGCATTCTTGTTGACTTATTTTAATGCTCACTGTTAGTATTGGATTGTTATTATACACACACTGTAGTAGTGTGTATTGGAATGACGGAGAAAAAGAAAGCGTGTTTAATATTTGCTGAGAACTAAAGTACATTAAGCGAAGTTAAAACAACACCAGATCTCTCACCCGTTCTATTTGATGGGGGAAAACAACATTCAAAAGTTTTTCCTATAGTACTAAAAGTGTCATGGTACTGAATTTTGGACTTTGTCTGTCCGTTAGTTTCACTTCCTTTGTATTTTCTCAACTGTGACTGTGTGCTCCACTCTCATTGGTTTCACCTCAGTCTTAGTAACCCATCAGCCTTGTGTGTCTTAATCCCTGTAAAGTCATCTGCGGAGTTACATGCTTGTTGTCCGGTTGGTCCTGCCTGTTTGCCCAGATCCTGTGTACCTCGTTGTTGGATTTGTGTTTTGGACTACACCTGCTCACCTCTGCAGTGTTTTTGTTCTTTATTTTTTGTAAGTCATTACTAAATTGACTTTGAGTTGCATTTGGGTCCTACAGTTTTTGCTACAATTGTAACACAAATGTAGTAAAGGTATTATGGATACTGGACATGTGGAATGGCAGCACGGCCAGTATCCATAGTAGTAGATGTGCTGCAATGCATGGAAAACATCAGGTGATCAGAGATGAGTTGTAAACAACCAAATGCCACAAAAAATGACGTCCGATGTGTAAGACTTTCACCTTATTCATTCAGAAAAAAAACACACAATTGCTTTTTTGAATGGCTGCCACTATTTATTGGCAGGGGGAGAGCCTTTGAAATATTTTGTCCCTGAAGCTGTTTAAACAAGAATTGACAAATTAAATATTTGAATATGTGGACAGGAAACACAATTTTTGGCTTAGAATTTCAGCAGTGGAGCAACAAACAATGTGTGTTCTCCCAATAAGAGTTTGTTAAAATACATTTACAATTCAGTATGTTATGCTATTTATATAACCCCCATTATATAATGCAGTGGTTCCCCCAAACTGGTGGGTGGGCAAAAAATAAAGGTAAAAGCAAGAAAATATAACGAGGCATATCTGTCCCTGGGCTTTACAAGCACTATGGTCAGCCAAGAAGAGAGAGCCCAGTGTGCAGTAAGAACCACGCAGATCAAATACATCTACTTTATTATTATTCACCGTTCCCTCTCCCCAAAGCACAAAGCAGAGTAACTTGCACATCTTGTCTTTGATCAGTCATTATTCTATATGTATAATGTCTTGCACATTAATTAATTAAAAAAAAAAAAACTACTGTTAGATGGAGAAATGTGAATTGCTGAACTGTTCCTTACTTCAATTTTAACATTTGAGTGAATTTTCTTGAAATTATACTCAAGAATGTAATGCAATTAATTTCTTACAGTGTTCCTATATCATCAAAGGGAGGCTTGACAGGAAAAGTTTGGGAACTCCTGATATAATAGCTGAATTAATCTACTAGGCATCCATTGGAGGCCATTACTGAAAGTCTGAAAAATATGACCTAACATGAAAATACGGAGGTTAGGGTAAAATGGAGATAGTTGAAGACAAATTAACGTGACTTCACTAAGGATAGCAGAGTGAATTCACTGAACATCAGATTCGAGATGACTGATTGACAAGAGTGAATTTATGTTATTACCGTATTTTCCGGACTATAAGGCGCACCTGAATATAAGCCGCACCCGACTATAAACCGCTGGTGTTTTATGTTTAATTACCGTAATGGTTTCTTCTACCACGGAGGGGATTGTCGGGACAGAAATGACTGTTTGGAAACGCAAAGTCCCATTTATTTACATTTGACAAACACAAATCTTTCAATCAATCAATCAATCAATCAATCAATGATCAAACTTTCACATCTTTGACATTACAAACAGCATTCGTGCAGTGCACAAATAATACAACGGTGCGCTCCTAGCGCACTTCCTGCAGTCATAGTACCGTAGTAGTGCAGTATAACAAAAAACAAAGCTTACAACGCTTGACGAGGCAATAACGTTAAATGGCTAAATTTAATTTTTTTGTAAAAGTGCTTGCCTGTAACACGGCAGCAAAAGTGCAGTAACCCGGCTGCTCAACTAAATAACCAGCATCTTTTTCGAAAACAGCCAACACAGCAGTAAAGGTGCAGTAACACGGCCGTTTACTGTATCAAAATAACCAGCCTACTATACCAGAAAAGTCAGTTCTTAATCCTCGTGTCATCATCTATCACATGATAGTGCGCCCCTGGTGACCGTTAGCTGTAAAAATCCATCCGCCATTGTATAAGCCGCAGGGTCCAAAGCAAGTGACAAAAGTAGCGGCTTATAGTCCGGAATTTACGGTATATTGGTCATAATATCGGCATGAAAATCCTCTGCTTGTTGACGGAGTTCATTTTGAACTTTGCTGCCTCCTGCTAACTGTCATCTGCTGGAGGCTTGCTGGGAGAGGATAAGTGTGTTACAAGTGTCATACATGTTGGGGCTGAGTGAATTCATGTTGCTCAGAGCAGAGGGTGAACTCTATGCTGAGACACAGCTGGAGTTTCCTCAGTTTCCTCAGGAAGGAGAGTTTTTAGTTTGTCAGTCTGCTGACAACAGAAGTGTGTGGATCCATGTTTTAGTAATCCTTCACACTGAAGTCAGTGATTTGCACTGATTTCAATAATGACAATGATGTGGGATGTATTTTCTGATATAGGTCCCCTACATGTTTACCCCACCATGGCACTATAATCGCATAAACTGATGCTGCTTGTGCCGAGTATTTATGGTTAAACTACTATCAGGACAATACAAAAGTACACTGTCAGCTCTGTACTTATGATTAACTGCACAGTAATACAAATCAAAATAAAAAGGAAAAGCAATATAATATGTCATATGTCAAGTACTGATTGTCCTTACAAATTAACTATATGTATGAACATTGTGTACCTCACATCTAAAGTTTATGGTTTGCTTTGAGGAAAGAAGAACTTATGAATTCCCCAAAAGGAATAACAAAGTGAGAGCACCACAGTTGGAGGTATGAAAGCAATTTTCAAGCAAGGCAGGAAGGAGGAACCAACATAGGTGTCACATCTCACCTATCATTTAAAAATACCAGAAGTACCAAAATAAAATGGTTGGACTATTTTAAGAGGCATTAAAGGTGAATTTGTGAAGGAGTGATCAATTCATTAAGTATATTTGTCATGTGAACATAATTTAATCATTTAGACATTAGTTGTTTATGCAGTATGTGGAATGTTCTAGTTTATCTTGCACTGACGGGAATTGATTCAATTATAAATGTAAATGTAATGAAATTGAGTTTGGTCACTACTACTACTACTACTACTGCTGCTTATTCTTAATATTGAGGAAAATTGTAATATGCATCTATTTTTTGTTTTCCTCCTTTGTTTACTTGTGTTTATGTGCCTACCACCTCTTTGCCCATCATCTCCTTCCTATATGGTATGTGATTTGGAGCTTGTAACAATAGCTTATACTGTTGAATCTTGGTGTTGTGAAAATTGAAACCACTACTTGACTTTAAAGACCACAAACGCACACGGACTAACACTGCATTAAGATACTAATCTCAAAGTGTTCCTTTCAGTGTGGTGATGTAACTGCTGGATGAGAGGCATCATCAAAGGAGTCTGTAGTTACATGGGTGAACGTTCTCAAAACCTTATGCAAGAATATGTGGTAAGAACATAAATCAGTGCTTACTTTTTCCTTTCCACTCTCCTCTTGATATCATACTTATGTAGCTGTCCTTACCTTCCCTGTACTATCACATCCCTATACTTCCCTATATGCCTGCCCAATTTCTTTTTTTCTTTCCCCTGGTAAGGCTTCAGTTTTAGAGCTTATGTACGTACTTTTTTATTTACCAGTCTTTCTGTTGTGTACAGACCATGTATTGATAGGATACCTTTGTTAAAAATGAAACTTTTGTTGACTGCTTTAATAAAATATTTTGTATCTGTTGCTTTGAATTCAAAAATAGTGTCAGCACTTTGGTTTACAAAGAAGCACTGAATCCAATTTGTCTTGTCTTTGTTTGTGGTAGGAGGTTATGGGTTACACTTTCAGATCTCCAGTAACTACAATTTACTTTTTTGACCGAGAGAGTAATACTTTATTTGCTTCTGACACTTGCTACATGGTTATTATTAGTGTGGAGCCACTACACTACACTTTGTCAATTGCACAGTACAGTACACAATGTTGCAGGACATCCTGCACAGCAAATGCCAAAATGTTAAAATCCCAGAGTTTTGAAGACCAGAGAAAAATTTTATACAGTTTGGTGTTAAATGGGCACTCACTACACTTGTAGGGGTGCACCAGAATCTCTCTTTGGTGTTGTCTCTAAGTATAAAGCTGGTGTAGAGTTATTTAAGTGTTTATTTTGGGATGATGTACTCCCTGAGAGTCCAACTGTTGACTGACACTTTCCCGGCCGCATTTGAGCTGTGTGCAGAAACACTAAACGAATAAAATGTTTGTGTTGCAATAGTGGAAGGACCACAACAATGCTGTTCAAAGTGCAATACCAAGAAAAGAAGAAGTATATTAAACTAAATGGAGCCTCACATTCAGAATTTCTCAATGAGGGTAAGTTATTGTTCCGGTGTCAGTGACAATGTCAGCCATTTGATCTGCAGACAACTTTTGGTTTTGACAGAGATGACCAGTATGTGGTGTCTGTGCATGTGTTCGTATAAGAAACTTGTTACTTAACTGGTTGCCATGCACACCTTTTATTTTTCATAATGCTGTATTGCTGTATTTCATTTTGCACTGTTTTACACTGAACCTATTTTTGGGTTGGTTCAAGTTGCAACTAGTTACATCGTCTAAATGTGTAAAACTATTAATAGATATGTAACAACAGCAGCTACAAAAATAAAAATGTTTTCAAGTATCTAATGTGGTACTCTAAGTGATTATAATTCACCTTAAAAGTGTTGGGTGTACACCAGTCATAGAGTACATTCTTACTCTCCAAGTGTTAAATAATCAGCTCTCCGGAGTGCTACAAAGCACTGATTTAGAGTACATCTTGTTACTCTCTGGGGGTTCAAGGTTTATGCTGTAGGTGTTGGAAAGCACTGAAAGAGTGTCTAAAAGTACCAGTAATAGAGTATATTTGCACTCTCAAAGTGTTCAAACGTAACTCTTAATTTGGAGTATATATTTTGTTCTTTTGACAGTGAACGCCGAACTCTTGGACCTACATGTACCCCGAAATGGGTGTTAAATGTACACCTATAGAGTACAATATACACTGTGATTTTTGCTGTGTGTAAATTTTACAGTTTAAAATTGTCATTATTTAAAAAACACAGCTTAAACCTGTAAATTCAACGGCTGTTTTCTGCTGAATTAACATGACCATGCTGCTATAAAAACAATTATTTCAGTAAGATGTATATTCAATTGGTGCTTTTTGTACACTGAACCTCATTCAATTTCACTTAAAAATACTGAATTTCAAAAGTTTTCTTTTTTTTTGCAAATTGTACTTGATTATGAAGAATTTCAACATTATATATATGTAGGTTATAACAGTTTTTAAAATTTGATAATTACTGGTTGTCCTGTAAAATTATTTAAAATTTTACTGTATTTTTTTACAGAATTCTTCTGGAAACCACAGCTGCCAGTTTTCTTTCTGCAAAAACAACAGCATTTTTATTTACAGTGTAGAAACAAGCCCTGAGGGACCACCAACCCACATCTGCTGTAGCTTTCACTGAAAAGATTCTGTTTGACAGATAGGACCTGAGCCAACTCTAAACTGGAGATTCCAACCTGCTGCTCAAGGCAGTCAATTAACGCTGCATGATCAGTGGTGTTAAATGCTGCAATGAGGTCTCACTAAGGAAGAACTAAAATTGCAGTGTCATTTATATGCTGCAAAAAGATCTTGTGTAATAAACTACTGAGAAGCAAAGTGAAAACGAGATTGGCTGTTGATGTACCAATGTAGATAAAAAGGCAAAAGTTGTGGACAGCTGGTCAGAGCCAGGCATTTGAAGATGCCATGTCATTTCTGCCAGTCCACTTTAATCTACTATATAGACAAACCAAAATGATGGTTCCTCACACAGCCTTACAATGAAAGAACCACCCAATCTCTAAACTTTGTTGGCCTGCTACTGGCCAGGTTTTTGTAGAAACAGATTGCAGAGCCTGGAAAACTGCATAACTACATCAAAAAGGTGTTACATAGAAGCATGTGGCTATAACTTGCCTTTATGAAATATTCTCACAAAGCATGAAATGAACCGTAAATCTCAAAATGAAAATGCAATCCAGCCAGAACTCTTGAAGTTCCACACATCCACACAGTCAGTCGTGGCTGGGCTGCTGTATGTATGCTATAGACCAATGCTGCAGGTACATTTTCTAAGATAAAGACATTATGTAAAAGAAACAGTATACGGGGCAGCTATGTGTGAAATCAACTTGGTGGAGAGTGTTGCTGTTACAGATGACAAGATTATTGGATATTGTGAATAAACATACAGTAATACGCTTGAGACTGGTCACCCGTTTTTTGATATAAAGAGCAAAGCCACGTCCACATTTCAAACTGATCGCTTTGCAGCAGACTGTCACTTCTGTGGAAGGCTCTGGTTGCCTTGGTAACCTTCTAGTATATTTCCCATCCAAAACTGTTTCTGAGTCATACAAGTACAACATTGCTAGTATATGGGCAGAGCTGGCTTTACTTGCTTTAACCCCTCCCTTTTTTTAAGCGAAAATA
The DNA here is from genome assembly GCF_963514085.1 of Chelon labrosus. Lineage (NCBI taxonomy): Eukaryota > Metazoa > Chordata > Actinopteri > Mugiliformes > Mugilidae > Chelon > Chelon labrosus. The sequence goes on from NC_140348.1 coordinate 6,078,078, forward strand.
CCACTGATGCCACTACTGAGTCTCAATATGGTAAACTGGGTGATATGAAATTAATAGAGACTGTCCTCCTCGAAAAAACGACCACATAAGTTGTGTGTACAAGCGGCGTATTACGACCGCATTTTACGTTTCAAAATTGAGCGACCTCTAGCGGTCGAGTAAATATCGCAACTCCGGTCAGCACATGAAGTTTAACCTTCGTCACCAATCAAAAACGACGTACTAAACGGGGGAGGAGTTTTATCATTTCGCGACTGAACGTAGCATCGGTAAGTCCGACAAGTTTGTATATTTAATTTTATTTGCTGATGTTTTATATCAAAGTAATCGATTACTTGCAATTCATATGTAGCCGAGTTTATTTAGTTTGATGTTTTAGTTACAGATCAGTTGTGAATGATATTAAAGACATGATTTTACCAATAAAACGATAACGTTAGCTCACATGCTAATGTTCTAGCTAGCTTAAATAATCCCTGAATGACCCTGAATCTCAAATAACACGCAAACTTGTAGGTGAAGGTGAATATGAAAGCACATTGCAGGTGCAGCACTGGCTGGATTTACAGACTCAGGTTCATGTTGTTATTGCTGATTTAATAGCCACCATGCCTATCAGTGGTCAAGGACCAGTCTTTGACAGTTCCTAACCTGTCTAGTTTGTTTGATGAATGTTCTTTTCTTTTAGCTTTTGTACACACAACTTATTCCCCTTAGACCTTTTTGTGATCATTCACTTTGCATTTAGCTAAATGTTCATTTCAGTGGCAACAAATCCTAGTTCATCCGCTTTGTTGGTGTTGTTACTGTTTTTCAGGTGTTGTGAACATCAAACGTCAGTTACAATATAATCCAACGGTTCTTATAAGAACCAGTTTCTTATTCCTTCTTTTACTGGTTTCTTTTTCCCTCGCAGCTTTTGCTTTGTCTTATTGTGTTTCTGTCTTTCCCTCGTCATCTTTCTACTTTGACTCTTTCCATCCTTCTTTCCTTTCTTCTTCCTTTCGTCTCTCCAAAATGGCATCTGAGAACTTCAGACAGTGGCTGGATGCGGGAAAACAGTTGGCAGATGAGTTGGAAGCAAAAAAAGTTATATTTTTAAAATATTTTTCTCTGTTATTGCACTTACCTAAATTTCTCTGAAAACACTTTTGTACACACCTGAAAAGGATGTATGTGCCCCAGTAAAGGCAAATATATCTTTGTTTCTTTTTTTTTTCTTTTTTTTACTTTCAGCCATCAAAGAAAAGGAAACAGAAGGGGACTGGAGGCTCCAATGTCTCCTGGAGGACGAGGGACCATAATGGGTACATTGTACCAAAATGCATCCCAAAGAATCGATCTGGTCAGCAAAATATTATAGTTATTATTCTAAGTTGATGCTGTTGGTCAGCAGTAATGTTTCTTACGTCATTGTTTGCAGTTAAACCCACTCACACTCTGGAGGTGCCAGAAGGTGAGGCCTCACAGATGGATGAAATTCCTCAAGAGGTCCCAAATCTTGGTATACATATTGAAATCTGACAGCTCAAATAAAGTCAGCGTTAATCTTTGAATTTGGAAAATGTCAAGTACGTTTAGGCATCTGAATATTGTATGTACTGTAGCAGCCATGTATATGATGCATTTGAGGGGACAAAGTCATGCAGACCTTTTTGTTTTGTTAAAAAACACTATTACGACTGTCTTTGACATTTTTGTATACTCTGAAGATGTTGATCTAAATTGACAAACACTGAGAGACCTGCTGTGTTCCGTCACCGTCCCTGCATCAGAGGAAGTGGAGGAGACAACCAGCATGTCTGTGTGGACCAGGAGGCAGCTGACCACAGAGAGAAGATTGAAGGCTGCAGTCCCAGAGCTCCTGAGTTGTATGCTGGCTGCAGAAAGCGTTCCCCAGCATTGCTGTCAACAGTGCAAAATGGTCAATGCTGTGGTCAGGTGCTTGGACTGTGTTCCCTCAGGAGTTCAGTTTCTCTGCGCAGGATGTGACTCAGTGGTCCACAACAAACTTATATTTCATGACAGAGAAGTCATGATTGATCATTTTTATAAACACATTCCTCCCACATCCTCAGTGAAGATGGATGAAAGAGGTCATTATGAACTGGTTGAACAAGGTGTGTTCCAAAAATGTAGCTTTCTGTTTTCATTATGTGTCCATAAAATGCACTACATATACAGTGGTATAATATGAGCTATGTCTGAAGTTTTCTTTAACTGTTAAAGTGTTTTATTATCTGACTGCAGGTATTCATTTCTGAACTTTTCATTACTACAGTATGTCTTCTGCCGATACCTCCACCAACACAAATCTGCTCCTGTGGCCAAGACCAAGATTATACCGTCATGCCAGGAAAGCAGACTGTCTTGGTGACTATCAATGGTATATTGTCACTTCATTCTACTGTTTGTATCCCATCACAAGGCGATAATGGCTCACTATTATCACTTTGTCCTGTTTTGTACGGATACTTGTGAAACGGTATATGTATTTTGTTTTCAGGTCCATACAACCTTTGTCTGCCTGCGGTGTGTTGCCCACGTTGCTCCTGCAAGTGGACCCCAGGGATCAGTGACCTGATTAGTAGCCGATACTGGCCAGCAACAGCAAGCTGCCAAATGCTGTTCAAATTTGATGTCTTTACATCATTTCAAGAGATGAAGTTGGCCAGCCCAGCTACGTCCCAAAAAGCATTTATCCGAATGCTTGAACATCGGGCCCACCGCACAGGACGGTTAAGAACTGTTGTCATTCGAAATTTTTAATTCCAAACTGCAAAGTTTTTAATTAACCAAAATAATACCATCCTTGTTTTCAGAATGGCAGTATATGTGGTGATACATTCCACAGGGTGTATCGTGAATTTGCCTTCTGCAATTGGAAAAAAGAGCATCTGTGCCTGGTTGAGCCCTTCAAGTGCCCTGCATGCACACCAGACATGCTTGCTGTATCTGCAGATGGTAACAGAAAGCACTACCGCTTCAAAGAAATCCAAAGGGTCAGCGGACTCATTTTCTAATTATATTAATTGATATAGTAACTATAATGAACCTCATTGCTAAGAAACGTATCTTTCCATGTATATACAATTCATATTCCACATTCCATTCATGGCATCTAAAAAAAAAATTCTAATTTCAAAATGTTTCTGGACAATCAGAAAACAATGTGGTTTGTAATTACATAATTGCATTATTGTAATTCATAATTATAATCCTAATTTATAACACATTCGAAGTAACAGTGTATAAAAGCCTTAAATGTTCAACATTACCAAACATTAGTTAATGCTGTAAGCCCACATTTGAAATAGTGTTTTTTTACACTTGGTTAGATGTGTTATAGCTCTGTTCAAAACCAGCTTGTGATATCACAGTTCCATGACAACAATCCATTAAATGAAATTAAATTAAAACCTTTTGTCTCAGTTCCATAGCCCTAATCCATGCCCAACAACTTCAGTAATGTGATTTATTTTTTACCTCTACAGTAAAGCAATACTTAACTCATTTAATGTGAACTACCAGCATTAAATTCCACAGGTGACATAAAGGCTGTAATAAAAGAAGGACATTTTTCTAATTTAACAGGATAGATGAACAATCTCTCTTTGATGGCCTGTTCATTGCACAAGATGCCAAAGTGTCTGCCTTTGTTGATCAGATAAGAAGCCAAATGACGATTGTAAGGTTTTATCCCAACATCTACCCCTTCTTCATTTTTTATTTATTTATTTTTTTTACTTGTCCCCGGGTTACACGTAACAGATTGTGTCTCCTTTCAGAGGACTGGTCATGATGTCTGTGGGTCAGCAACATTTACAGCAGGGCGAGAAACCTCACAGAAGTCCAGGGCCAAGGTGGACGAGGAGGGCCTGATAACTGCTGTTTGCAGACACGGACTCTTGCTACAAGGCTTAAATCACTACCGTGGTGAAATATATGCTTACCCATTGTTCCTGCAGAAGGAGCTGGCTGAAGCTGCAAACATAAAGTTCTTTTGTATGGACCTCACTTGCAGGTAATCTTAACTCTTGCCAAGTCATACCTGAAGTTTTTACTGGTATTTTACATTGTATTAATTCGTTATAGTTAGGCACTCCGCCACAAAGCCGCCTGTGGTTCTCTTGGCAAGGAGGAGGACTGGGTGTCGCTCTAAAAGCTCCCATTTGTGAAGCTGGAACAAAGTTGACACAAAATCATAAGACTGAAAACTAGAAACATGTGAAGTCAGACTAATACTGAAAATGTATGTTTTATGCTTTGGTAGAAAGCTGTACATTAAGAGTCAGAGTGAAGTAACAATTTCTGAGTAGCAGTGTCAATAATGTCTTAAGCAAAAAACAAAACACACACTTAAATGCTATTTAAATTCAGTGAGGGACAAAAGAAAGATGCTTCTGTGTATCCATACATGTGGAAGCACTGCTACTAATACAAACTATATCAGAATCAGAAACTGTCGGATGTGGACATGGAACAACCTCACAGTTACATTTCTAAAATGAAAATGTTCTTTTTATGGTCTGTATTTTTGGTCAACTACATTGCTTTCCTGTTATTGTGGATACAATAGTATTTTTTATTCTTTCCCAACTATTTACTGTTTTGATTTTTTCTTTATGCTTGCAAAGTCAACTGTGGTCAAATCTGTGCAGTGTGTTACTTTACACATACAAAGACTATTTGTGATATTCTTTGTCTGAAAATGATCTGATAAAGATTCATCTCATATCATTAAGTGTAGTGTAGTGTTATTAAGACACTAGTTTAATCTGTCCCCTCTCTGCTCTCTCGCACTGTTTTCAGTACATATTTTTTTTTGGGGGGGGGAGTCCTTTTTACTCAGAGATCACGTAAAAACACTGCAACTAAGCCAACTCTTTACGCCACCTTTATTTATTTACACTGAACTAGGTAAGATTGGCAGAATGCCACTTCAGTAAGTGATTTTTGATGGTAGTGCAATCAAAACAGGTGATGAAACAGTGCATCATTTTGTCCCTTGTTGAGCCATCATGTAGGTGTGAAAGCATCCTTAAAAGTTCTGAAACATATGGGAAACTTTTTTGGCCCATTTATCAATTGTACCGTTTATACAGAATAACGGTGCAATAGTCCCGCTTTGAACAAGCTGTGAAAAAGGGCCTTGTGCTTGGTACTTTTTATGTTGATTCAGTTGAAATACAAAAACATAGCGTTATGTGTGCACACCGAGGAATGCATAACTGAAAATATCCTAATTTGGTTGAAAATTAATGTTTTATTAATACAGGGTGTGCAAATCTTTTTTTGTTATGTTCATTTTGTGCTCTTCATTGTGGATTTCATGCACAATGAAGGACAAACAAGAATAAATGTTAAAATGCTGAAAAGGTCAGTGAAGTAACAGCACTATAGCAATGTGTATGTCAAGATCAGAGATTCCTTACTTAGTATTCTATGACAACAATCTAAAAGAAAAAAAATCTTACCAATAAATTTGTTGCATCATGCACTTTGTTGATGCTACAGTTTTTTTTTGATTTTTGATTTTTGAGTTTGAGTTTTTTTTTTGCTATACTAATCGAGATCAAATTAGTTTTATCAACTCAATACATGAAAACTATAGTCATGATAGTCTCATAGAGGAAGAGGGCTATAGAAGAGGTCTGAAATCAAGAATAAATTCTTGTTATAGAATTAACAAGTACATGACATACTGTAGTATACTAGAGAGCGAAACAACATTAAAACGCACTGACAACATGTTATATTGTTCTCAAATGTTAATTAAACACATTTCCTGTACTTACCTTAATTCGTCCAAATATGATTTATCGATGTCGCGGATTAATCCCCGCAATCCGCAATACTCTCCTGTTACTGGTAGGAGTGCTATTACAAGAAACGCTCCCATGGGTTGTATTCGAGAGCACGTACACACGACCTATGTGGTCGTATAAGTTGGAGGGCTTGTTGAATTAATATGTGTTCCCTTGTTCTTAATGTTTGGGGAACGGCCACGCATTAAATGTCACCTCATGTCACCTCAAAGCTCAAAGTACTTCAACTTGGTATCTGCCCACTTCACCTATTATTGCTACCACCCTTTCATTAACTTTCCATGGTCTTGTCATTGCATTGCTGCTATTCTCTTCCTCTGTGATGACCCTGCTGTGTTTGCTTTAATATATATTCACAAGCTTTAACCACAAATAAACTGTTCGTTCATTTGGCCAATGAATACTACATCATTTTCCTTTACTGGATGTTATTTAATCAACCAGGTGATAAAGATAACGAGTAAATGTCAGACATTGAGGTTTAAATACAGTCCAAGGGGAATTATCAGAAATGCTTAGTCAGATTTGGAGACATTTGATGCTTGCTTGAGATGAGCGGGACAGAACGATCAACACTGTCAACAGCTGTATTAAGATCTATAGCTAAAACAGCAGGGTCATTCATCACTTTAAGGAGAGCTGTCTCAGCGCGATGAAGAGCTCTGCAGCCAGACTGGAACTTCTCAAATGACTCAATTTAACTAACCTCAAAGTCTTTGTATGTTTTACTTGATATAACTGAAGCATTCAGCGACACAACCATATGTGCGTGCTTTGAGTGGGCAATCCATCTTCCTTCGTCCTTCTTATTTCGGTTCATGGAGAGGGAAAGGACTAAAGTAAACTTTATTCGGAGAGCTACTTGTCAGCTAACAGCAGAGGCTATGGCACGGAGATTTTCTTTGCATTTGCATTTCTGTGCATTGCCGTTTCTCCTTGATGACAGCCTGTGTATCAATGTACTTCATCTACAAGAGAACTTTTACATTTTTGAATTTAGCTGATATTTATCTGAGGCGACTAAAGGAAAAAGTAAATCTGAGCAGTCTAAACAAAGATCACAGTTTCACCTTCATGCCCTACAGTGCAACCTTGCATTGTGACTTTCTATTTGTTTGTTTATGACTCCAGGGATTGTAATTAACTTTACTAATAGCATCCTGGGAACCTGATTCCATGTTTGAGTAATTTTTAACATGATTAATGTTTAATGCTTCATAATAAACATGATTAATGCCTCAGGCTAAGGATTCAATCTCTTTACCAGTAACATATTATTACAGATACACAATACAAACACACAAAAAAACATGTTTTGCACAGACACATCTCTGTCTACACGTACACACACACACACACAAAAAAAGCATTCATTTATATGCATACTGCATACAATCAATCTTTGCGTAAGAGTTTTTGCATTCACATCAATTTACTTCTGCATCAGTTAATACTTTTCATGTTATGCCAAGAACTGGACTTTTTGTGCTTTAATGTTCAAAGTGTCAAGAGTTAAAATAACCCCTTTCATTTTCCCCCTTCATCCATCATTCTTCCCTTTCCCTCTTTTTCTCCACCCTTCTCTTTTTACTTTCGGGCAGGAAGACTGCTGTCTGTGCAGTTCTGTTGCTGCAGTACATCAGCAGACACGTGGTTAATTAAGCTAATCTTTAGAAAGGAGAACTCGAGTGACATACATATATACATGAGCAAGCTGACTTGTTCACTTTTAAACAAATAAGTCATAATCATTATTTATCTATTATTATTTTCAAATTTACAATGAAAAAAAAAAAAAAAGTTTTTCTGAGTTCCCTCAATGCTCCTGCGCGACACTGCTGTGGATACAGTGGCTCTATAAAAACACAGAGTCTGAAGTGGGAATGATATCCTGACATTTCCAGTGTACTTTTGGAGGTGACATATTTCACCTCCTAAACCATAAGTTGTATAATGTGACCTTTTCCTTTAGGCACATATCTGAGTTTGTTGCTTCATCAATAACCAGAGCTGTCAGAGCTGCATGCCTGTAAGCCCATGAGGTACAGTAATACTCTTCTGATAATGCCCGTCTGTCCTCTGGCCTGTCTGTCTTTTTATTCGTTTGTGTCAGCTTTGTTTCTCTCCCTCTTTATCTCTACCCCTCTCTGCTCCCCTCTGCTCTCTGTTATAATTCAAGCCTCATCTTAGCCTCAGAAATTAATCTGAAGTTCCCACAATGAGCTTAGATGGCATTACATATGCAAACAAAAGTCTGATATTAAAAATCCAGCTTTGCCGCTGAAGGGCTAGGCAAGAAAACATTGTTTTTATTTTAAGCAATGCTCTGTAGATTCATATTTGAAATGACAGGATTTGGAGAAAATGAAATATGTTATGTTTTATGGCTTACGATCTACAAGCAGATGCCTTGGTGCCGGTAATCATCCATTCAGCTTTCGTGCATTTTTTTGGTTTGTTTGGTCTCCACAATAGCAGCACTTGATGGTTTATGTTACAGAAATAGCAGATTCAGATAGCAGCTTAAAAACTAAATTCCAGAGAATTATATTTTTTAAGAACACTGAATTGAATATAAAGGCTCAAAAAGACATGTTTTTGTTGTTAGATAATGACTGGCAGATAAATGTACTGAATGTAGACACGGAAAATGGAATACTTGCACAGCATGGGATAAGGTTAGCTATAATCCTGATTCCTGATCAATAAATGCGATGAAATTTCTGAGCTACGTAATCACAATACAGCGCTCTGAAGGCAAGCACAGCACTTAACTTTTAAAAGAAATAACTTGTGTCTATTGTACTTAGTAAGCACTAAGCATTGACACATCATGCTTCTGTCTATCATGACTTTCAGGCACAAAAGCCGACCATGAAGACCTGACAGCAAAAATATCAGAATTTAAGTTGCTCATACATCAATGTAAGGATACAGTTAACATCGAGGAACATTTCCTTCGCTATGTACCATCACCTATTTTTACCTACTACTAAAATGACCTTTTAAACTCTGTAGCAATCTGAGTTGACTGTGGATGGATTTTATATTTGCTTGCTTATACTTGAATACTTGGGTATTCATTTGTGTTGTTGTTGATTAATTACAACTTAAACCTAATTTTAATGACTGCAGGATCTGTTAATGTTTCTTTGACAAATTACTCCACTCCTTTTTCATATGTGATAGTGTTCTGGCACGTGGCTCCGTAAACATGGCGGTTCATGACTTAGTAATGAAATAAAACTCGACAGGAAATTGAATCGGAAGGAAAGCGACGCTCACCCCGCTCTGAACTAGATTACGATTGGAGGGGGCCGGGAGAGAGTGGTGTATGCACATGTTCTCAGCTCTGTGCACAAATGTATGTGTCTGGGCATGTGTGTCTGGCTGATTAGGTCTTGGTGCTAATGCATTTATAACCATTAGCCCGCACATTCATCGATCACAGCCCCACAAAAAAAAATTAACTGCACGAATGTGCACAAGTCTGGCATCTTTAATTACAGTTCATAGAAAGAACAGAGAAGCAGCATTTATCCAACGACATCCACACACGTTTTCTAATCCAGTGGTTTGTTTGAAGATTGCTTGCACTGCTGGTCAGATTTTGTGTTAGATATAATAGTGTCCTTCTGAGGCTTATCACAGGCAGCTCAGTGAAACATGGTTAGTTTGTTCACTCAGTGTGAAAATGACAAGGCTGCAGAAGCATTTGCTTAAAGGCTGCGCACGGCAAGACAAAGGTTTGGTAAGTGTCTGTGTCCGTCTGTGGCCGTGCACTAGTCTGTCGGCAGCTTTATGGCTGTGTTGAATTGATGGTGGGACAAGTCAGTAAGAGAGATCATTCTGATTGTCTGTTCAGCTTGGTGAACCAGCGCACTAGAAGAGAAATGGAAATGACAAAAAAACAAAAAAAAACAAGTGTAGGGACTTGTTTGAGTTTTTGTTTGAGTAAATCAAGACTACACGTCCCCTTTGTGTTATTGATGTGTTTCCGTTACCCATTAAAGGAGCCAATGTATTTTAAGTGTGGACTCTGAGCCAATCAGAAGTGACTATGTGGGTGGCTCTCAAGTTAAAGTGAGTGAGAGCAGAGTCGCCTCGAGGAGACTCACCTGTGAACTCACCCGTGTGTGGGATGAATGGTGTGGAAGCATTTTGCTAACATATTGGCGCAAGTGCTATTTTGCTGATTTCTTTTTTATTTCTGTACAAGTTACCGTGTCGTCCTCTCTTATCCTGCAGTCAGGTGACGCATGTTTGTTTTTTTTTATTCAAAAAGTAGAAAAGTGTTCAATGGACTTTCAGACGCTAACTCTCGGCTAGGGCATTTGTAAGAAACAGCTAAAACGCCAAGCATTTGCCGTCACTAAGGACGAAGGAGGATAAGAGGAGCCACTGTTGTTCGATGCGAATCTGGATTAGGACGAACTCGACTCAGCGCGCTGGACCAGTGAGATTACATGGACAATTATCAGCATCATCATCATTCTGCTTGTTTTATTTATTTTTTGAACATTTTTTTATGTCCTTACCTTATATAGTTTTGGACATTTTTCCCTGGGGTTACTTATTTGTTGTTTGCCATAACGGAATATTTTGAGTTGAAGAAATTCCAAATAGAAACCACCTGTGAATAAATTATTTTTGTTTTAATTATAATATTCACTTGAAGTTTACTTGCTGATTTGAGATTATGGTTTACTGATATATTTTTTTAAACCTGATAAACTATGTGATGTGGGAATTTAGCTAGTTCACCATCAACAGCTAAACTCAGGATACTGTTCAGTAATACGAATAAATAGTAACCTGCTAAATTTTAAGATCCCTTAGTTGGCGGCAGAGGGTTACACAAGAATTCAAATGGCACACACAGGTGGCTCTTCTTGTTTTGCTTTTGTTTTCTCAACATTCAAATAAATGAATATTTTGACAAAGGACATGATAGCAACATGGTCATGAGTGTAAATCAACTGATCAGCATGTATAACGATTTGTAGCTCTTCCTAGTTTCTTAGCCTCACTGCTAAAAGCAGCCCCTCCTGTTTCCCCTTTTAAGTGCTGAATACAAACTACTGTCCCTGTTGGTATGAAGAGCTATTTCATTTCGCATTGACGCAAATCGTATCGTATGTGCCAGATAGCCCTTGCCTGTAGCCTTTGTAGTTCTTTACTTCAGCACCATCAGATTGGTGAAAATAATACTGTGGTCTGCCTTTGATCTTAAGAATTACTCTGTATTCACTATTAAAATATTCATTTTCAACAATCAACTATCCATCAAAATCTGTTTCTGAATAAATTTGAGATGAGAAATAAGATGTGCAGCTGCAAAGCAGTCCCGCACGTTATCAGCTAAGCTGTGAAAGTTAAGGGAAAATTTCAAATGAGCAGATCTCTGAAACAGACTTTTTTAATGTCCAAAGCCTAGGGCTGACAAGGCATGGGGTATGAGTCTGTCTACTTTGGCTTTAAGGTGTAAATGAACAAACACCCAGCCTAGACAACCTAGACTGTAATTCTCAATGCGCTAGCAAGCTGAAGGCAAGCAGAAACAAAAAATCTCCTTCCAGTCATATTTGTTTTCTTTCAAAAACCTAATTAATGATACAAACAGATTCAGACTCCTTTCTGTTCTTATAATACTTTCTATAATATTGCTAGCAATATCCGACTGTGTCATGTGGATCTGTTTTTCTTTGTTCATATTTTGAACTGAGAGGGATTTTTAATCAATTTAACCCCAGATTTTAGCACAGAGCAGATCGAAAGCTTAATCTTATTAATACAGTTCACTGACTTTTGCTAATTTGCATCTTTGTTTATTGGTATAACGGAGACAATACCCAAAGAGGCATTTCAGTCTGCCATTCTACTTATTTTGATATTTAACACTAGAGAAGTGCAACATTTGATGCATTTTTGGGCTCTTTGGCGTTTTTGTTCTGGCTTGAGGAAGTCTTTTGCTCACAAAATTTAAACTCATTTGGGGAGGGCTACCATAATTCATTCAAATATCCAAGTCTACAAGAAATTATATTAGAGCGTTTTTTTAAAGGGACAGTCCCTTAGACTAAAAATTTACAGCTGAAAAAAAAAAAATAGTATTACTTCTTATTATTGTCTTCTTTTAAAGTGTATTGAATACTAAATAAATAAAACCTGTCTTTTGCTTCTTTTGGCCTCCCATGCCATCTGAATTAATTTTAGTCACTAAGTTTTCTGTCCAATCGTTTTAGCCACAGACAAACTTTTCACATCATAACATAGATTAGCTCACTAAGAGTCAACAAAAAGCTCTGTGTCATCTCTATCAGCCCAGCAATGCTACCTAGAACCGGGGGATTAGTGACCGAGCGACAGTCAGTGGGGCAGGAGAAAATGCGATGTTGGTAGTAGGAGAAATCGAGTGCAAATGGTAAAGGGAAAATAAAAAAGCTATAGAGTATAAAGGAGGCATGAAGGGAGGAAAACAGCGAAAAAGACGAGAGAGGGAATCTGTAGAGATAATCCCTAAGGCAAGGCTTTGTACAGTCTATCATGGATGCATGGGCAGGAGGATGGACAGAGGTCAAAGGACAAATGAATGGAGGATAAAGTAATAGATGAGGAAAGTGAAAAGGGAGTCATAAAGACAGACGAGTGTAAAGGCAGGCGGAGAGAAAGTGAATAAAGTGAAAGATGGATGGATATAGGTAGAGAGAGGTGGCATTAAATAGTGCTTTAGAGAAGTGGATAGGGGCCAAAGGCCCACTAACAGCTTTGGGTTCGCTTAGAGGATCACTCTGATGGCTCACAGCCTGCTAATTCTGCTTTAATTCAAAATTTCTAGAAGGATTTTCATCACCCCAGAAAGCATGGGTAACCATACTGCAATGCTGAGAACAGAACCCAGAATCTTCTGCTTTTATTCTGTAACATGTAAAGTGATCACCGAGGCATTATGTCATGTTTTATAGCATCAACAATATACAGTATAAGTAGAGTTTTCTAGGGGCTCGCAAACTGGTTACAACTTGCAAATATGCCAGAAAGTAACATTGCCATACTAGTTTTTAGCATCTGTTCCATGAAGTCTCACACGAGTGTCACTGGTACTCTCTTTTTAAAAACCTGTGAGCCAATATGGCCTACTATACTATATATTATATACTATAATTTAAATTAACCATCACAAAAATAAACAAGCACAAAAAATATGATGTTGAATGTATTAATAACCACTACAACAACTAGAGATTTTAACAAATTCATGCTGAAGATTCCAATTAATTCAAACAGAATCCATACAGTGTAATACCCTGTAGGGCTGTGGAACAGTTGGACCACTCCTAATGACAGCCTGTCTGGGGTGCTTCCACTCACTCAAACTGAAGCCATGTCTTGCACTTATGTAGCTGTATATATGTAGCTGTGCTGGTGTCATGAGAAAATCAGTTGTTTCGTTAAGTTTGGTTACGTTCATCTCAAAACCACAATCAGTTTTTCGAAATTATTGTTTATTTAGCGGGACTATCGTACAATACTATAAGAAACTGATTTTCTACATTACTTCTCACGTCATCTGCTCGTTTTTGAATTGAGTTGATCATGATGGACTGTGGTGGCAAGTGAAAAAAATTATTTCCCCATGTCTTCAAAACCTGTCTGACGGCCATGAAAATCACAAAAAACACAAAACGAGTGGAACAAAAACAAGTTTTTCTCCCTGAAACGCAGCTTTACAGCAGATGTGTTTCCTTCATTCCAGGGTGTGTCTCCCTGTGATCGTCATTAATGCTGCTAGATGGCTTCTTTCTTGTGTCAGGGTTAAAATGATTTGTCCACTGGCAGGTCTTTTCTCGTTTTCTTGTATTGGAAGTCATCCATCTGTGGCTAATTAGATGGCCTCTCATTGCGGCTGCTGCTAGAATTCCCATCAGAGGGAAAATCCTCACACAATAGGACAGAGGAAACTCTAAAAGGAGAGATTACCAGGAGGAGAGGTTGTGCACATTGTGAGTGTATGCTTGTGTTTATACACGGGCACAGCTGAGGGCTTAGGTTTGTGTGTTCATGTGTGCAGGAATGGCTTTTGTGTGTGTGTGTATGTGTATTCACTATTTAGTGGGGTTCTGTGACCGGGAGCACAGCCACGGTGGAGCCCAACTACTGTGTGGGGCCCAAAATCGTGAGCCGCACACCAGTTTTCATTTAAACTAGGTGGGAAGGCTCCCCTGATATGCCTAATGCTTTTATCTCACTTGGTCCACAGAGTGACAAAATATGGAAAACTGTATAAGAAATGATTGCTCTCTATCAGCTACTAGTGTTGAAAGTGTGGTACTGCAACTGCTACAGGCTAGAAGAAGTGTGTAAGATTTTAGCCAATCAGCGATCGCCTCGAAATTTCGCGTGAGCACCGTTTCTCACGGTCAAATTCAACTCGGTGTCATGTGCAAACCTGACAACTTCTTGCTGTGAGCAAAAGGTAAGTTTACTTCACTTATCTAAATAATAATATAAGTTATTTATCCTTTAGTTTTACTTTCTTAATTTAATTTTATCTGTAGTCTGTTTTTATTACGATTGTAGTGTGACAGTTTTCCCGTGGGGATAAGCTCTTCATTTTATTGCTAGCGGCGAATCTTAGCTACAAATTGTGAGCGCCTGTCTATTAGCAGAGGAGGTGCGGTTTTGCATGTGGATACAGTCGCACGCCGTGTCTTGTGTGGTAAATGCAGCGAACCCTTCCATCTCCACCTGTGGACTCCGCTTCGCTCCGCCCCGCCCCGCCCCCGCCTGAAAAAATTCACTTTCGGCCACGCCGGTGCGTATTGCCAGTGGGTGTTTGGGGGGGGGGAAACGTGTAGAAGAAGACAATAGAAAATGGCAGAACGGCAGCCTTTGGTCGGGAAAAAGGTAAAACAATGGAAATATTTCGGCTTTGAGGAGCAAACTAAGATATTGCGCAAGATATGTCACACGACCGTGTCTGAACCTCAAGGGAACACTACCAATTTATTTAACCATTTAAAGTCCACACACGGAGTAATACATGACCAGGCAGTGAAGGAACAAAAAAAAAAAAACTCAAAAATGAAAAGCTCCTCGACTCCTGCCACCGCCACACAGTCCTCAATTAAGGACACACTTTACAGTGCCACATAGTCACCCAGCTCCCGCAGTCATAAAGAAACAACGGATGTCGTCACATACATGATTGCCACAGCCCTATCAACACCGTTAGCAACCGGGGGTTCAATAAACTGATCAACACATTGGACAAGCGGTATGTGTTACCATCACGTCACCATTTCAGCAGAACTGAAATTTTTACATATTATTTAATTCAATTTATTTTTCTCTTATTTGTATTTTTCTTGTTTTTCAGTTCAAACTTATGATCATAAAAGAAAGAGTTAAAAGTTCAATTAATAATCGTTAATTGCAGGTTAATGTCTTTGAATGGTGACCCTCTACTACATGTTAATACAGATGCATTCCAATTACAATCAGCACAAAACACTTAAGTTAAACTATACTATATGTTTGCTAATTAACGCCAGAATATAGTAAAACATCTTAATTAATTACACTCAATAAATTTTAACTTTTGTTGATTTGGTGAAACTTAAAGTTTAAAATGGGTTCTTCATTCATGGGTATTGTGTTCGATACAGGTTCCAGTATCAAAGTAAAAAGATTACCGACACTGTCGTGGTCATGTCTGTTGCTCTGATGGCTACTCAATGAAATCAAAACCTGCAAATATAAAAATTATCCATTGAATTAAATTAATCAGTAATAGGGGAGATTATTGGGGAGGTTGTTGTCATATGTTATATCCCTGTGTAATGACTTAATGAATTATTCTCATAGAACCATAGTGCTCGAAAGGCAGACAAGGATACAACCTGCTGATGACACATCATCATACATTCTGTCTTTGAAGGACAAACCGGAGTTTATAGCAAGATTTATGTGGAAGCATATCACACAAGTTAATTTCTCAGTACTATTCATGTATAGTGAACAATAAACACATATATGGGCTACAAGTAAGAAAAATCCCTGTTGGGAGGAGCCATCATGCTGCTGGGTTTATAAAGTCCAATACATCGAGTTATAGGCAAGAACTGGTCCAAGCTAGCTAATGCGACTCTCTGTGAAGTGATCCTGTTTAATTGCAGAAGAGAGGGTGAGGTGTCAAAGATGCCTCTAAGTGCATTCACCCTGAGAGACAGTACTGGAGTACATTCTGACTTGGCAGAAGGACTTTCACAACTTGAGCAAAAGCTATGCCAGCACTTCCAGCGGACTGAAATAAGAGGAAAAAGAAACAGGAAAGTTCCTGTTCTCTTAACGCCAGACAAGCTCTCTTCCATGGAATTACTGGTTGCACATCGGCAGGCCTGTGGTGTGCCAGATGACAATCCCTGATCTGAAGCAGATACTCACTTAAGGGGATCAGATGCCATCAGACAGATTGGAAAGTAATGTGGTATAAACCATTCTGAAACTTTGTCCTCAACCAAGTTGAGAAAGCAGGTATCCACACTGTTCACAAGGATAATGAGATGGACACACTGGCAAATTTTCTCGATCACGACATCCGGGTCCATCGGCAATACTACAGATTACCCGAAGGAACACTGCTGACTGCCCCTGAACAAGGCCGGCTGTCAGATTTTAAAGGCATGAACATGGACCAAATCCAACGAGATCCCAAAGGTAAAGGACACACACTACGCATTTAGTTTTATTTTATGAATAAATGTAATTTCTGTGTGAAGCAGAGTTTTGTTAATCTTCTTGGTGTTCAGAGGAAGTACCTGAATTTTTGGTCAGTGATCTTTCAGAGACAGAGGCTGAGATGGATTCATCATTGTGCTCCCCCTCACCTGGTGGGTAATACCATTTTCAGTTTTCACCTTCCGAGCGTATGCCAAGTTATTAACTTTATTGTCTTTGTTTTCTCCAAGGATCCTTCAAGATCGAAAAGCAGACAGTCAATCCCTGATGAGTCTGGTGATGAATATACATCCATTGGTATCCCACACTTGACTAAATATCACTAAATATCCGATTTCACAACCACTGAAATACAGACTAATTATTATTCTATATTCCAACAGTATACTTACCACCTCAAAGAAGAAAGGGAATGGTTGAGACGGACAGCGATGACCCTGAACCAGGTATTTGACATATCAAAAAATAGTTACACTCACCTGTCAAGTTCATTGGGTACTCTATTGAAAATGAATGCATTCTAATGCCACAGTCCTGCTCTAAATCTTGTCTTGATGAAGGTCCTGGTATTCACATTTGTTTAAAATAATATGTTGATTCAACTGTGTTTTCATGTTGTGAACATATGAGCTTAATTTGTCTCTCATTTTGTACAGCTGGTCTAGTTTTCCAAGCAAAGGCATTTTAGAAGTCTTAGTTACATCCCGTCTAAAATAAAACATTTCTGGTGTAAAAAGTATTTCAAAAGCAAAAAGATAGAAAAATCAATATGCTCTACTTTATCAAAGTAAAGGTAGATGGTACTTGCAATACTGCAATCTGATATTACTTTATAAGTCGAGTGCTTTTCATTAGATACTCTGTGTCTTAACAGTGGTGTTGATAATAGCGGGGCTAGTGGAGCAGGCTGCATGCTAGGCTACATGCTAAAGCACACAGGCCGGCTCTGCCCAGTCTCCTCCTCGCTAACGGCAGGTCACTGGCCAATAAACTGGACGAGATTCGACTGAGGGTCGTCTCACGTAAGACGGACATCTTCACCGTGTGGCGATCTTCACCGAGACCTGGCTGGATAACAACATCCCCAAGGCAGCGGTGGAGCTAGCGGGGTGCTCTCTGTTCTGGGCCGACAGGACTGCAGCTTCAGGCAAGACCAAAGGCCGAGGTCTGGCACTGTACATGCACAACTCGTGGTGTACACCTACGAACATAATCGTAACTCCCCCGATTTGGAATATCTGTCAGTGAAGTGCACA
The DNA here is from genome assembly GCF_963514085.1 of Chelon labrosus. Classification (NCBI taxonomy): domain Eukaryota; kingdom Metazoa; phylum Chordata; class Actinopteri; order Mugiliformes; family Mugilidae; genus Chelon; species Chelon labrosus. The sequence continues at coordinate 6,095,902 of NC_140348.1, forward strand.
TTGTTTAAGCTGGTTAGAGAACGCTCTGTCATGATCATAGCGGGCTACATACCACCGCAAGCTAATGCTAAGTTAGCGCTGGAAGAGCTGTACTGCCCGATTAGCAGCCAAATGAACACTAATCCAGAAGCGGCTGTGATCGTGGCTGGGGACTTCAACCATGTCGAACCAGAGACTACAATATACTGGACCAGGTTAACTGTAACATCCCAGGAGCATTAAAGGCTGCAGCAGCTCCTCACTTTGGTCAGATCACATTTCTGTGGAACTGATTCCTGCCTACAGGTGATTCTACAGAAAATATTTTATTGAAATCGAATGGGAGTTTTATCTAAGGTTATGTTTGTTTGTAGTTTTGGTTAAACTTGCCTGTACATTAACTCAGTGATCCCCAACCCCCGGGCCACGGACCGGTACCGGTCCGTGGGTCATTTGGTACCGGGCCGCAGAGAAAGAATAAATAACTTCCTTTATTTCCGTTTGATTTATTATCTGAGTTTGAATGATGTTTTATTTTGAAAAATGACCGGAATCTTTCCATTACATCCGTCTATGACTCGCTCTTGACGCATGTCAAGGCCGCGAGACCATAGATCACGTGATACGTCCCGCTAAATTTAAATCCCCAAGCTAGCAAAATGAATAAAAAACAAACGTCTTTAGAAAGTTTCTTTGTGAAGGGGAAACGGTCCAGTGAAGGGACAGAAGAGGAGCCTGCGACTGCCAAAAGAAAGAAAGCTGCATTTAACAGACAATATCAGGAATCCTACGTAAAATATGGATTTATCGCAACGGGCGATTCCCACGCACCAAGCCCGCTGTGCATAATATGTGGAGACCTGCTCTCTAATGAGGCGATGAAGCCTTCAAAACTGGTTCGCCACTTGGAGACCAAGCACCCCGCATTAAGAGACAAGCCTTTGGAGTATTTTGAAAGGAAAAAGCGTGAACATGAAGGACAGAAGCAGTTACTGAGGGCCACCACATCAACAAATGCGAGTGCAGTGAGAGCATCATATTTGGTGGCTTACCGTATTGCTAAGGCTAAGAAGCCATTCACTATTGGTGAACTTATCCTGCCCGCCACCAAAGACATTTGCCGTGAACTTCTAGGAGAGGCTGCTGTTAAAAAGATTGCACAGGTGCCTCTATCGGCGAGCACTGTCACTCGGCGCATTGAGGAAATAGCAGAGGACATTGAGACACAGCTGTTGGAGAGATTTAATAATTCACCATGGTACGCACTCCAGGTTGACGAGTCGACAGACATTGACAACAAGGCACTATTACTTGTTTATGTGCGATATCTTTATCAGGAGGATATGCACGAGGATTTGTTATGTGTACTATCGTTGCCAACCAAAACCACAGCCGTAGAACTATTCAAGTCGCTGGATGATTATATGTCAGGGAAACTGAAATGGTCCTTTTGTGTCGGCATATGCACAGACGGAGCTGCTGCCATGACCGGACGGCTGTCTGGTTTAACTGCTTGGATCAAGGAGGTTGCACCTGAATGTGAGTCTACGCATTGTGTCATTCACAGGGAAATGCTGGCTAGCCGAAAAATGCCATAGGAACTGAGCGGCGTACTGAATGATGTGGTTAAAGTTATCAACCACATCAAAGCACATGCCCTTAACTCGCGCCTGTTCGAGCAGCTTTGTGAGGAGATGGATGCGGACCACAAACACCTTCTCTTATACACGGAGATAAGATGGTTATCCCGAGGGAGATCGCTGGCCAGAGTGTTTGAATTACGAGAGCCGCTGCAGAGATTTCTCTCGGGAAAAAAATCACCGCTGGCAGCACACTTCAGTGACGAGCAATGGATCGCAAAACTGGCTTACATGTGCGACATATTCAACCTGCTCAATGAACTGAACTTGTCACTTCAGGGGAAAATGACAACTGTCTTCAAGTTGGCAGATAAAGTAGCTGCATTTAAAGCCAAACTGGATTTGTGGGGACGGCGCGTGAACAGAGGTGGATTTGACATGTTTCAAACATTGGCGGGGATTTTGGAAGAGACTGAGCCCGAGCCTTCATTCTCCCAACTGGTGCACGATCACCTGTCTTTGCTTTCAGAAGAGTTCGAACGCTACTTCCCAACTAGCCTGGCTCCGCCTGCCCACGTACTTCCGCTCATTTGCATTCCCTACAGTACTCCGTCTGGAATAGCTTGATCCGCTAACGTTTACTCCGGCCAACTGGTTGGCGAACCAATCAGCGAACAGAGGGCGGGTCTGAGAGCGATTACGTTTCAGTTGCGCGCCGAGTTTGAAATGTTTACACGAATGGAGACGGATATACTCGAAGCCATTCGCTCCGTTGTGGATTTTATTCCAATTTCGCGTCCTTAATTGCAATGGGGGATGGTAGAGTAGCGATTTGTTTACTTGTTGTGTTCTTGAAAGCGGAAGTACGAGGCAGCAGAGCCTGAAGGCTCCGGCGCATAACATACGTCATTACCAAACGTTAGTGATTGGTAAAAGGAACTCTGATGATTTTAAACCTCAAACTGTGCCCTCCCACCAGGAAATAAACGTTTGCCAATGGAGCTAGGCCAGACTCTCTGCGAAGTCAGAGAGTCTGGTATCCAGGCTACTTCCCAACTGCAAAAGACCCACGAACTGCCAAGGAATGGATCCGCGACCCATTTGTCAACAAACCAGGTGAATCCATCATGTCTATGCAAGAAGAAGATCGACTGCTGGAGATCGCAAATGACGGGGGCCTTAAACGTCTGTTCGAGACAACAGCTCTGCCGGTGTTCTGGACTAAAGTCATGGCAGAATACCCCGAGATCGCCACAAAAGCACTGAAAACGTTGTTGCCATTTCCGACATCGTATTTGTGTGAAGCAGGGTTTTCTGCAGTAACAGCAACAAAAACAAAATTACGGAGCAGACTGGACATAAGCAACACACTTAGGGTTTCATTGTCTCCCATTACCCCAAGATGGGACCGTCTTGTTGCAGCAAAACAAGCGCAGGGCTCCCACTGATTCAGTGCTATTGTGAGTAGTATTTTCATGCACTTTTTGTTTTTGCGGTGTGTCTTATTTTGAAGGCATGTTTACGTTACCATAGCGACCAGAGAGCGTTGGGGCAGAGAGGATGTTACTCGTGTCATGTTCGGTTGTTGGTGTGACGTTATGAGGACGCTGTTAATAAAGTTGCACATGAATACACAGTGGATTTACGTTTATTATTATTATTATTTTATAGAGAAAGTACTACAGTTTTTATGCCGGTCTTATCATTTTATTTTGTTTTTATCTGCTACACCTTCCGGTCCGTGAAAATATTGTCCGACATTAAACCGGTCCGTGGCGCAAAAAAGGTTGGGGGCCACTGCATTAACTCATTTTCTTCCTTTTTCTATTTCCAACTTAAAGTTTTCACGGTGCTCGATAATGAAAGCCATTTTAGCACCAGTACGTGACTCTCCGCCTCATTCAGCGATTCCAAGGAACAGCTACAAGTAGTTCATAAAATGTCAAGACACTTGTTCCGTAAACACAGTGACAGGTTTGAAGTTGCAAAAGCAAGCTTAGTTTCCAGAAGAACTCAAAAGAAAGGTGACTGCAATTCGACTATATCCGAAATTTAAACACAATGCCGAAGGTTTAGAGAGCCATAAAGGTAAACCCATTCCATTCAAGCAACCAAAGAAAAAAACTGAAGGACAAAAATTTATGCATTGTTTGTATTGCTACGGATTGTTCAAAAGAAGAGTGATGTGACAACATTTTCAGCTATTCAAATTCAAACCTCAGACATCCAAAAAATCCAAACAAGGCAAAACAAGAGTCCAAGCATTGTGTGCTTTTGCTGAACCTGCTCCAGTAGAGTTTACCGATGCATATTAGAGTACGGCAACAGATTGTTTAAAAGGGTGACCAGCCAACACCAGTATATTCGACAAAACCTGAGCTTGGCAGACTGGTGCTAGCAGCAAAAACTGTTGCACCTGTAAAGACCATATACGAACTCATTACACATGATAAATACTGCAGTGTTGTCACAGCTGCAAGATGCCTGGCTGGATTCAACAATGAAACTGGCCAATATCAACGTCCATCCCTTGCTCGCAAAGTTAGACATTGTTTGCATGCTTTGGCCATGTTTCTTAAGCCTGAGATGTTGAAGAAAAAAGACAAACAAACCGTGCAAGATGCTAAGGAATTTGCACAGCTTTACCAAGAGAGTTGGAGGTTTGACATAACAAACCAAGCACTTACACAGTTCAACCAGTCTATTTTTTGCACACACTGGCAGAGACGAAGCGTGACTGGACATAAAATATAATAATATAAATGCTGCAAAAGATAAGTGGAATATTAAATACTGCATGTCTTATTTGTTTAAATACTTGGTAAACAACATTTTTGTATTTCTTGTTCACTAAGTCGTGGTATCTCGGCCTGTTCTCCATTCCAAAAAGGAGACTTTATGTTGGAATACAGAGGGGAAATTATCAGCAGAGAAGACTGTGAACAAAGACAGAGTTTATCATGACAGCCTCAAAGTGGTTTTGTTCGAGTTCCATTTTAATGGAAAACTGTGGTGGTACGTATGTCAGTGCTGACTCTAATAAAAATTGAACATAGCTTTAGGTATGCTGGACATGTAGCAATAGTTGTCCTCGTCCTTCATTCTAAATTCAGTTTCTATGTACAGCTGACTTAGTTATTTGAAGTATTACTTGTGTTTTTTGTAGTATTGATGCAGCAAAAGAGGATGAGTCACTTGGTAGGCTTGTGAATGATGACCACATCAACCCAAATGCCAAGATGAAGTCCATAACAGTTCAAGGAAAGCCCCATCTCTGTTTATTTGCAACACGAGACATAAGGCCAGGAGAGGAGATTACATACAACTATGGAGACCCAGATTGGCCGTGGAGAAACAAAGTAATGCTCTAGAAAACTATCTATACATTGTTTATTCTCCATCTAGTTTTAACAAATACAGTATGACGTCACATACACACAAGACAATGACGGTATAATAATGTTTATTTACATTCTGCTAATCAGTTGTAAGTATAACTTCAATTGCAGTCTTTGTAAAGATGTCTGCAGCATTCTATCAAAGTTGCCTGTGTTGTACCTTTCAACACAGCAAAGACCCAAAACACGCCCATTGCCTGTCATTAGTTGGTCTTCAGAATCAGTTATGACATGCAGTAAAGGTTTTCAGTATGACATGCAGTAAAGGTTTTCAGTATGTGGTACATGCTCTAATCCAGTGGTGTCAAACTCACTCCGAGAGGGGTCCAAAATTAAGAATTTATTCCAAATCACAGGACAACCACAATGGATATTTATTTAAAATGAAACACAATTTGTCTTTTCATATACAGAAATATGAATTTAATTTTGAATTTAATTTGGTTTAATTCTATTTAATTCTAATAACTAGTGTGTTACTCTCTACTGTGAGATTTCTACTGACATATTTCAAATGAAAGTGTTTTTCTCACAAATTCAACAGATTTAAAGGGCACATGAAGCAGGATAAAGGGGATGAAAATTTCACTTTTTTTTTTAGCTTTTTCTACATTTAGTAGGGCATGTGGCATGTCAAGCAATGCTATTTTTTTATAAGACATTGTGAGATTAACAGTCCACAGTATGGTTTCCTTTATCCATTGGGATAAATAAGAGGAGGGAGAGAGAGCTGACTGATATGCCTGTCTGATGCCAAACGGACGCATTCAAAATATTTGCAGGCATTTCTGATAAATATAAAATATTATCTTGCGGGCCGGATACTATTGTCTCACGGGCCGAATGTGGCCTGCAGGCCTCGAGTTTGACGTGTGCTCTAATCAGTGAGCCACAAAATGGCTACCTGATGATTTTTACAGTTTCAGTAGCAGAGTTGTCTTTCCCTCTTGAGAAGAGATTAAAGGTAAGGATTCTGGTGATATTTTGGTGTGAAAACATTTTGATCACAACTTTACTAGTCAAGAAGGTAATTGCACACTAAATAGCTTGTTAGTCAGTTACTGATTTCCATCTATAGTTTCCCAGTAAAACAAACTCCTAGCTAACACAAATAATTCCATTTTGAGAGCACTTCAGACACTGTCATTGTTAAAAAAAGAAAAAAAATTCAGATGTTTGCTTTTCAGGAACTACATGAGTGTCCCATTGACAGTACCATAACCCTTGAGCCCACTTCTGCTGATTCTGAGAAGGACGCAAGTGTACCTGAGCTCTGACGAACAGACAGTGTAATTGTAAGTTGATTTGCAAAACTTCAAATGTTAACGTAAGAAGTTCCAGGGCATCTATTGGACCACTTTCACATTTTTCCTGTATAGAGAGCAATCTGAATGTTGGAATTATGTAATTTGCATATATAGTGATGGCACTACTTCTCATGTGGTGCTGAATCCTTCAGACAGTGCACCTACACTATTTTCAGAAAGATTTTTACAGAAAATGCAAAGTGAAGATACTAGTCTTCTTTGACATTCCATAATCCATGAAGTTAATTTTTAAGAAATGTACTGATACTTGGATACCAGGTTGTTACTGTCAAGTCTCGTCCTCGAGGTGAGGTCCATGAGGTCGTGTTTTCTTGTATGTTGTCTTCCTGTTTTATTTTGTGGAATTTACCCTCTTCTTGTTTCAGGTGTCTTGACTTCCTGCCCTCATGTTCTCCCGTGTGCTGATTGCAGCAGCCCCTCCCTAATTGTGTGCACCTGTGTAGTTGTCTTTCCCTTGTGTATTTAAGTCTTGTCCTTGGTGATTGTCTTTGCCAGTTCGTCTTCTGTTTTGTGAAGCGTTCCGTTCATCATGTTTCGTAAGTCTTGCATTTTTTACTACAAACTTTACTACCCCTTCTGCCAATAGTATATACTATATATTGCTGCTGTAACTGCACACTTGAATACATAGCCAATATCATCAAATGTGAAGGAAAGATCGCCGGTCATGACAGTGCCATTCGCAACGTGTTCAAACAAATCTGTGACACTAAATGGAGTGAATGTGTGTCGTCACAGGCCCTCAGAAATCTGAGTGAGGCAAAATGGAATGCTCCAACACTTCTTCCCTTCACTGAAGATGTGAAAAAATGTACCAATATTTCACCACTGTGATTCACACACCTGGTGAGTTCATGGAGCATTCATGAGTTGAGTTCATGGAGCACATGGATGCCTTTGCAGAATTCTACATCTTGCACACACAGTGGTAAAAGAGAGCTGTTATTAAAAAAAAAAAAAAGAGTAGAAACAATATTAGGATTGCTTCGAAAAAAAAAAAGCTTTCGATTGGTTCATGTAACGTTATTATAAAGTTTGCGGATAGGCAACCTTCGTGTATGTATATATATATATATTATCATAAAATAATTGTATTCATTTGTATGCATGAAGTAGGATCAAGCATTTCCTCTCTTTATCTTTCAATGCAGTGTTACTTATTTAGGTTGTTAGGTCTGCTGATATGTTGTAATGATCTGGGTTATGTTTTTGCTTTTATTTTGGTTTGTTTTTAGTGTGACAGGGTGTGTTATGTTTGTAATGTATTTATCGTAAATAAGTACCTAAACTTCCATATTGTGGTCTTGCGTTCTAGGAAAAATAATCTTTCCATTGTGTGATCAACTGTGAATTCCAGATTTCCAAGTGGTGTCAAGGAGTGGCTCAGTGTATGCAAAGCCAGTGGCTCAACAGTAGTGGTAAATATCTCTCACTTGTCTAATTAAGTTCATTACTTGTGATTGCTTTATATACGTTAGGACACAGTAACAACTGCCTCAGAAATGTACAAATGCACAGTAGCTGTAATTGAGAAATGGGACATTTCATGTATACTTTTTTTTTTTTGTAGAGTGTAAAGCTTTGACTAATTGCAGGAATAATATGTGATCACCAAAGCCCTTATAATTACCCACCATTCTTAAAGTAATTTCTTAATGTTTTTCTTCTCAGATTGAATACAAGATGACTGCAACCTGAAGACTCATTCTAGGAATGGACAATGCAGCCAAATTGACTCTTCCCACTGCAATACCAGATTCAGTAGAGGACCTTAAAGGAGAGATTACAAGACACCTTGGCTTGTCAGGAAATTTCAGACTGCAGTACAGAGACACTGAATTTGACAATGATTTTGTGAACTTATCATGTACTTCAGAACTCAAAGACAAGAGCACAATCAAAGCAATTTACCTACCAAATGGGTCAGGTTCTAGCCCTCACTATACTGCTCCACTTCAAGAATCTAATGATGGTTGTTCCTTTTCATCAACAGCATACACAGAAATGCTTTCCTCCCCCGAATCTACATCTTCAGGGTCATCCCTTAGATCACAGCCATGGCCCCAAACCTTCCCAATACCTCAGTTCAGCTATGAGGTAGAGGTTCAGTTGCAGAAGGCCAGTCATGCCTTTCACAACAGTGGCACTCTTCTGAGTCCAAGTACAAAACTGAAGTCAGATATCCTAGATGGTTTGGCATCAGAAATAATCAAATACAAAGTATATCCTTCAAGTGCAGAGTTTGATGATGTTGCTCAGGCTCTGATAACAAAGTATCCTTGTTTAAAGGAGCAAGGATCAGTCTCTTGTTATTATGGTTGGAAAATTAGCTTGAAGTACAAAATGGCCAACTACCGCACTAGACTGAGGAACATTGGCAGCCCAGCACCTTAAAATGTAAACAGACTAAATGGCCAGAAGACAACTTGAATGTGTCGGTGTAAATATCTTACGCTCAACTGCTATGTCATTTACCTTAATTTGTGTATATCATAAATCCAACTACTAAGTTGGATTTTTATAATAAACTAAAATGTCTTCTCAACCATTGTGATTTGCACAAAGATAATTGTTGGTGATTTTAAAGACCAGAAAAAATCTTAAACAAGTTACTGACCATTTTAATCTCACACAGTTTAAACAGCCTGCACGGATCAGCTCACGTTCAAAAACACTCATAGATTTACTATTTGTTAGCCAACCTGAAAGAATCACTAAAACATTTAACTATATGACTGGGTTATTGGACCTTTCAAGGAAGCTCACAAAAAAAGCAAGGACATTCAGTAATTTGTTCGTCACAAAAATGAATGAAGTAATGTCAAACCTCACCAGAAGGGGGAAGCAACATAAAAAAAAAAGGGAAATTCATTACCTCGATTAAATGATGAAGGACAGATGAACTTAAAATCATTGAAAACTGGTCTCACTATAGAGACACAAAAATTCACATTTTTAAGAAATAAAGTAAATCAAAGTCTACGAAAGGCTAAAGCAAAATTCTCCATGGATATAATTGTCGAAGCAAAGGGGAATTCAATTTTATTTATATAGCGTCAATAATACAAATCGTCTCAAGACGCTTTACAAAAACCCGGCCTGAAACCCCCAGAACAAGCCTGAAGGCAACGGTGGCAAGGAAAAACTCCCTTTTAACAGGAAGAAACCTCGAGCAGAACCCAGCTCATATGGAGGGACCCATCTGCCTAAGGCCAGCCAATGCACAAAAGGTCGAGCAAAATCTTAAATTAATTGGCAAAGAAATAAAAGACTCAAACAAAAATATTGAGCTCAAAATTAATGCAATGGTAACTAATCCAACTGACCTCGCTAATGAATTTAACATTTTATTCCTTTTCTCAGTCAGGGAGATAACAGAAATGTTTCCACTGTCCATTCTTACTGCCAGACCCATTAATCCTGCACAGCCTGTATTTTCTCTACGAGAAATAACATAAGAATTCTAAAGCCAAGGATGTCCATGGGCTGGATATAAATGTTCTGAAATTACGCAATGAATCCCTGCTTTCACCAGTAACATGTATGGTCAATTTTATCATTTAAACAAAAAAAAATTAAAAATCACAAATCCTCTCTCTAATGACCACCAAAGTCATAGTCACAAATATGTAGGCCTAGAAATAACCCATCAAGCTACTAATGTAGCACCGAATATTACTCAAACAAATACCATTAAACAAATGGCACCTGCTAGCAATCAAAACCAAACTATCTCAGGGAAAACTAGCCTACACAAAGTCAAGTTAAACACACTATAACCTGACAGAACAACAGACTGCACAACACAAGGTAGGGGACAGGACACATCACCACAATGGTACCAAACAAAGCACCATCTTTAACACCCCTAACCTAATAAACCTCCCCCCAGTGAGCACAGCAAGCAAGCTCCTGAGTGTGCCGTCAATCAAAAGTAAGCCCCCTGGTACCTGCCTAACCTCCACTCAAACCTAAATATCTTCTGAGGCGTGCCGGGCTCGAGGCGTCTTTAAAAGCAGAAAATCAGTGAACCATAGCCAAATGGCCAGGAACCTGAACACTTGCCCCCACCAGAGAACATGTCTCCACCCAGGATTACCTCAAAAACAAAAAAACAAATGAGTGAACCGATGGAGGAACTGATCACTCAGTCCCGCTGGCTCACTCCCTACCTAACCAGGGAGATCACTGAAACCTCAACAACACTCAGACACTATACTCACCAGGAGGACAAACAAAGCAGCCCCCAGCCACAATGCTACACAGCACACCACTCACAGTATTACACAGTCTAGGAAAATGCAAGAAGAACACTCATCAGGAGTGAACCGATCCCGGACGAGCCCCCAATATGTTACGACCCCGGCTCTTGGGAAGCAACACTGGTGACAAAGAACAGCCAATTCAGCCAAAGTAACTTTTATTGTAATCAAAAGTCAAAACCAAGGATAGCAATGAAGACAAAAGGTGGAGGCTGGTGGCACTGCAGCAGGCCCAAGCTGCAGTGTGAGAGAGAGAGAATGTGGGTGGAGCTACCCAGAACTCTTAAAGGCCTCCAAACAGGTGCCAGTGATCAGGAGGGAAACGATGAGGAGGAGCCTCTGATCACCTGAAAACTTAGAGAGATTAGCCTTGGACATAACACTTCAGCTATGGTTCCTGTAAATGAGTGGCTTTATAAATATTGCTTGCTGATAAGTACAACTAAAACTGTTTGTATGATGTTCACAAAGCAACACTTGATTCCACACTATGTTTCAAAAGCCACATTAAAGGAATATCAAATATAGTGAAATTCAATTTGATCAATGTTACGGTCTTAAGGCTCAACAGACACATAACATATTAAGGGACGCCAGACAAGAATCGGAGGGTGTACAAAAATGTGTATTTTATTTAAATTCAAAACCAAGAGCAGGGGACAAACAAACTCAAAGAACCAAAAAGGACTGTAGGTGCCGGCCAAAAAGAACAAAAGAGGAATCGGATTCGGACACGAGGCCAGCCCACATAGGGCCGTAGGACCCCGACCTCATCCCAACTAACTTAAAGGGCTTAAAGTAAACCTAAACAACATGAACAAAAACCGAAAACAGGACTACCGGTCACCTACAATCCAAACTAAAATAATAAAGAAATAATCCACCTGCTAAAAGGACAAAGAAACATGGACAACCAGCACGCCGGCGTTGCCGCGACGTGCGCCAGCGATGGTGAATGGTGCCAGGAAGAGTGAGCGCGAGCGAGCCCAGAGAGAGAGAGAGAGAGCCCCTGAGCCACCTCCCTCGCCTCCTTATATAGTCTCCTCCCCTACCTGGGCACAAATGAAATTCAAGTGCTCAGCAGGCCAGGGGAGGAGTCACCAGGAGGAGACGGGAAGCGCAGCCGCACGTAACAATCAATTTTAAACGAATACGACCTTTCAACACGGCTAGAATGCTTTTACATTCAATGATTCTGTCACACATTAAATATCATATTACATGTTGGTCGCTAGCAGGTGTAAATACATGCAAAATCACAGAATCGCTCTTTAAAAAAATCATTAAAGGTCTTTGATAGAAAACCATTGCCATTCCATGTTTGTATCATCTTAAAAAAGCACAACTTATTGAGCTTCAAAAAATTTTAAAATCTTAAATTTGCCTGTTTGATGTAGGTGTTACATGGACTTGGCCCACCTCCCATGTCTGGCTTTCTTTAAAAAAGCTCTCACTGCGGTCTCAGGACCAGGGCCTCCTCCAGAGGGGACTGTGAGGTCCCACACAGAAAAACAGCCTTTGGACAAAATGCTCTTACTGTAAAAGCCAATAAAATCTGGAACAGTCTTCTACTCTCCATAAGGGAGTGTCCCACATTACAAACCTTCAAAACTTACCTCAAGCAGTGGTTGAAAGCAAACCAGTCTTGTAACCATTGACTTATATTTTCTTAGTAATGTACTGTATTGTGATGTGCTCTTATTGTGATCTATTGTCCTGTCCCATGTCTTATCGTGTTTTTGTGTTACCTGCCTATGGACTGCGGATGTAAATTAGTATTGTTGCTATAATCCGGTATATTTACGTCTATTGCTGTCTGAATACATGCTCATTAATGCGCACTTTCCCTGTCAAATAAATAAACAATTCAACCGAGCATAAAGACCTGATGAGCGCAGACTCCTCTGAACAGTTGATGTAGAGATGTGTCTACTACTAGAACTCTGTGTAGCATTGATCTGGGCTCTAATCTGAGGTGCTGTTAACTTGCGATTTCTGAGGCTAGTGACTCGGATGAACGTATCCTCAGCAGCAGAGGTCTTCCTTTCCTTATGTGAGTCAGTTTTGTCATAGCGTTTTTTGCAACCTCACTTGGGGACACATTCAAAGATTTTGCAATTTTCCAGACTGCCTGACCTTCGGTTCTTAAAGTAATGATGGACTGTTGTTTCTCTTTACTTAGCTGATTGGTTCTTGCCATAATATGACTCCTAACAGTTCGTTAAATAGTTAAATAGGGCTGTCAGCTAGGGTTGACCGATTTGGGAAAATAATCTAATTGCAATTTTTTTCCCCCAATATTGCAATTGCGATTTAATTTATTTTTTATTTTATCCTCTTTTTTCCCCAACAAAACATAATGAATGATTTAAATAGGACCAACACAATATTAGATACATTTAGTGTAAAATGTTCTTTCCCATAGGCTGGGCCTATTTGTTAGAATTAAATTAAAAGATTTAATTCAATTCAATTGTATTTGTGTAGTGTCAATAACAATACAAATCATCTCAAGACGGCCTGAAACCCCCAGAGCAAGCCTGAAGGCGACGGTGGCAAGGACAAACTCCCTTTTAACAGGAAGAAACCTTGAGCAGGACCCAGCTCATATGGAGGGACACACAGCAGTAAACACAACAGTAATAGCACAGAATTGCCGTGAAGATGTATGACTTGAAATAAATGTCATTTTTATTTAACTGCTCATTACAGAAACATCTGTGGCTTGCCACTGTGCATTTAAGTAATTTAAACAAAGGCATGCACTTTGTAAACACTGTGCAAAATTTACAGTTTTAAGAAAAAATTAATTTTGGTCACCTTGCTGAGAGGCATCATATCTTTGGCTATGAACTCGGTTGTTGCCCGAGTGATTTCCCCGTGCCGTTTTGAATTACGTTCATATGGAGTGACACTTTCAAACATTTCGGTCAGTGATCCCTGTCTTGAGGTATTTGGCTTGTCTGGCGCTCGGCATTTTGGCCATACAGCTGTAATACATTGATTTGTGGTATTTTTTTTTTTAAGTGCTGGAACAAGTTTGTAGTGTTACCCGTGAAGTAGCGACGGGAGCACGGCATGCTCTGCACAACACCTGACGCTGCGCAGCATCTTCTTTTTTGAAATCAAAATAGTTCCACACCACCGACGTGCTGTTCCTCTTCGAGACTAAAGTCTGAGCCGTGTCAGTTTCTGACTGTTCCGTCGAGCCAGAGGCCACTGAGCAACAGGTTAAAGGGCAGCATGAATGTTGATGCAGCCGAGTTCTCCACTCTTCCGCTCGCACCACGTGACCACCTTGTAATCGCGCAAGTTGCGGTTTGAAAAATGCGTTTTATCATTGTGGAGGGGGGGTGGTGCATCAGCTGCAGGAGAGAGGTGTGGAGAGGGCTCAGGAGAGCAGCGCCAGGAGAGACTGATTAGCTCAACAGGATGCAGGTGTGCTAATCACTCTCACCTGGCGCTGCTCTCCTGAGCCCTCTCCACACCTCTCTCCTGCAGCTGATGCACCACGCCCCCTCCACAATCATATTGCGATATTATCGCAAATGCAATTAATCGTTCAGCCCTACCATCAGCTGTGTACCAACCTGACTTCTGCACAACACAACTGATAGTCCCAACCCCATTAAGAGAGATAGACACAAGTATTTCCATTTGTGTTAGACAGAAACGCAAACATACAAGTGTGTGCAATTCAGGTGAGGGGAAAGGGGCTGCATATCAACAGTGATCGAGAGGGCATAATTTAACTAGATTTCAGCAGAAAGCTGGCAAATATTCCCTATGAAGGCATGTATTTAGCTGTTGACCTTGGGGATATATGGTGATGGCTTAGAGGGACGGAAACAACAGCTTTTTATTCAGATAAGGCCCTCTTTTGCTCCGTCTCCTCTGTCCCTACTCTTCTTCACGTTGTAAAGTGCTATTGTGTGATTTTTCAGCACCAATTGAAATAATAGCGCTGCTTGCCTTTTCTGGTGAAAAACACACCTAATTACTGCAACCTTGCCATGTGAGAAAAGGGCAAGCTACTTACTTTGACTACTTTCAATCTTGACTTCCAGTCTAGTTCAAGAATCTGTATCCTTACTTTCTTGTAGTGGATTGGTTTGTTAGTTAAAAATATAAATAAATAAATCAATAAATAAACATTAAGCTGTTATTGTGATGTCATTGAGGTTCAGGATATCTCAAGTCAGCATTTTGCAGAAGAACCTCAAGTCCAAATATCTCCACCACAGACACACAAGTTTGTGTTATCAATAGCTTTTTTTATTTTAATATACAATGCCTGGTCAAAAAAAAATAAATAAAAAATTTGTTGGACTGCCTTTCGCTTGGATTACAGCACGCATTCTCTGTGGCATTGTTTTGATAAGCTTCTGCAATGTCACAAGATTTATTTCCATCCAGTGTTGCATTCATTTTTCACCAAGATCTTGTCCAAGGTCTGGACTCTGTGGTGGCCAATCCATGCGTGAAAATTATGTCTCATGCTCCCTGAACCACTCTTTCACAATATGAATCCTAGCATTGTCATCTTGGAATATGCCCGGGCCATCAGGGAAGAAAAAATCCATTGATGGAATAACCTGGTCATTCAGTATATTCAGGTAGTCAGCTGACCTCATTCTTTGGACAACATAATGTTGCTGAACCTAGACCTGAGCAACTGCAGCAACCCCAGATCACAGCACTGCCCCCACAGGCTTGTACAGTCGGCACTAGGCATGATGGGTGCATCACTTCATCTGCCTCTCTTCTTACCCTGATGCCCCCATCACTCTGGAACAGGGTAAATCTGGACTCATCAGACCACATGACCTTCTTCCATTGCTCCAGAGTCTAATCTTTATGCTTCCAAGCAAACTGAAGACTTTTTTTTCCCAGTTAGCCTCACTGATTAGTGGTTTTCTTAAGGCTACAGAGCTGTTCAGTCCCAATCCCTTGAATTCCCTTCACATTATACATGTGGAAATGCTCTTACTTTCACTATTAAACATAGAGTTATACTGTTGTTTTTCTTCGATATGATTTCACCAAGCGTTTAAGTGATTGTTGATCAAGATCAATCAGGATTTTTTTCCAACCACATTTCTTACTCAAAGACAATGGTCCCCAACTATCCTTCCAGTTTTTAATAATGTGTTTGACAGTTCTTAACCCAATTTTAGTAGTTTCTACAATCTCCTTAGATGTTTTCTCTGCTTAATGCATGCCAATAATTTGACCATTCTCAAACAGACTAACATCTTTACCACAACTACGGTACCAAGCTACTCATGCATCAGTTGGGGTTAAATAACTTGTTGCCAGCTGAAAGATAATCAACCATGCAGTGATTATCCAACAGGAGGCTCGTACCTATTTGCTTAGTTAAATTCAGATGGCAACTTTTTTTTGGCCAGGCAGTGTATGTCCATTGATATATTAATTTCTCCAAACCGCCACAGTACAATACTGATTTCAACAACTTGCCGAAGTATCTGCCTTTCTGTTATGTCAAAAGCAGCATTTTGGTATATTTACTACCACCGCTTCAATAGAAACTGGGATTTCCAGAACTTTTTTGAAACTATGAATGTTCCTTTAATCTGGATGTTCTTTTTTTCTTGCAAATTGAGAGTAATTTATATTAATAGAACAGCAGTGGTCCTTCAATAGTTGCCATCCACACCTGCATGAACTCTTAAAAAAACATGCTGAGTTCTTTTTAAATGGTGAGCTATTCATCACAGAGCTGCTGGAGACTGCTTTGGGGACACAGTCTCCATCTTTTTCTCTCCCGTTTCTTTATATCACGGTTTCTGTTTCATATGCCCTTTTCTGACCTGTACCTCTTTTCTTCATGCTGCCTGGGATTATCACATTCCACTAGAGCTCAAAGATTCCCATCCTTGAAGTGCATTTCCTAAACTTTCTGGTTGCCGATATTTTGTTCTGTGATCTTTTATCTGCTATGAACACGCTGATAAATCACTAAATGCAAGCACTGGCCCTTTTGGGATAACTTTGTTTATAATATCTTTTTGATTATGCAACTTGGATGAAACGAGGTCGGCTTCTGTGCAGTCTCTGTGCGATGATTACATGTTAAAATTGCATTTTGATTATCTGCACAAATGACTCAAACTAACTGCTCCAGAGTTCAGACAAACAGTTCCAAACATGCCACCCACTGACTTGCTTTCAGTTCCACCCCCTCTCTTCCTCTATGCCTCTCCATCTATCTTTTCTCCACTCGCTGTCTCTCTGGATAATAATAACCTACCACACTGGGCTCATTACAGCATCAAAGAGGGTCTCCATGAAAACACTGATCACTGTGTTGGGAGCACAGCACTCCGCTTTGATTCCCTCTAACACCCACATGAAAAGGAACAGTTGAGGAAAAACAAGAAGAAAAAATGATTCTGAGACTATTCTTTAACAGGAAACTTGTGTCAGCTTTGAATTTGATGAACATTTGTAGCTCAATGACAGTAAATCTGAATCAACAGTAGTTTACGATCGTATGCCTACTGTATGTCTTTTAGAAACACAGGGCTTTATACTCTCTGTGCTGTGATTATTCTCTCCTTTTCCAGTGATTTCTTTTTCATGCCAATACTATGGTATCTTTCAAGTTAGTAGTCTTTCAGTGTTGACTACAGTTATTCCACAAGCACCGATAGTTTTCTTATTCCTGGAGGCAGGCCTTAAGCTTGAATTACAGGTACTCAATCATATATTTGGGAGTTTAGTAGTATGTTTTGATCGCATATTGTATAGGATCTATATATATATATATATATATATATATATATATAGATAGATCCTGTATAACGGTACACACAAGTCACAGTTCGGTAAGTACCTCGTTGTGGAGGTCACGGTCCAGTACAGTTCGGTACAACGGGGAAAAAGCAACAAAAACTCACACATGTATAGAACTAGCTTTTTTCATTTATTTTGAACAGACACCAATTGACTTAAAAAACTAAAAAACACCCCCTGTTGAAAATTTAAAAATAAAACATAAAACAAATGCATTAGGAGGGTTCTCATACCATTCACTCATTTTGTTCAGACAGAGGAAAAGAAAAAGCACAATTTCTTGTGGGATAAACTGAGGTAGTCAGGTAGCAACTGGCAACTTTGGTAACTTCATTATAAGAAACTAACTAAACTAACTTGTTGCACACAAGTTTTTTTCCTCGCACCAGTGACAAATATATTGGGGTGATGCTGTCTTATGTGCGTTAGCATGTTTGATGCGTTTCCAGCGATGTACGTACCGCACCTCCGCAAAACATCGTCGGCAGACAGTCTCTGTCCAGTACAGCACTCGCGTGCCATCACCGTTGTGTTGCACCCCGGAAACCAAAGTGTTCCCACACTGGTGATTTAAATGAAGCCGGCGGCTCTTCCAACTCCACACTTCTCTTAGTACATTCATCCATGCTCCACACGCTCAATTACTTTTCTTCAGTCTGTTTTTATTCTTCTGTGGGGTAATGAATTCAGCTGACAGCTTTTAGGCTCATTACCGCCACCTGGATTGAAGTGAGGACTCGACTTTGTCTTTTTTTAATAGCTACTCACTCAGACGTATTCGCCGTATGACTGCTTGCACCGAACCGTGACGCCCGTACAGTAACACCGCGGGACGAATACATTTGGACAAGGAAATGCATTTTGGACCAATCACAGTTGTTACGGTCTGTGTCACATGGTTACATTTCTGGGGAGGAGCACAACAGGCTATGGTAAATGGTCTGAGCAACGCCATAGAAACAGCTTCAGATTAAAGCAGTACTGTAAATCACGCAATACTGTCACACATTACACATTAACATAACGTTAATGTTATCTGTAAAGAATTCGATTAAAGAAACGTCATGAATGTTAAGTTGTTTTATAATTCAAATGTCATTACATTTAGGGAAAATAAAACAATGTAGTGATTTATGTTTACTAAAAAAAAAAAAAGACTGCTCGCTAGCACTAGCACTTGTGTTACCCTGATGTTAGGTGTGTTTGACAAACATCAGTTGAATTTATAGATGAAAAGTAGCTGACCTTATGAAGAAAGAGATATGACAACGTTATGTGGAGGACCTTACTTTGCTCAGGTCTAGGTACAGGAGAGGTGGGTCTTGCTGCTGTGTGGCAGTAAGTGTTTGAAAAGAGAGATTTCTGTGCACAAATGTACTCGATGTACACGATGACAGTTCTTTCTTGCCATGATTTGTTTGAGTTAACTTCCTAAAACTTTTGAGGAGTGACATAGCTTGAACCAAACTAGACATAAGACATAAGACATGTTTATTAATCCCACGTATGGGAAATTACCTTGTCACAGTAGCCTGGGAATTTGGCAAAAAATATATACAAAAACAATAACAACTTCGACAGGGGGAATTTACCAAAAAAAACAAAAGTACTAATTTGAAAAATATATACAAAAAATAACAACACTTCGAAAAATATATGGAGAAATATAAAGACATTCTGTATATACAGTGTGGTGGTGGGAAAAAACTTTACAAATAAATAATTGCTAAAAAACTATATACTATAGATGGTGAGGTAGTGGATCGTGCAAAAGCATATTTATTTGTGCAAAATGACAGTTACTGTCGACTCAGGCTGGTGTCGTACAGCCTGATGGCAGCTGGGATGAAGGACCTGCGGTAGCGTTCCTTCTTGCAGCGTGGATGTAGCAGTCTGCTGCTGAAGGAGCTGCTTAGGTCTCCTACAAACTACAGATACATATACAACACCTGTTAATGATTTTGTTGCTTATTTTGTCAGAACATTTGCTTTAACCACAATAAAATACTGCCTGTGTACACACACATTCCATCATCAGTGTTAACGTTCTGTTAATATATGATAGACATAGACTGAAAGAGGACAGGCAAACAATCAAAATGACATTCTTTTAAGTGTTAGCACAACTTGAGTCTCCATGACTTTCTCTAACTCTCTTCCACCTACTCATATGGGGGACCTTGATGGTAAAGAGCAGCTATATTGAAATTCAAGACAGATAAGAGTAAATCAGTCTGAGGGCTGCAATCATCAAACAGAAATGGCTCTGAGGGAAAGTGTGACAGTGTTCAGCAACTCAAATGCTAACACACACAAAACAGACTGGGATGTGAACAGCATGCACATACTGACGTTTACATACAGTACATATACACAGAGAGGAAAGAAAGTCATGCAAAGAAACTGACCAACACATAGAGACAAAAAAATGTGGACAATATGACAATACACTTCTCTCTATCATGGTTCACATCACTGAAGGACACGCACGTGGACACAATTTCACACAGTACAAAACAGAGAGCTAATATCTAAGAAGATACAGGCTCAACACATTTATTCACACATTAAAAACAGTGTTTCCCACACAACACAAGCACAACGTTGTCCGAGATGTGCAAAAATATTTCCAATTTGTTATAAGAACATAGCAGAGCAAACTAGACCCTGGCGCGCCACCATGGTATGTACATTGAATGGGAAACCCTGAAAAATGATAGGGAGCTGGAGATTAACAGAGTCCTCCGCATGTCCGACCTCCAATTAAATAGAGCGAGGCTGTTGTTGACACTTTAATCAGAAAGAGACCAGCAGAAAGGACGACCTACAGTTAAGCTTATTTTACCACTGCTGGTTTATCCATACCTCCCCAACCATCAGTCAACTGAGATGTGCTAGTAAAAAACTACTATAGACCTATATTTTTTGGTTTTGCTGTTGAAAGGATTAGGACTGCTTAGTTTTCCCATGAAGTCCCTTTGTACCTTTTATTTTACTGCATATTACCGAGGAGTATTAATTATTAACTTTTCACAGAAATCCTCAACTCACAAAATTGTCACCCATAGGGTCATTGGCCACTGTTGTCTCTATGTCAGGTAGATCAGGTAATAGTCTAATCAAAAAATGAAGGAAGTTAGCAACAGTAACATCAGCAACAGCCTCCAAAGGCTGTGTTTTCCATTTGTTTTTGGCCTGTGTCGTTACTGTAAGTAGCTCTGGATAAAAGCATCAGTTAAATGCCTGAAACGTCAAATGGAAATGTCTTCTGCAAATAACTGATTGCCCGGGCAGCTAGCTATCTCCATGTCTGCATTATTATTATACCGCAGGACTGTTCTATTATGCATGAGAGTGATTATGCTTTAGCAGATTACAAGCTGACCCCATTGCCTTTGCCTTACCTGAAGTGTAATTTGGATTCGGGAGAGACGTGAATGTTTGTACCATCAATCTCTCTGATGTCTGGGGATTGAACGCAATAGAATAGCATAGAACGGGTCGCCTCTTAATGACGCCCTGATATCATTTTAAAACGGAATGGGACTACAACATGATGAAAATGCTTATTTCTTTTGCTGACAACAAAACCAGTACAAATGGTGTCCCCCAGCAGACACTCATTCACATACACACATCCAAACAATGTTTCAACTGGAAATAGAGTTAATATGTGTGTACATGCTGCAATATGATGTATTTCAAAGCTCATGTTAAGGGAATGGATTCCGACTGACTGAGAGTGCCAATTGGATAAGGCTGAGTGAAAATGACCTCCACTCTTGCTCTCACTGAGCTGTCTGGTATTTTTGGCTCTTGGTTGTCTCTATTCAGTGCCTTCAAAGCACAAGAAAGACTTTCACTTCCTTTGTGGTTTAAGATCCATGCTGAAGAGAGCTGGTCACCAGTTTGAATCTCTCGTCTCAGAGCAAAAGTGTGGCCTCAAAAATTATTATCATCTTCATTAATTATTAATTTATTTTTGCAGGATTCTATCAGTTCGTCTACTATTCTTTCTCTGAAAGTAAGGTCTAACTTTTCTTTCTTCTCATTTGCACTTCTGCCACTTAAAACGACTTGAGCTTCCGGTTTCAATGATCTCTTCAGACAGTAGCATATATACACAGACACACACTCTTCTCTTTCTCTTTATCCAAGGTTAGGATCAAAAGACCAGTTTCTACCTGTATTTTTTTTTTTTCTTCTCAAGTGTGTCTCTTTAATGTTGAATAGCCACAGCAGAAAACACACATATACTCATGCACACACAGGGCAGTCAGATCAAAGGTCTGATGTCCAGCCTGCTCTCGTTGTCTGATCCATCTTCAAACAGTCACATTTTGAGAGAACAAGGCTGGGTTAGAATGTTAATCAGATTTTAAAGGACAGCAATACCCAAAAACAACTTTTTTATAAGTCAATGCCCATATGCACCTTGTTCTTTAAGGCACAGACGGGACTGTTTTGTTTTGGAAAATGTTGTTTTCTTCGCGGAAAGTTTGCTTGACAAATAAAAGTAATGCCATTTGTACTTAGCACTGCACTTTCACAAGGTTGGGAAAGTCTTGCAAGAGGCGCATTAGAAAGAAATGGTAAAATGAATACAATTGAGGATTTTATCCCATAGTTTGGGTTTGGCTCTGAAGACAATGGATCCAACATTTTCCATAATGGAACTCAATTTGAATTAAAGCTGCAAGCAGCATTGATGTGGCCAAGCAGATAGTCTGGCAGGCCAGATTTGGTGCGCAACGCAATGCAGTCGCATGAGACACACAGCCAACGAGACAGGATCGATCGAGATAAAAGGTCACTTCCTGCTTCGTAACTGAATGCAGTCGCATCAGACATAATTGAGAGTGAGGAGTTGTTGTCGTGGTACAGAGCCCCTACCCTCGATATCGCGGTATCTCGCGGGATCCTCAGCTTCTCTGCCATGTTGGCAGAATTCCAGCGGCAAATCACGGTTGTGTGTGTTGTTTATGTACAGGTTTGGTTACAATTTTTTAGCTGATACATTTTCAACATTTAGCTTACTCTCCATACATATACATATATAATATATACTGTACATATACATATATATATATATATATATATACATATATATATATATATATATATAAATATTGAATGTAAATGTTGTACCTAAATCTAAATATTAAATCTATATCTAAATGTTAAATGTAAATGTGTGGTAAATCTAAATCTAAATGTAAATGTTAAATCTAAATACATGCATTTGCTTTCATCACATCTGTTTGTTGAGGTGTAAGGGGCACGTTTGAAAATGCAGTTCTTGAAATGTCATTGAGTTAGATGTCATCTCCTAATTTTATCTACATTCTGCGTATGAAAATTTGCTGCCGTAACACTATAGAGGCCTTGCTGTGTATACAGTTTATTATAGCTTTACTTTTCATAGGATTGCTATGTAACCGAAAATCTCTTTGTCTGCTTATTTATAGGCCTCCCTGCCACCCATCCCTTGACATTATGGGGCCCGATCACACTCCATCAACCAAAGGCATGAAAACATACACAAAGGATATTGTATGTTTGCCTTTTTCATCAGAGGCATCTGTCTTTGAAATGCCCAGAGGAAAAACTTGGACCACGTTAGCGTAGAATAGCCTTGTCGGAAAAATTTCATTCACCACAGAATCGTCTTCCGTGTTCATTCGCTAATATTCTAATGGTAACGGTCAGGCCCGGCCCTAACCAATCTGGCGCCCTAGGCAAGATTTTAGGTGGCGCCCCCCCTACATCGGCAGTGTAGTGTATATACTCACAAGAAACCGAATAGCTTTGTCTTTGACCTTTTTTTTTTACTTAAAGAAAGCAAACAATCACAATCAGAACAATTAACAAGATAAAAAAAAAATATGAATAAATAAATGAATACAAAAAATAAAAAATGAATATATGAAATACAATAAATTTTACATACATAAACACAATAAAACGTGTCAACAAGTTGCATAAAATAAATTAAAAATACAATATAAATAAGGCACTGCACAAAACACACTGCTGGGTTGTGCTGCTGAGGTGGAGGCAACAGGAACACCGCTTGATGCTGCTGCAAAACTGGTGGGTTGTGCTGCTGAGGTGGAGGCAACAGGAAGACTGCTTGATGCTGCTGCATCACTGCTGGGTTGTGCTGCTGAGGTGGAGGCAACAGGAAGACTGCTTGATGCTGCTGCATCACTGCTTGGTTGTGCTGCTGAAGCTGCATCACTGGTGGGTTGTGCTGCTGAAGTGGAGGCAGCAGCGGTAGATGTGGTAGATGGCCCAGGGGTGGGATTTAGAAACTTCAACAGTGCATCTGAAGAGAGGAGTATGTGACACCACTGAGTATTAAAGTCTAATAATAAAAACATATGATTCCAGGAATAAAATGAAATGATATAATATAAATGAAAAACCAAAGAGATATATGTATGATGTTAACTGATATGCAAATTAGATTAGATTCAATTTATTGTCATCATTACAGTGAAATGCTGAATAGCAGAATGCAAAGTAACAGTATATCATATGAGAATGTTATGTTATGATTATCTTTGACCGAATCACAGCAGTGCTCATATTAAAAAACAGCATTCCCTCTCATGTGATATTGCTTAATTAACATTAATGATGTGCACTTTAACAACTAGGCTTACAACTATAATATATACAGGGGTGGAAAAGTGACTATTACCTGCAGGGTAAACGTTAGCTAACCAGAAGGCAATAACAATGTAAACAAAAAACACCTGCTTAAAAGATGAATACAAATGAGGAATGGTGGGAAAGGTGGGAGTACTGTAATTACCTAACGTTACATTATTATTTTCCATAACAATTTAGCCCCCTCCACAATATTAACTGACGTTAAAACAGTTAACTAGCTATTTATTGATTAGCAATTAGCGAATCATGTAACATTAGCTTAATGCTAAAAAGCCAGGTTATCACATTCAGACAAATAATTTCATGTAGGCTAACGTTACTTACCTCTGTCTTTTTCTCGTTTCTCCTCCTCTTCTTTTCTCTTTTTTCTTCCCTGGGCACCTGACAGTTTTGGCCGTTTTGACATCTTGTGTTGATTTTTTGATGTGGTGACGTCCAAAAGGAACCATGATACGGGAAGGGAGGGGGCGCACCGTGCGGGGGGCGTAATGTTGTAACAAATAATATTTCTATTAAATAAGCTTTACTTTGCATTTTAATTAACGTGGGGTTATTTTTTTGTATTTAGAAATAATAGTACCAACTTCTTTTTTTTTTTTTTTTTTTTCCCCCAACATTTGTGGCACTGGCGTGGCGCCCCCTGATGGACGGCGCCCTTAGCATTTGCCTATACGGCCTATGCCACGGGCCGGCCCTGGTAACGGTGCTCTGTCAAACTGGACTACAACGGTATTAAAAATAACGTGGACAAAACGATCTCTTAATTCGGCTCGACAACAAAAAGAGAAGAAGAGATGGCTGAAGTTGTCACGGTAAGTTGTATCTCAAATGATTAACATTAATAACAAAAATAATGATAATAACCGGCTAGCGATTACTAGCGAGCTAACGTTACTAGCTAGGTGCTACTAGTTACCGCTAGCCTGAGAAGTAAGATATCAATTGCCACTTCAGTTATTTTATTTTATTTTATCGTTTTGCAGGCGTGACAAGTTCACCCTGAACTACAACTCAAGGTTATGGCATTTTCCTGATGGCAAAGCAGCTGGGCCAACACGGTTCGCATGGATCACAGTCATCATACCGACACTGAAGTTAAAACATAATGTTGAAGTTTTGCAATTTAAATGGAAGATATTTTAAATAAAGTGAAACTGTGTCAAACTGAAAAATTGTATTCCTGTTTGAAGGCTGGGGATCCTAGTGAGGACATCCCTCGTAAATTTTAGCCAATGCTTAAATTAGTGGCTAGCGCGTCATGCTAATTGCTAACATTAGCAGCTAATGCTAGAATTAGGAATTAAGACCCTTCTGAACAGACTGAAGTCAGTAAAGTAGGATGTCACTGTATAAAAGGTGACCGGTTCCTGAGCTGTAGTGGGTCGTACTTGTTTACGTTACCTAAAAATGAATGGACACGGAAGTAATTTGTGACGTCACGCTAGCCATCCCCATTGGGAGTGAGGAGTCACGTGCCGATTTGAGTTGGGCGGGGTCTATGCCGGTCGGCCATGATGAGGGATGGTAGGACGCTTACGGTTGCCAGGGGCAACGCTTTCAGAACTTAACGGAGGCGCGACGAAACATTCCAGAGCGCTTTAATTTTTAGGCGTTTCCGGCGGGACAGATACAAGAAAAGTAAGAAAGTAAAGCAAAGCAAGAGTTCTGGTTTGACTAGCTGGAGGCTGCAGACAGATCTAATGTGTAGACTGTGTAGATCTGTCTGCAGCCTCGTCTGAATCGCATATACCTTGCGTGCACACTGTTAATGACTTTAATCTAACCAGGACACTTACATCTTGCAATCACACATTTAACTATCCTAGCCAAACCAGAACTGGTTTGTCATTTTGCAGCCCCCAACTGAAAAACCTGATACGATAGACTGTTAGGAAGGCCTTGCCCCTGGCAACCGATAGCGTCTATCATGGCCGGCTGTGCCAATTTTGGT
This sequence comes from Chelon labrosus, assembly GCF_963514085.1. Classification (NCBI taxonomy): domain Eukaryota; kingdom Metazoa; phylum Chordata; class Actinopteri; order Mugiliformes; family Mugilidae; genus Chelon; species Chelon labrosus. The sequence continues at coordinate 6,121,897 of NC_140348.1, forward strand.
GAAGATCAGATGAAAGTTGTGAAAACTTTTTGATGTTTTCGATCATGCTTTGATTGTCCGAGTCTAGCCGTTTTGTATCTGTTGATGCGAAGTAAAGCGCTTTAGTCAACGCCAACAGTCTGACTGCGGGCAGCGCGAATTCGCACCCGGTGAAGAGATGTATCAATTAAAGGTGCAGGGACGTCTGGGTCAAGGGGTTGTGTTCGTCTGGTGCGAAGTAAAGCGCTTTAATCAGCGCCGACAGTCTGATTGCGGGTAGCTGGTGAAGAGATGTATCAATTCAAGGTGCAGGTGCGTCTGGGTCAAGGGGCTTTGTTCGTCTGAAAAAAAAATAAAGCAACCAATGCGAGGACTGGAGAGAGTTTAAATACTGCGGCCAAAGAGATGCTTCAGAGAGACGAGGTGAAAAGAGAGGTGACACAGTGCAGGATGGCCAGCCCCGCAAAACAAGCGAAAACTGAGTTGGAGAGCGCTCTGGGATACGTTCATTGCGTGTCCCCTATAAAGACCTCGAAGAGGAATGTCAGGTACTTCGAGGCCAGCCTGCAGACCGGCCGTGAACAGTTTCATCGGCTGGTCGTGTTTTCAGCTGACAAGCGGCTGAAGTTTGCGCAGTCGTCGCTGGCGAAGCGACCAGTGAAACTAACAAACGTCAGGAAAACCGTCAGTAAGTAGCCCACAACTGCAGTGATTTAATTATGTGCGCTAGGAGACTATCAGTGATGTAACTTTGGCATGCGTTTCTGTTCAGGTTTCAGCGACCCAGCGGGATTCGATATCCTTTTCTCCAACGCCAGCGGTTTGGACGCAGTCGACACGGCTCCCTTCATCTGGAGGGAGCCCCCCGGCACTACCCGTTTGCGGATTGCGGACGTGTTGGCGCTTGGACCGAGACAAAAAGTAAGTGGAGAGCGCAAGAATCGCACAGCCTGCGGTCTTCCTGAACCCACCGCTGTTCTCCTCCGCGGCTCACTAACCGTTTTTGCCTTTGTTGTGTTTCGTTGCAGGTTGGAGAGTTGCATGTAAAAATATTGGCTGACGGCGTGGTGAGCCGCGTGGTGCCGGTGGACGGCGCGATGAGGGAACTCAAGGAGTTCCGGATCTGCGACACGACTGGCCAGACAAAGCTGACGCTGTGGGAGCGCAGCATAGTGGAAGTGGAAACGGACAAATCTTTCAAGCTATGCAATCTCGCGACCAGAAAGTCGGGTGACCTGACCGTTCTTACCGGCACACCGTTCACCACCGCGACCGAGATTGCGGACGTGGGTGAGCCGCAATCTTTGGAGCCCATGGATGATCCAAGAGACGCCACGACCACTCTCCGCGGCTGCGTCAGCGCGGTCTGTATTACGCAGAAGCGTCGCTGTCGGAGGTGCCATAAGAACCAGGGAGAGTTCCCCAACCGTTGCTCAACGTATAGATGCGAGGGCTGCAAAATGCTCCAGAAGTCCTCGTCGTTTGAAGTGACGTACAGTGGATCGTTGGAGCTGAGTTGCGACGGAGAGGACCACTGCTTCAGCGTCACCAACTCCGCTGTTTGGAGTTACGCCAGGAAGCACCTGAGCGACTCAGTGACCGAGGCGGAGGAGATTGAGGAGAACCTCCTCTGCGCCGGGGATATGCAGGTACGGGTTAACTCTAGGGGACTGACTTTGTCTATTGACCCGACTGAAGCAAAAGTAGACGCCGTGGTTGCCCCAGCTGCGTTGGCAGATGGAGAACTTACGGTTGAGGAACTGGACTGTTTGTTTGACCCCCAATCAAGCGTCTGATGTTTTGCGTGTTTTGACTTTTTGGTTTGTTATTTTTGGAAATAAGTTCTGTTCTGTTCTTTGCACTTTGTATATTCATTTGACTTAAAAAAAGAGTTTGTTGTGTTTGAAAAAAAATAGTTGTGTTTGAAAACGTTTGTTGTTTGTATGCACTTATCGTTTGTTTAATTTAAATAAAGTTCCTGATTTATTATACCTTTTTTCAACTCTGTCTTGTTTTGCGGTAGGGTGAGGGAAGTGATTGTTAAAGTGGCCATGGGTGATAGTTTATAGGCAGAAATTGAACAGTATTTAAAAAATAGAAATCCTTGGGCTTTATTGCTATGGTTTAGCTGTTAGTTTAGTTTTAAATGCATATTTATGATGAGATGATATAGAGGATGAGCCTTGCACCAAACAAACCAATTGTGTATGAATTGTTTAGTGGCACATTAAAATTTAAATTATATGATTATCACAAGTCACATCAATCTGTTTTGAACTGCTTGACTCACTACAGTCAGGTCACAAGTAACAATTCTTACTCGTTATTGGCTTATTTGCCAGCAAGCTAGTTCATGAATGTGTAAAAATGTGTGAGTTAGTAGGCCTACATCATCAAGTGATGCAAAATCCAGAGGTAGGCTAACACCTGCCAGAAAATAGGATGTAGTGAACCTTTGGATAATTCAAAGGGTGGCTTCCTAAATATACCTCGTAAGAAGGCACTTGATTGTTATGATTATTATGAGGGGTATGAAGGGTCCTTTGGAAATGTTCTGACTTTCACAAGGGGTGTTTTGCATGAAAAGTTTGAGAATAAATATATATATATATAACTCCTATATTAATATATAGTAATGTTCCAATGGGAAAAGGGAGAGTCAAATGCATTATTAAATTAGTAATTATACAACAATGGCAAAGGGAATGGGATAAAAAAGTTTAATGCAAGACACTACCATACATATTAGAGCAGTGTGACAGGGAAAAGGGTTATTCATTGAGTCTAAGCAGAAGAAAAGAAGTGGTCTATACTAGACAAGCATACAGGCCTAAACTCTACCTTAGGAAAGAGTAATGGTTTATGCATTAGTGTGCCAAGTCAGAGAAGATATTGATCATGTACTTTTTAAGTGTGAGAAGTATAATGATAGATTAATCTGGCAAGAAATGGAAGGGGAGAATTCAGTTAATGAAATTTTGGAAGAACATGGCATGACAGTGAGAGAGACTGAACGCTTTATTTATTTATCTTAATACTGGTTTAATGAAAAGAGTATAATTATTTATTTATTTTATTTATTTAATATAAGCATAGACTCCGACCATGACGTTAATGGTATTACACGCTCCTGTACAGTTGGTGGCGGTATACTACAAATTAGTCATCTGTCAAAAAACAGAAGAAGATTTACGACGAGAAACAGAAGCGCTTCCTTTCGCCTGATTGCCATCAGCAAGAAACACGTTTTTCGAAGATCTGAAGGTAATTGACTGATGTTTGTATATTTGGCATTGACCTACTTATACTAAGTATGAGTAAACTATCAGTTTTGACGTTATGACATTGTATATTAGTTGGTGTCTCTGGAGAGTGACATTAGTTCGCTTCATGAGCGTTAATGTCATATTTTGAAGTAGCTAACTTGCTAACTAACGTTAGCTAACTAACGTTAGCTCGTTACTTAAGGTTAGCTAATTGAACAGTACAAGTTAGTAGTAGTACAAGTTTAATAACTGGTCGTTTACTGTTACCACGTTGGTTTAGTGTTGTTGATGGAAATTCTGGGGACACGAGAGAGTAGCCTATTTTAAATTAGCAACTAACGTTAGCAGAGCAGCATGTTCGATGACATTAACGTTGTAAATTTGAAATGTCAGTCATTTTTTTTTGTAGAAAGCTTAACTAGGTGCATATACATTCAGTTGCGGTATCATACGTTGTCTCCATTGGTGTGATATCAAACTGGAAGCTTTTCTCGATTCAATTGGAGAAATCTGTTGAATAATTTATTAATTAGGGCCAGAGCAACGAAGTGCAGAGGCCTAGCGGGGCCATGCAATGGAGTTGCAAGGACCCTGATGTTTTTATACTGTTTATTATTATTATTATTATTATTATTATTATTATTATTATTGTCCAAGAATTTTAGAAAATTCTACACATGTCTAAACATGCACGAAAAGTCCTAAAAATGTGCAGAAAGATTAGTTTCCCTGATTGTTAGTGTATATAGGCCACAAGCACGGGCGTGGCAAAATGGCGTAGCACCATCTACGGTGTCGCTTTGAACGTGCTTTAATTCAGTCCAAAGTGCATCAAAGTTTGCAGTATTGTTAGTGGTCTCTAACTGAACACATCCATATGTCAATATGCAATTATTGTTGCGCTGCCTATTGTGAACAGGAAATGTCTGCTTTTGCTGATGTCTGTTGTATGAGCTGCTGTTCCTGTCAGGATGTTTAGAGTTTCTTAAACTTATGAGCTTTGTGATCACTCTCTGCGAAAATTGTGAGTTTTCGTTAAACTTTGGCCTGTGATGGTAGTTAAAGTGACATTTTTCACCGTCTCACTGTTTCTATCATCATTGCATGTGCTTTGCTACTTTGTCCAGCAGATGGAGCCAAAGTATTTCTGTGTGGTTGCTGGCTTTCTGTGCGTGTGTGTGTGTGTGAGTATTTCTGTGTGGTTGCTGGCTTTCTGTGTTTGTGTGTGTGTTGGTTAAACGTGTAATGATGGGTGATGCTGTTTTAACATACTTTGATGCCACAGACAGAATAATACAATTGTTTGTTGATGCCACAGAGAGAGTACATTCAAAAGAGCCGAGACTATCTGTGCTTCTGCTTCTGGCATGCACGTCTCCACCTGAGGGTGGCAGTGTGGCGATTGCGATTGTAGTGGTTTGAAGGGAAGAAGTCGTTTTTCAGCTAAATATCAGCCTTGCTGGTCGTTAAAGAGTTAAGAGAACATACGTCTGAGTATTATAAATGTGTAGTTATGTGTGTAACCGCTGTTTGTATAAGGTCTGATGTTGCCGCAGCTATGACAATGCTAGTTCTGTTAGCCTGTCTATGGTGTTTTGCATTGTACATTAGCATTAAGCTACTGGAGATTATTCTTTGTTGTTATAAAGTCGATCTTTACTAGATGTAAAGAGATACTTAAGATAGATTCTTAATTTTATCACAGATGATTTGCTCTGACAAATATTGAATTGTATTGACTGTGCATCGTGCCATGGTGCATTGTTACTCCACTGTATCCCCAGAGAACTACAGTGACCCCGCCCTTGCCAGCCGCAAGGTGCATGGGCCCGTTCAACGCTGCTTGCTGCTTTAATTAGTTTTATCCCCTTGGCATGTCTTTTTCAGTTAGTCAACATTTGTCTGAGGTGTAACTGTAAATATGTAGAACAAAGGTTCCATTTTATAGACCTAATGATGTTAAGCAAGCCTCTTGGGCTTTGTTTTCACTTGTATATGTGCATGAAATATCAGGTAAAATTAAGAAGACAGTATAATGTTTGAGTTGATATTAATAATGGCTCTAAAACATTACTACTTTGTATTATTCTATCCTTTGCAGATACTGACATTGTGTCCCTGCTTTTGAAAGGTAAGTCTGGGTGTTCTTAATGAATATGGAGTGACCTACCCTTGCACATTAAGGTAGAGAAGCAGGATTGAGAATTATTGCAATCAAAATGTAGCCTACAATACTTAGTTATGTGCCTTTGTTTGCTATGAGGCTCTCTAGCATTGCAGTGAAGGCATTGCACACCTATGTCCAGAAGTTGGTTGAGGTGACTGGTCTCTGCACTTGTAAGATGTCAGTGATTAGACATTTCACATTTTCAACTGGGAAAACAATATATCAGGTCTAGCAATCAACCGAGTATGCAAGCAAAGCAGTAAACTTGATTTACCCAGCTGTATTATGATTGTTTTTATTCAAAGGCATGTAATGTTGAACAAGTGTTAAATGTTATGGCTCCTGCACATTGCCTGTGTGGCTTTTCTGTTGCTTGGCATTTTCCCTTTACTTCCACTTTTGAATGGAAACGCTTCCATTGACAATGTGCAAGCTCTAACCTGTTAACATCAGACCCAAAAATATAAATGGCCATGCAGGCAGTGTGCAGGAGCCATTAGTCTTAGTTTTTATTCATAAATGGATTACTGTGTTTTTTGTTTTTTGTTTTTTTTGCTTTTGAATGTATTTGCTTTAAATTAATAGCCTGTTTTGAAGTTGTTAAAGAATGTCCATTGCTATCTTATAAATATATTACAGTGTAGCTGTTTGAGTGAATTAAGCAGATGTGGCATATTAGACCTGACAATATTTCTGGTATGTGTTTTTTGTGTTTTACAGATGCCACGTTCAAACAAAAGGTCTCTGGCAGCCAAAAAGAGATGGCTTGACTGGGGATCACAGGACCAGGGGTCCCCTGACAAGGTCTGATGTCCATTCTACTTCATTTGTCTGAAGTATTATGATTGTGTATTATATACACTTTAGAGGTCGACCAAGAGTGGATTTTTGAATGCTGATATTATACCGATAGGTTGGAGCAGGAAAAAAACAATAACCGATTAATTGGCCGATAAATATCCAATTATATAAAATCTGAAAGTGAAAATAACATAACAGAACATAATAAATACAGTAATCTGGATAACTGAACACCTAAATGAATAAAGAGGTATGCTAGGATTTTTTCTTTATCTTATCCATACTCTTAACAGTCCTGTTCTTTATTAAAACCAAAGAAATTCCCAAATTTTAAGAATCATGGCAAACTAAGATGAAGAGACTACACACAGACAGCTTTCATTTTAGCCTGTTAACAAGCTAACTGTTGTTAGCTTAACAAGCTCATGTAGGCTAAATCATGCCGGTGGAGATGTGGCTGTTTATGCTGAAATATGATGCATGTTTATGCTTGTTGAACTAGTTATTGCCTCTGCGAAGGAATTTATGTTTGTTGACTTTCAACTTGTGAAGGTTTAATTTCACTTACAATGACGTGTTGTCGTTCAGTCGACTTGTCTTCTCCACAGATGACTTCACTCCTCTCTGCTGCCGCTGCACACGCTGCGTTTCTCTCTCTCTCTCTCCCGCTCTCTCTCGCCATGTGTGAAGAGCAACCCACCCCTCAGTGATCAGAGCGACAGAGCAGAGTTTTTTTTTTTGTTTTTTTTCCAGCTATCGGCAACTATCAGCGCCAAATTTGGCCGATGCCGATAGTTTTTAAAACATCCTATCGGCGCCGATTAATCGGCCAAACCAATTAATCGGTTACCCTCTAATACAAATGTTGCTCCAATTGTTATTCACAGTGAGGAAGTATCAGATTTTTTGCAGTATGCTGCAGAATGATGGGCAGTTTAAATTTATAATAATGGAATATAAAAGTTATGGAGATTCTTTAAGAACTCCCTGCTATAAATATATGCACTGCAATTGTGAAAGTATGTTTATTTTAGAACTGCTGAAATGATTAGTGTAACTGTAAGAGATAATTAAGGAAATGTTATGTTAGACATGATATTTTATAAGGACTCTCTGTGTGTTACAGATGCCATGTCCAGGGGAAGCTGACCTGGGGCCCTGTGACGAGGTTGGGCGTCCTCGTGGAAAAAAAGCCCAAACACATTCTGAAATGCCAAATGCTCTGCCAAATGCTCTGCCAAATGCTCTGCCAAATGCTCTGCCAAATGCTCTGCCAAACAATGTGTCTACCTGCGTGTCTACCTGCGTGTTTACCTGCGTGTCTACCTGCGTGTCTACATGCGTGTTGAACTGCGTGTCAAACACTCTTCCAGACAAAATGCCAAACTCTTTGCCAAACTCTTTGCCAAACTCTATGCCAAACGATATGCCAAACTCTATGCCAAACTCTATGCCAAACGATATGCCAAACGATCCACTCACTCTCTCTGACTCTCTACCAAAGTCTCATGCTTCTAATGGAAACTCGGTGCCATACTGTGTCAATAAACAAACTGTAACTAACGATTTTTCCTCTTTGACTCAATCTGATGACTTTCCAGAGACATCTGTGCTGATGGGGTCAGCACAGATGTGCGCAACAAGCAGTGTGGTGCCATCAGCTTGACTGCCATTTTGAAGTCCAAGATGAAGAACGTGTGGAGCTGGACAACTGCAGATCTTGATGATGTTTTGATTCAGGGAACTGCTCTTTACAGGTCAATGAGTGCACAGGGTAAAATAAGAGACCGTGGAAGGGGTTACATTGCTGTGCCTGAATTGCCGAGACAATACAAAGTGTGGAATTGTGATTTTGCAATAAACTTTGCTGAGTCTTACACTGGATTTATTCAGGTTGATGAGTATGATCATGTTTTACATGATGTTGCCATGCCTTTTGATGTAGCACTGCAGCGGGCACTGTTTAGCAATGATGCTTGTTTGTTAACCATTTGTGCTAACACATATGCTATAGTGAATGCAGGAGCAAGGTTTGCCTTTGTCGATTCACATGCTAACAGAAACGTCAACCAGAAAGGTCAGAGGTCAAGTTGTGTTATGTACGCCAGCTCCGTACACTCCCTGTTCACGTTTGTTTCCGAGTTTGCACAATCTTTTGGCGTGAGGACACCAAGGTTTGAGGTAACTGGACTCACCGTGATAACTGCCGCCAATGCCCAGATGGACGATTCATCCAGCTGTTCAACGAGCTCTGCAAGTTCCCGTCCACTCTACAGCGATGTGGTGAAGCGTAAGCCTGAAGTGTGTGAAGGAGTTGTAAGTGGGTCGCGTAACTCTACAGCTGTAGCTAATGTCACATGTGTCACAGAATGTTCCCAGACTCTACCAGACACCAACACGAACAGCAGACCACTCTACAGCGACATGGTGAAGCGTAAACCGGAAGCGTGTGAACGAGTTGTAAGTGGGTCGCGTAAGTCTACAGCTGCAGCTAATGTCACATGTGTCACAGAATGTTCCCAGACTGTATCAGACACCAACACGAACAGCAGACCACTCTACAGTGACGTTTTGAAACGAGTGCCCGGTAAGGATGTTAAGCAAGAGGAAATTGCAACAGATGATGTCATTCTTATTGCAGGTACACACGAACAGTCGATTCACAGTTTTCAACCTTCACAGTGTGATGAGCAAGCAACTGATGATGTCATTGTAAGTGATGTAAGATTTCAGAAACAGGCTTTTAAACCTTTAATTCGCCAGGACCAGGATGCACTGTGCACATGTTTAGATCTGCAATATGAAAATGTTGATGTAGGCCTAATGGCAACCACTGATCTTGATGACATGGGATGTCCCTGTAAGATAAAAAGCATAAAACCTGATGGGAATTGCTTTTACCGTAGCCTAGCCTTTGCCATTTGTCACAATGAAGACAAGCATTTGAAAATAAGACGGTCTGTTGTGCGACACCTTCAGAGAAACGGCACCAAATTTGAAACGTATCTGAGGGATGAATACACATCTGTGCAGGACTATGTGACTAAATCAAGAATCTACTACTGTGGTTCATGGGCAAAAGAGATTGATATTTTTGCTGCTGCTGACTTATTGCAAACAACTATATTTACTTTCAATGATGGAAGATGGAATATGCACAGACCTACAGACTCACAGACATGTAGAGAGAACTGCATTTATTTAAATCACACTGGCAGTCATTATGAGGTTGTAACATGTGTTCAGCACAAAGATGCAAGAAGTTGCGCAGGAATATGCCAGCCTGTAAAGACTGATGACAAGTTGAGGTCAACACGAAAAAGAAAGTTGAAGGATGAGTCAGAAAATGTGAAAGCAAAGACAGATCGCCAGCGATATCACAACGACAGCGATTACAGAGACAGAAAGCGTGCATATACTCGGAATAAGTATGCTTCTGATCCTAAATATCAAAAATATGTGTGTGACTACTCTAAAATGACATATAAGAAGAATGCTACCTTTCAAGCAATGGTACGCAAGTATTCTAGTGTCAAATATAAGACAAACAAGATCTTTCAGACTTATGTGCGTGAATACTCCAAAGCCAAATATAAGACAAACAGGCCATTCCAGAATCTGGTCCGTGACTACTCCAAAGCCAAATATAAGACAAACAGGCCATTCCAGAATCTTGTCCGTGACTACTCCAAAGCCAAATATAAGACAAACAGGCCATTTCAGAATCTTGTGCGTGGTTATTGTCGTATTAAATACAATAACAGCATTAACTTTCAGAACAAAAGAAAAGAGGCAAGCAAGAGGACATACAGAGAAAACAAAAACATTCGTACAGAAAAAATAAAACATGGTTGTGAGAATTATGCAAAGTGGCAAAAGAAACAGGAAGACGTAGACTTTGCTATTGATCATTTTCGTCAGGAGGTCAGCCGTGGTCCTGAATATGTCTGCTCAGTCTGTCACCGTTTACTCTTCAGGAAACAAGTGGTTGAGTGCAAGAGACATGGCTATGAAAGCAAAGGAGCAGAAGTGGCTGCATTGGCTAATAGATGCATAACTTTGCAATATTTACACGTATGTGATGTTGGATGTCAGCAGAGGTGCCATTTGTCAGATAGCCCGTCAAGCAAATTATGGATTTGTTTTACATGTCATCGAAAAATACTCGGAGGAAAACTTCCCGAAGAAAGTGTTACAAACAACATGCATTTGAATGAAATTCCACCAGAGCTTAAATGTCTCAACTCTTTAGAACAACATCTTATTGCACGTCACATTCCCTTCATGAAGCTGTTGTGTTTGCCTCGAGGCCGTCAGAGAGCTTGTCATGGTCCATGCGTCTCTGTTCCAGTTAATGACATAACTGTGACAAATATACTCCCAAGAAATGAATGTGATGACAAGATGATAAGAGTGAAACTGAAACGCAAATTGACATATAAAGGTCATTATGAGTACATGTATGTCCACACTGATCGTGTCAGAAATGCACTGAGGTATTTGATGGCAAACAATAAATGGTACAGTGATGTGACTATGAATGACGAATGGGTAAATTCTCTGAATGGAACTGACCAGCATGAAGAAAGTACCAAACAGGAAACACCTCAAAACAGTGATGATGACAATGTTCCTGAGGAGCAAGCAGAGGAAGACGTAACTTATATCAAAGACCAGAATGGGCTTTTGTCTGATACATCATTACAACCTGTCGATCTGGGTTCAGAGATCATTGATCAGAATTTCCAGGATATACTTAATGTGGCACCAGGTGAAGGTAACAGTCCAGTGAGGTTGCTGTCCGATAAAACCAATGAGGCAAAATGTTTCCCTGTTTTGTATCCATCTGGTGGACCTACATTCCATGATGAAAGAGAGTCCAAAATAACTCTGTCACGTTACCTGAATACACGCATTCTGAATGCAGATGGGCGTTTTGCACAGAACACAGACTTCATTTTTTACGCACAATACATTTCAGAGGTGCATCAAGTTGTATCTGGCGTATCCGTGGCATTACGCAAAGGTGGCGGCAACTCCTCCCTGGAGTCACCAGACATGTTGTTGAACTCAGACTCATTGAGTAAAATATTGCGCAATGATGAAGGATACAAGTTCTTACGAGGAATTCGTGGCACACCTCCATACTGGATGTCAGTTCAGAAAGACTTATTTGCCATGATAAGACAACTCTCCATACCCACATTCTTTGCATCTTTTAGCTCTGCAGATTTGAGATGGCCTGAAATGCTGAACTCTATTCTAAGAATAGAAGGTACACAGACGTCTGTTGACGATCTTGACTGGTCTGACAAATGTGGACTCATACGTCGAAACCCTGTCACAGCGGCAAGAATGTTTGATCACCGATGGCATTGCTTTCTCCGTGATGTAATCATGTCGCCTGCGGAACCCATAGGGAAAATAAAGGACTACTTCTACCGTGTTGAATTTCAACAGCGTGGTTCTCCTCATGTCCACTGTCTTTTTTGGGTTGAAAATGCTCCCAAGATTGATAAAGAGACTGACGATGAAGTGGCACAGTTCATAGATACATACATCACCTGTGAAATGCCACCAGAAACAGACGCAGAGCTTTACGAGGTTGTGAGCAGCGTACAGAGGCACAGCACAAGACACTCTAAGACTTGCCGCAAGAAAAACACAGTGTGCAGGTTCAATTTCCCACGGCCACCATCAAGCTGTACTTTCATCACAAGAGCCGATAACTGTGAGGACTTGAATGGTAATGATGACAATATGAGTGCGAGTGCAATAATAAAGAAAGTTAAAACTGCGCTGACCATGCCTGACATGAATTTTGATACAGCCGATGCATTTTTTGAGTTTCTTGGGATAGATCAAGGTTTGTTTGAAAAGGCATACAACATATGTTCCAAAAAGAAAAGCATTGTCCTGAAACGAAATCCTGGAGACATTTGGGTGAACCAGTACAACAAAAACTTACTCCGTGCTTGGCAAGGCAATATGGATATCCAGTATGTCACAGATGCCTTTTCAGTTGTGGTCTACATACTGTCATACATCACAAAAGCAGAACAAGAAATGGGTTTGCTCTTACAACGTGCCCAAGACGAGTCAATGAATGGCAACCTTGATGCAAAAGCAGCATTCAAACAGCTTGGAAGTGTATACCTACACAACAGAGAAGTGTCAGCCCAAGAGGCAGTGTATCGATTAACACACATGCACTTGAAAGAATGCTCTCGTGACGTACAGTTCATTCCTGTTGGTGATAATCCTGTTAGGATGAGTTTGCCATTGCATGTCCTCCAAACTAAAGCTCAGTTCCAACAGTGTAATGACGAAAGCAGCATTTGGATGACCAATGTGATCGAGAGGTATAAGAACAGACCTCAGAATGAACAGTTTCAGGATTTGTGCCTGGCCGGTTTTTGTTCTGAATACAGAGTTCTACCAAAGTCACAGGTTCCGAGTGAAAGAGATTCACATGACATTATACAGCTCAACAACAACTGCGGCTTTGTGAAACGAAGGACCCGAACTGAACCTGCTGTCGTGAGGTATCCCAGACTTTCTCCCACAAAAAACCCAGAAAAGTACTTCCATTCATTGCTGCAACTGTTTTTGCCTTACTATGAAGACTGCCACCTCAAACCACCTCAGTTTGATACATATGAGCATTTCTATAAAAATGGTGCAGTGAAATGTGGCATTGATGTCCAAAGAGTGCAGTCAATTGTGGATACCAACAAAGCTTTCTTTGAAAAAGAAAGTGATGAGATTGACAGAGCTAAACAGTTGCTGGAAGACAACATTGATTTACAAGATGCCTGGGCTGAGATATGTCCTGAAACAGAAAGGGAGCGTCTTCATTGTTTGGATCTGATGAAAGAAAAAGTTGTAGATGATGAAGGTGATGATGATGATGATGGCGACAAACTCATTCCTGACCTGACAGCAAACCCACAGACTACATGCACTTTGGAAACAAATCATGTGACAATGCCCAGAGAGGATGCATTGCATTTATTACGCTCATTAAATGAAGAACAGTCTGCCATATTCTATGCTGTTCGTAGGTGGTGTTTGCAGAAACTGTCTGGACAAAATCCTGAACCGCTGCGATTATTCATTACTGGTGGAGCAGGAACGGGGAAAAGCCATTTAATCAAGGCGATACATTACGAATCTACCAGGCTGTTGTCACAGATTGCTGAAAATCCTGAGGACCTCACTGTGCTTCTAACAGCACCTACAGGTGTGGCTGCATATAACATTGGCGCTGCAACAATTCACAATACTTTCTCCATTGGTGCAAATGTCAAACTGCCATATCAACCACTAGGTGACGAGAAAGTCAATTCTTTGCGAACCAAAATGGGCAACTTGCAAATTCTGATCATTGATGAAGTGTCCATGGTCGACCATCGTCTTCTGGCCTACATTCATGGTAGACTGCGTCAAATCAAGCAGACTGGTGATTATTCCTTGTTTGCAAAAGTTTCCCTGATTTGTGTGGGTGATTTTTTTCAACTCAAGCCTGTGAAAGGAACGCCTCTTTTTGCTGAAAACAAAGGAGCCAACCTGTGGGACAACAACTTTGAGGTTGCAGAACTAACTAAAGTTGTCAGACAAGAAAATGCGGCATTTGCGGAAATGCTTAATCGTCTCAGAGTCCGTAACAAGAACGAGCCTCTCACCGACCGTGATGTTCTCACATTGAAGCAGCGTGAAACTGGTGAGGAATCTAATGACATTCATGTGTATGCTACAAATGCGGAGGTTGATGAATATAACGTGAAGAAACTGCAAGAGACCTGCCCAGATGCAATCAGCATACGTGCTCAAGACTTTGTCCGAAATCCCAAAACTGGAAGAATGGAACGGAAAGCTGGCTTTCACACAAAAGTGTTCAACTCTTGTTTGCCTAAATATGTTTCCGTGGGTGTTGGAGCAAGGGTCATGTTGAAGAAAAACATAGATGTGTCTGATGGCCTTGTTAATGGAGCATGTGGTAGAGTTGTGAAAATCATTCAAAGCCAACAAGAGGATGACATCCCTGCAGCTATCCATGTGGAGTTTGAAGACCCTAATGTAGGAAAGATCCAGAGGTCAAAAGCAAAGAGGGTTTCTGAACGTTCAACGATAGTGGAAGTACAAGAGGAACAAGTGGCTAATGATGGTGGTGTACGAAGGCAACTGCCGATTAGCCTGGCCTGGGCAGTAACTGTACATAAATGTCAGGGGCTTACTGTTGAAAGGGCTGCTGTATCACTCAAGAAGATCTTTGCTCCAGGGCAAGCATACGTTGCGTTGAGTCGCGTGAGAACTCTTGGTGGGCTGATAATTGAGGACTTCAAAGAATCTGCCATATTTTGTGATAACAAAGTAGATTCGGCTATGGAATGCTTGCCTAAGTTTAACTTTGGAATGTCTGTTTCATCCAACATGAACCCTGTGTGCACAGTAGCACTTCACAATGTACAAAGTTTGAATGCTCACATTCAGGATGTTCAATCACATAAAGTCCTCATGAGTGCTGACTGTATTTGCTTAACAGAGACATGGCTCAATGTAGACACTGATGAAGAGCCACAACTTCCAGGATACGTCTTCAAACACAATCCGAGGGGAAACTGTTACGATGACTCCGTGCCAGCCTTTGCAGTGCTGAAAGAACAACAAAGAGGTGGAGTTGGTGTGTATTGTTCAGAAAACATCGATGTGCAGGTGTCAATTCCAGAAAGATGCAATTTGGAATGTCTGTATTTTGAAATACCTCGTGCAAATTTGACTGCTGCTGTGTTGTACAGGCCCAGCTCTTATAAGATTGACATGTTTCGAGAGCAGTTATTACAGGTCATTTTTGAACTTGAGAAGCATCCAGGGAGAAAGCTGATCATGGGAGACTTCAATGAGGACATCTTTGTGTCTTCTACAATTCTCAAGTTACTAGAACGGCATGGATACAATCAGCACGTGCAAGCAGCTACAACTGAAAAAGGTACATTAATAGATCATGTTTACATTAAAGGCACAGAACATGTTGTTGTTGAAGTTGTGCAGACATACTACAGTTTTCATGAAGCAATACTGATCTCACTGTTGTAATGTTTTCTGTGATGTATGATATTTGTCTTTGAGTAGGTAAGTATTTACATTCTGGCTATATTATGATGTCATTATGAGTTTAGTCCATAGTCCGTCCGCTAAGCGGGGTTTGGATGGGCGGGTGGGTGGTGGCAAGGAGAGAGCATACACTGGACGGCTCCTTGCAAGGGATGGGAGGGGTATAGGGGCCATTTTCCAAAAGAAGTTGCAAATAACAGTAAAGATATACAGATGAATGTGTAAATATCAGAAAGCAATACAGTTGATTTATTATCTAGGTGATTTTTTTAAGTCAGTGGATCGTTCCCTAACTGTCTCAAGCATTTCAGGCTATGTCTTTTTAATATTTGTAAAATTATTTCATTTTGGTTGCATTACACTACCATTACACCAAGTTATATGTAATGCTTTAAATGCTAACAACAATCCAAATGAAATTTATAATGAATGGACAGACATAGCTCATATAGCGTATTGAATGTTTTCATTACCGTTATTGTGAACCTTAACATCATCAGTGAATTACAGTTAAGACGCTACCAGTCAATAACAGCAAACACAGCTGTTCAATTTTAGTGCAGTAAAATCAAATTAACCATATTGTTTTACACAAATATTAGTCAGCTGAAGACTGGTATTATTATTGCAACACTGAGTTAAGGGACCACAATAAATAAATCTTCAATGAAGTGAAAGAATAAATTGTGTATGAACGGTCTTGAGATTGTGTAAGAATGGTAAAAACAAACAAAGAAAACAAGTCTTAAAAGTGCAACTTCTTTTGGAAAATGGCCCCTGTACAGGGAACTTTTTTGTTCAACCCTTGACCCTTATTGTTGTCTTACTGACATATTCTTTGGCACAGTAAAGTCATGATACCATATGTACAAGATCACTTAAATAATGCTGATTACAGACAATCTCTGTCATTTACTGTGGGATCAGGTCTGTTGCCTTTAAGATAACACAGGTTAGATGCCCAGCTACATCTCGCTGCAACACCACTATTTCTTGGAAAAGGGCAGGATCTCCAAGGACATTCTGTTTGGTACAGTTGCCACCCGCACCGGGCATTTGAGGGACATGAAAGCCATGGACAGCAATGCAATCTGTGAGTAAACATGCTTGCTGGAGACAGGCGATGTGTAAAGGAGTCAAATTCAGAGGACATTCAAAAGGATTCGTTTGGATTAATTAAAAAAACAGCAACAACAGCCATAATTCCTGTGTGGGACTACAGAATCATTCTAAGTAGTGACTTCTATGTCTACAGAGACTGACAGGTGCATCTTAGCACTGTGTATATCTTTCATACCAATTGAACTGAACACCTTACCATTTTTGTTTGAGTGATGAAAATGCATGTTAGAAGTCATTTACATATTTACCACTGTCCACTTGGTATGCAGTTCTATAAACAGAGTCTAATACACATGGTGAATCAAACTAAATTGCATTGTTAAAGTAGTTCAAATATGCATAAGTTGATCATTTCATATATTAATGTGTCACAATATATTGACAGACTTTATATAATTATTTTGTTTATGTAAAAATGCTATGTTTTCACATGAAGAATTCAGAAAAGAAAGTTTGTTTTTGTTTCTAAATTTTAGATTGGGTGAGGACAATTCAGTTGTCTACTTAATTTTCAGGCATTAGTCCTGTACAACTACTTGAAATAAGACATATTTAATGGTTTACGTTTTATTTTTTTCTGCCTGTGATCTTTCATTTGGGCCTGATTTTGTATAAGGCTGTTCTTTTGTGTGGGACGGATTTGTTTTTGCTGCGACTATACTATAAGTATTTTGTTACCACACCAAGGACTATAATTTAGATGGTGTGTAACATGTTACTTTACTTGTTGATACATTGAATGAACTTTTTTTTTTTTAAATTTGTTTTGTTATGTTATGTTATTTTCAATTATTGTGAAGTATGTTTTGCCATGGATAATAACAAAGAAGGAAAAAGAAGGAAGAGTTATTGATATTATATCGGAAAAGTTACTTATACTCTATGAATTTCATTTCATAATGGCATATATGGAATCTGTTGACTAACATATTGCTAAATTTCACTGCTGGATCTGTACAATTAACCACCACAAAACAATGGACTGAATATGGAGTGCAAGAAGTCTTATTTTGTAAGACAAAACTGAACCAACCACTACAGAGGTTTGCAGTCAGAAATGCTGTCATGAGATCTTCTGACATATTGACATTATGTGAGTACCTATTATAATTAACTGTACATTTTGTCAAAGACAGGCATTCTAATTCTGATTCATGCACTTTTGACTGGATGTAAACTTTAAGAAAAAGACATGCTGGTTTATTTCACCTGTGTAACAATAGCATGTTGACTTTTATTGTAAATGTACATCTGCTCTCAAATGACCATACAGAAAATGGTGGCCAAGGCCCAACAACGCAGCCTTTCGAGTGACCTGCACCAGACACAGGGCCTGCTGAGGATCACAGACATCCACCAGCCTCACAGCCTTTCGAGTGACCTGCACCAGACACAGGGCCTGCTGAGGATCACGGACATCCACCAGCCTCACAGCCTTTCGAGTGACCTGCACCAGTCCTGCTAGGGATCACGGACTTCCTCCAGCAACGTAGCCTTCCCAATGAACTGCACCAGTCACAGAGCCTGCTGCGGATGACGGACACCCGCCAGCCATGCACCCTTCCGAGTGACCTACACCAGTCCTGCTGTGGATGACAGACATCCGCCAGCAATGCAGCCTTCCCAATGAACAGCACCAGTCACAGAGCCTGCTGCAGATGATGGACATCTGACAGCCATTTGTAAATGTACATCTGTTCTCAAATGACTATACAGAAAATGTTGGCCCAGGCCCAGCAACACAGCCTTTCAGGTGACCTGTACCAGACACAGGGCCTGTTGAGAATCACTGACATCCACCAGCCTCACAGCCTTCTGTGACCTGCACCAGTCTTGTTGCGGATCACGGACATCCACCCAGCAACGCAGCCTTCCGAGTGACCTGCACCAGTCCTGCTGCAGATCACGGACATCCGCCAGCAACCTATCCTTCCGAGTAACCTGGACCAGTCTTGTTGCAGATCATGGACATCCGCCATTCTCACAGTCTTCGGAGTGATCTGCATCAGTCCTGCTGTGGATCACGGACATCCTCCAGCAACGTAGCCTTCCCAATGAACTGCACCAGTCACAGAGCCTGCTGCGGATGACGGACACCCGCCAGCCATGCACCCTTCTGAGTGACCTACACCAGTCCTGCTGTGGATCACAGACATCCGCCAGCAACGCAGCCTTCCGAGTAACCTGCACCAGTCCTGCTGCGGATCACGGGCATCCGCCAGCAACGCAGCTTTCCGAATGACCTGCACCAGTCATGCTGCAAATCATGGACATCCACCAGTAGCGTAGCCTTCCCAGTAGTTGTGGTGCTGCAGACAGACTTGTACTTGTCAGAGTGCCTGTTAAGGTTCATGGATCCTCACCAGCCTTCTGACCTGCTGAGGCTCATGCAGCAGATATTGGCAATCTACAACAGCACTACAGGACAACATTACAAAGGGCAATGAGTTGTAGATGTGGCCATCTACTGACTAAGGGCTGACAAGCCCAATTAAGAATATTGACTTTCTGCTGTAGATTATTATCATATGTTCATATCACATAGTCATATTTATTCATAACACATAGCCTTGTTGCACATATTTATATCTAATTTCTATTATTATAAACCACCTTCTGTAAACAAACTGCATAATACTGTCTATACTGTAATATTTCTTGTCCTGCCTATGCCCCACCTGTCTATACTTTGTATATAACATTGACCTTTTCTGCTTTTTTTGCACTCCTGGTTAGACGCAAACTGCATTTCGTTGGCTTTGTACTTGTACTCTGCACAAAGACAATAACATTGAATCTAATCTAATTATAGGACCATTTAGTAATACAAGGGAAATAGAAGTAATTGCGGATATAATGACTTCTTGTCTTTTCTCTGTTTTATTTTTTACTATTTTGGACATCTTTGTGTTTTGGGTACTATTTTGGACATTTTTGTTCATTGTTTTAAGTAGAACTTTATATTTCTTCCATTAAATTTAATACAATAATTCTAAATAAATGTCATACTATCATACTATCTACGATGGTAGTTTTCAGGGTATTTGTTTGCATAACATGAAAAGATGTGATGGTGTGAATCACATGACAAAAAGGACACATTAAAGATTGTTTTGTCTACCCCAGAGTTGTAGCATATTATCAATGACTGCAGTAATGACTTCTAGTCCACAAATAGCCCGAAAGTTAAAGGAACCGTATGTAAGATTGTGGCCAAAACTGGTACTGCAATGACTTTCAAAATACTGTAGACCGGTGTATCCCCTCATTTGTAGCTGCAGCTGTGATAACTAGAGCAGAGCTGGCAACCCGGATGCTGAAACTCTACTGACTTTGTGATTAGTAGATAGGTGGAGGGTGGCGCATCACGCCAAAACACAACATGACAACATCAACATCAGTTGAGGGCTGCAACTTCATTTTTAAATGACAATATCCTGGCCGAACTATACTGTTGTCAGTGATATAAGTATTTGAAATGAACATGATTTCTTAATGTCTAGTGACATATCAGGACCATTTTATGATTAACTGAAATACATTTCTTACATACAGTTCCTTTAACAGACTAACCACACTTAGGGATTAACTAGCTAACTTTGACATTGTAAGATTGTAAAATCTATGTAAAATTTAAATACACATCACTAGCTATGCTCTAATGAAATTGTGATTAATAAAGTACAAAGGTTGCCTTATCTTTCTTTACTCAAAAAAGACTTTGAGTACTCTTTGAGTAAATTTTTAAATGAAAGAACTTAAATACGTCAAGTTTTACATTCTTATACATAAACTGTTATCAAACTAAATTGCACTGACATCAAACATTGGCACGTGTCAGCCAAAGGACCTCTTTTGTGTCAGCCAAAGGACCTCTTTTTCAAAAGCCTTAAAGGCTTAAATGAAAAAACACGAAGACTTACAAGCCAAAATGAATTTCTGCAAATTGCAGTGCCCTCTATAGGTCAAAGGTCATCAAATTTATTAAGCCTTGAGTCTTTGGTTTTGATACATGAATCGGATGCTATATATGAGCTCAATTCCTGTTTGGCAGCTTTGCTGCCAATTTTGATTGGCTGTAGCGGCCAAACAGTTGTGAATATGGCTTCAAAAATCAAGACATATGTAAGGCTCAGTCTGAAGATTGTCTGTGACAACTTTGTGACAAAGAGACAAAATCTGTGACCTGTGAAAATGTTTTTGCGTTTTGAAGAAAATCGAAGATGGTGGCAAGATCAGTTATGTTGAGGTAACAAGTTGCTATGTGTTGGCCCATGAAACTTCAAGAGCATTAGACATTCCTAGTAAGTTGTAATTCAGAACACATCAATATTTACAAGACAAAATGCATTTTTGCTAATTGCAGGAACCACTAGAGGTCAAAGGTCACCAAATTTCTTGTGCATCCTTCTAACTGGGTCCTTAGTCCATGTACCTAGATTTGTTTTGATATCTGAAAGGGTTGCAAAGGTATCAGCTCACTTCCTGTTTGACGGCTTCACCACCGAATTTGATAGGCTGTTACGGGTGAATGCTTTTGCCAATTGTTCCAGAAAGGAAGGCATCGATAAGGCATGGTCTGAAGATGGCCTGTTCCAATTTTGGTGAAGATCAGATGAAATTTGTGACCTGTGAAAACTTGTTCGTGTTTTTGATTAAATCCAATATGGCGGTTGAATCAATCACGATGACATCACAAGTTGACCTGGGTCGGCCTAAGGACGTCTAACAGTATTACCAGACACCATTAGTTCCAAACACATCAACAGCTACAGGCCAAAATGCATGGTTGCTAATTGCAGCGCCCCCTAGAGGTCAAAGGTCGCCAACATTTCTTGAGCGTTCCCCTGATCGGGTCCTGAGTCCATGCACCGAGTTTGGCTTGGATACATGCAAGGGTTGCTGAGATATGAGCTCACTTCCTGTTGGCAGCTTCGCCGCAAATTTCGATTGGCTGTTACGGGAGAACGGTTTTAGTTCCGAAGACAAAAAGTAATGCGTTAATGAAGCACGGTCCGTAGATGACGTGTGTGAAGTTTGGTGTCGATCGGACAAAAGTTGTGACCCGTGAAAACTTTGAAGTGTTTTCGATTAAATCCAAAATGGCGGAAATTCCAATGGGGCGAAATTAACATCATACGTATCGTCGATCTCGGCATGATCCAAGGAGTCCAACAGTACCAAGTTTTTGAATATCAGGCATACGGGTCAAAAGTTATAAGCAAAAACGCAATTTTGCTAATTACAGCGCCCCCTAGTGGCCGAATGACACCAGATTTTTATTGCGCACTTCTAGGGGGGTGTCGAAGCGTGTGACCGAGTTTGGTCTTCGGAAGTCAAAGCGTCGCCGAGATATGAGAAAACTTCCTGTTTGGCGGCGTCGCCGCCGACTGCGATTGGCTAACGCGAAAAGTTGGCATGAACTGTCACTGGGGCAACCCACGGTATGTGCGGATATCACAATTTCATTTCAAATAAAAACGCATCAAGAGATATGAGCAAAAACAATGTTTTGCTAATTATAGCGCCCCCTAGTGGATAAATGACACCAGAGTTTTATCGTACACTTGGAACAGAGTCTGGAAGCGTGGTACCAAATTTGGTTTCATTGCACCGAAGCGTTGCCGAGATATGGGCTCAAATGGAAAACGGCGCCTTCGCCGCCGATTTCGGTTGGCTGTTACGGGCGAACGCTTATAGTTCCGAAGACAGAAAGTAATGCGTTAAGGAAGCATGATCGGTAGATGACGTGTGTGAAGTTTGATGTCGATCGGACAAAATTTGTGACCCGTGAAAACTTTTAAAGGTTTTTGATGAAATCCAAAATGGCGGAAAATCCATCATGGCGGAAATTGACGCCATATGGTGCGTTGAACCCGGCGTGGTCCAAGGATGCCGAGGATACCTTGTTTTCAAAAATCGGACATACGGTTCAAAAGTTACGTGCACAAATGTACTTCAAACTTTGACCCGTTGGTGGCGCTAGAGCGTGGTTAGTGCTTACATGAAACTCTGTCAAAGTAATGTTGAGACTGTCCTTAAGCTGTGTGCAAAATTTCACAACTTTTTACCATACGGTTCTATGGGCTGCCATAGACTCCCATGGCGGAATAATAATAATAACTAGAAAATTCCCGCGGAAATTTTTGAAGTGCCGAGTGGGCTGTTGCCGGGGTTGTGTATTGAAAAAGCACACCTCAAATAGTAATTTTTAACATGTATATTTACACACATGAGCCACTAATTCTACCATTAGCCACAATTGTTAGCAATTAGCATGTCTTTACATGCAGTCAAGCATTAGCTGCTAATGTTAGCAATTAGCATGTCTTTACGACCATGAGCAGCTAGCACGCTGGCCGCTCTTGGTAGTAAAGCATTAGCCACTAATGTTAGCAATTAGCATGTCTTTACTAAGTAGCATGTCTTTACTACCATGAGCAGCAGCTATAACAAAAAGCACAACTCAAATAGTCATTTAAGGCCTGGTTCCTACTGACAGGAGGGGTGTGAGTTTGATGTCATGCAGGGTACAACAAACCAAACAGGATGAGGAGGATGCAGTAGGTCTGGCTGAGAGACAGAGAGACACTGATAAGGGTCGTCCTTTATGCTTCGCCTTCTACAAACTGAAGGGCAGGTACAGGCAGCAGACCCCTCCCAGCTCCACCTGAAAGCCAGCATCAAATAAGGAAGAGAGCGGGACGGATCGTCACACCCCCACTTTTAAGAGGGGTGTCCTCACTAGGATCCCCAGACAAAGAACGAGCAAATCGTGATAATTGATCGTTAATCATAATAATTTTAACAATAAAACTCATTACTCCTGCCTGAGCAATAGTTGAACAGTTTACGGCACAGTCTTACAGTTAGAAAAACATCAATATTAAACTTAACACATCCAGGCTGTAACAAGGAATCAGCGATGAAGTGAAGACCTTCAAATTGTCCTGTGAGTCCAGCTCTTTGTCTCACGTTGGACATCACTGCAGTCTGTCTGGATCAGCTGGAGGAATACTATATGCAGACAAATAGACCTGTCAAATAATGTTATGTAACATACTTAATATAACTCTTATGAGTGTCCAACAGCTCATTATTTATTTAATTAAAAACATCATATTATATTAAATTACTCCAATTATATATATATACTATCATTAATGTTGTTACAAGCCATAAACGTTTCGTACTTTATGTGATGGAATAATATATTTTTCAGTTTGACACAGTTTTAGTGGCTAACCCCACTAGCCTCCACGTTAGCTCGCGGCAAACTCCCGCGGGTCTGCGGTTAAATCCCGGTTAGCTCGCGGTTAAGTCCCGGTTAGCTCGCGGTTAAATCCCGGTTAGCTTGCCGTTAGCTCGAGGCTAGCTCGCGGTTAGCTCGAGGCTAACTCCGCGGTTTAGTCTCCCCATTGTAACAGTCTGAGAGTCCCTAATGTTTTGTCAGTCTGTGTCTGTAATGCTATAGTGGGAGGGGAGGTGGGGGGGTTGGAGTGGGGGGGTCATAGTGTCAGGTTCTGGCTCCCTACTATAGTCCTGTAATGGGTTTAGGGGGTCATAATGTTTTGGCAGTCTATTACTGTAATGCTTAAATGGAGTGGAGGGGGGTCATAGTGTCAGATTCTGCAGCCCAACTATAGTCCTGTAATGGCTTAAGTGGTCATAATGTTTTGGCAGTCTGTGTCTGTAATGCTATAGTGGGAGGGGGGGTGGGGGGGGGGTTGGAGTGGGGGGGTCATAATGTCAGGTTCTGGCCCCCTACAGTACTGCAGTAATGGTTTGAGGGGGTTTTAATGTTTTGGCAGATCATGTTTTCCAGCAGCTGCGTGTGTGAACGTGTGTAAGCTGGTTGGGGTCTGGTTGTCATGGCTACCAGGGTCAACTGCTCCTGTCAGAATGTCAGTTGGAAGACGGGGAGAGAGAGAGAAAATGCTGAAAAAACGCCTCGAACAGGAAGGACTTGTGGCCAAACCGTATTTCCAATCATTGAACCGACTTAACTTTGGGCATCTTGAGGCTTTCCTGAACGTCTACATATGCAATTTGTGGGTAAAATGAAGAAATGTGACCTATTTAAAGCGATTCAAAAAAGGTTACTTCTGCTTTCCTCCAGAAATTTCCCTGCCTTTTTAACATGGCAGCCTATGGAGCTGTGGATGGGTGTTGCTGGCGCATCTTTGTGTCTGACGCCAAAACTATAAGACTTACAGCTTTAGCAGACGGATATGAGTGAGAAGACAAATTTTCCTACGTTTCTATGTATAAATTATGTCTGTCGTGTGAAATTTGTGGCCATGGGAGCAGTTTCTGTACAGTTTTTTGACTAATTTTCTTCTCTCCTCCTCACTCTAGCTGATGATGTCATCCACTCTAGCACAAACATTCCGCGCAATACACACCCATTATAAACCCTGAAATTTGAGTAAAAACCTACACAACTCTGAGGCTTCATAGTTTAAAAACGGTAAAAGTTGTCGACAAGTGAAGTGAATCTCTGAAGAGAAGGCAAGAGTACCTACGTTTTAAAGTTTAAATGAAGTCTCTCGGTTAAAGTATGCCAGAGCAGTTCATTGTTGAAAATGTCTGTTGATTTTTTTTTTTTTTCGGGCTTCTCCATTCATTTCAATGGGAAATTTATCGCGGTTTTTCGCGAATAAATTCGCGAAAAACTCACGAATCCCTTATAAAAGTAATAGCACGGGATTCGGGATCAAAACACACGTTTTGATATATCATGTGTTGGGGTCCTCTCGCCGGTTCGGGCCGCATTAATCGGCGAAAAAGGGCGGAAAATGAATAATAAGTAAAAAAAATAAAACTGCAAAGAAACACGCAGAAGATCAATAGTGGCCTCGTGCCTATGGCACGAGGCCACTCCTCCCATAGCTTGCTATGGGAGGAGTGGCCTCGTGTCATAGGCACTCGGCACTAATTAAAGCTGCAAGCAGCATTGAGGTGGCCAAGCAGAAAGTTCAGCAGTGCAGATTTGCCACGTAACTGAATGCAGTCGCATCAGACATGAAGCATTAAGTAGTCACAGCAGGTTTCAAGCCAAAAAACCCAGGATCGGTTGAGATATAAGGTCACTTCCTGTTTGGCGAATGCTTTTGCCAGTTGTTCCAGAAAGCAATGCATTGATAAGGCATGGTCCGAAGATGGCCTGTTCCAATTTTGGTGAAGATCAGATGAAATTTGTGACCTGTGAAAACGTTTTGATGTTTCTGATTAAATCCAATATGGCGGCCGAATCAGTTACGATGACATCACAAGTTGACGTGGGTCGGCCTGAGGACGTCTAACAGTATTACCAGACACCATTAGTACATTTTAATTCCAAACACATCAACAGCTAAAGGCCAAAATGCATGGTTGCTAAATGCAGCGCCCCCTAGAGGTCAAAGGTCGCCAACATTTCTTGAGCGTCCCCCTGATCAGGTCCTGAGTCCATGCACCGAGTTTGGCTTGGATACATGCAAGGGTTGCTGAGATATGAGCTCACTTCCTGTTGGCAGCTTCGCCGCAAATTTCGATTGGCTGTTACGGGCAAACGGTTTTAGTTCCGAAGACAAAAAGTAATGCGTTAATGAAGCACGGTCCGTAGATGACGTGTGTGAAGTTTGGTGTCGATCGGACAAAATTTAAGACCTGTGAAAACTTTGAAGTGTTTTTGATAAAATCCAAAATGGCGGAGAATCCAACAGGGCGAAATTAACATCATAGGTATTGTTGATCTCGGCATGATCCAAGGAGTCCAACAGTACCAAGTTTTTGAATATCAGGCATACGGGTCAAAAGTTATAAGCAAAAACACAATTTTGCTAATTACATCGCCCCCTAGTGGCCGAATGACACCAATTTTTTATTGCGCACCTCTAAGGGAGTGTCGAAGCGTGTGACCGAGTTTGGTCTTCGGAAGTCGAAGCGTCGCTGAGATATAAGAAAACTTCCTGTTTGGCGGCGTTGCCGCCGACTGCGATTGGCTAACGCGAAAAGTTGGCATGAACTGTCACTGGGGCAACCCACGGTATCTGCGGATACCGCAATTTCATTTCAAATAGAAACGCATCAAGAGATATTAGCAAAAACAATGTTTTGCTAATTATAGCGCCCCCTAGTGGCTGCAAGACACCAGATTTTTTTCGTGCACTTGGGACAGAGTCTGGAAGCGTGGTAGCAAATTTGGTTTGATTGCACCAAAGTGTTGCCGAGATATGAGCTCAAACGGAAAACGGCGCCTTCGCCGCCGATTTCGATTGGCTGGTACGGGCGAACGCTCATAGTTCCGAAGAAAAAAAGTAATGCGTTGAGAAAGCATGGTCTGTAGATGACGTGTGTGAAGTTTGGTGTCGATTGGACAAAATTTGTGACAGAAGAAGCGTTTTGAAAGTTTTTGATAAAATCCAAAATGGCGGAAAATCCATCATGGCGGAAATTGGTGCCATAGGGTGCGTTGAACTCGGCTTGATCCAAGGATTCCAAGGATACCTTGTTTTCAAATTTCGGACACACGGTTCAAAAGTCACTTGCAGAAATGTACTTCAAAGTTTGAGCAGTTGGTGGCGCTAGAGCGTGGGTAGTGCTTACATGAAACTTGGTCAAATTAATGTAGAGACTGTCCTTAAGCTGTGTGCAAAATTTCACAACTTTTTACCATACGGTTCTAGGGGCTGCCATAGACTCCCATGGCGGAAAAATAATAATAATTAAAGCTGCAAGCAGCATTGAGGTGGCCAAGCAGGAAGTTCAGCAGTGCAGATTTGCCATGTAACTCAATGCAGTCGCATCAGACATAAAGCATTAAGCAGTCACAGCAGGTTTCGAGCCAAAAAACCCAGGATCGGTTGAGATATAAGGTCACTTCCTGTTTGGCGAATGCTTTTGCCAATTGTTCCAGAAAGCAAATACATTGATAAGGCATGGTCCGAAGATGGCCTGTTCCAATTTTGCTGAAGATCAGATGAAATTTGTGACCTGTGAAAACGTTTTGATGTTTCTGATTAAATCCAATATGGCGGCCGAATCAA
The DNA here is from genome assembly GCF_963514085.1 of Chelon labrosus. NCBI lineage: Eukaryota > Metazoa > Chordata > Actinopteri > Mugiliformes > Mugilidae > Chelon > Chelon labrosus. Next base: position 6,149,376 of record NC_140348.1, read on the forward strand.
TTACGATGACATCACAAGTTGACGTGGGTCGGCCTGAGGACGTCTAACAGTATTACCAGACACCATTAGTACATTTTAATTCCAAACACATCAACAGCTACAGGCCAAAATGCATGGTTGCTACTTGCAGCGCCCCCTAGAGGTCAAAGGTCGCCAACATTTCTTGAGCGTCCCCCTGATCGGGTCCTGAGTCCATGCACCGAGTTTGGCTTTGATACACGCAAGGGCTGCTGAGATATGAGCTCACTTCCTGTTAGGGGCTTCGCCGCAAATTTCGATTGGCTGTTACGGGAGAACGGTTATAGTTCCGAAGACAAAAAGTAATGCATTAATGAAGCACGGTCCGTAGATGACGTGTGTGAAGTTTGGTGTCGATGGGACAAAATTTGTGACCCGTGAAAACTTTTAAGTGTTTTTGATTAAATCCAAAATGGCGGAAATTCCAATGGGGCGAAATTAACATCATAGGTATCGTTGATCTCGGCATGATCCAAGGAGTCCAACAGTACCAGGTTTTTGAATTACAGGCATACGGGTCCAAAGTTATAAGCAAAAACGCAATTTTGCTAATTACATCGCCCCCTAGTGGCGGAGTGACACCAAATTGTTATTGCGCACTTCTGAGGGAGTGTCGAAGCGTGTGACCGAGTTTGGTCTTCGGAAGTCAAAGCGTCGCCGAGATATAAGAAAACTTCCTGTTTGGCGGCGTTGCCGCCGACTGCGATTGGCTAAAGCGAAAAGTTGGCATGAACTGTCACTGGGGCAACCCACGGTATGTGCGGATATCACAATTTCATTTCAAATAAAAACGCATCAAGAGATATGAGCAAAAACAATGTTTTGCTAATTATAGCGCCCCCTAGTGGATAAATGACACCAGATTGTTATCGTGCACTTGGGACAGAGTCTGGAAGCGTGGTACCAAATTTGGTTTCATTGCACCAAAGCGTTGCCGAGATATGGGCTCAAATGGAAAACGGCGCCTTCTCCGCCGATTTTGATTGGCTGTTACGGCCAAACGGTTTCGAATCTGAAGATTCCTTCTGATAACTTTTGTGCGCATTGGTCAGAAGACGGTGTGTGCCAATTTTCGTGAGAATCGGACAAAATTTGTGACCGCTGAAACTTTTTTCGTGTTTTTGATGAAATCCAAAATGGCGGAAAATCCATCATGACGGAAATTGACGCCATATGGTGCGTTGAACTCGGCGTGGTCCAAGGATGCCGAGGATACCTTGTTTTCAAAAATCGGACATACGGTTCAAAAGTTACATGCACAAATGTACTTCAAACTTTGACCCGTTGGTGGCGCTAGAGCGTGGTTAGTGCTTACATGAAACTCAGTCAAAGTAAAGTTGAGACTGTCCTTAAGCTGTGTGCAAAATTTCACAACTTTTTACCATACGGTTCTATGGGCTGCCATAGACTCCCATGGCGGAATAATAATAATAATAAAGCTGCAAGCAGCATTGAGGTGGCCAAGCAGGAAGTTCGGCAGCGCAGATTTGCCATGTAACTCAATGCAGTCGCATCAGACATAAAGCATTAAGCAGTCACAGCAGGTTTCGAGCCAAAAAAGCCAGGATCCTGTTTGGCGAATGCTTTTGCCAGTTGTTCCAGAAAGCAAATACATCGATAAGGCATGGTCCGAAGATGGCCTGTTCCAATTTTGGTGAAGATCAGATGAAATTTGTGACCTGTGAAAATGTTTTGATGTTTCTGATTAAATCCAATATGGCGGCCGAATCAATTACGATGACATCACAAGTTGACGTGGGTCGGCCTAATGACGTCTAACAGTATAACCAGACACCATTAGTACATTTTAATTCCAAAGACATCAACAGCTACAGGCCAAAATGCATGGTTGCTAATTGCAGCGCCCCCTAGAGGTCATAGGTCGCCAAAATTTATTGAGCGTTCCCCTGATCGGGTCCTGAGTCCATGTACCGAGTTTGGCTTTGATACACGCAAGGGCTGCTGAGATATGAGCTCACTTCCTGTTAGGGGCTTCGCCGCAAATTTCGATTGGCTGTTACGGGAGAACGGTTTTAGTTCCGAAGACAAAAAGTAACGCATTAATGAAGCACGGTCCGTAGATGACGTGTGTGAAGTTTGGTGTCGATCGGACAAAAGTTGTGACCCGTGAAAACTTTGAAGTGTTTTCGATAAAATCCAAAATGGCGGAAATTCCAATGGGGCGAAATTAACATCATAGGTATCGTCGATCTCGGCATGATCCAAGGAGTCCAACAGTACCAAGTTTTTGAATATCAGGCATACGGGTCAAAAGTTATAAGCGAAAACGCAATTTTGCTAATTACATCGCCCCCTAGTGGCCGAATGACACCAAATTTTCATTGCGCACTTCTAGGGGAGTGTCGAAGCGTGTGACCGAGTTTGGTCTTCGGAAGTCAAAGCGTCGCCGAGATATAAGAAAACTTCCTGTTTGGCGGCGTTGCCGCCGACTGCGATTGGCTAACGCGAAAAGTCGGCATGAACTGTCACTGGGGCAACCCACGGTATCTGTGGATATCGTAATTTCATTTCAAATAAAAACGCATCAAGAGATATGAGCAAAAACAATGTTTTGCTAATTATAGCGCCCCCTAGTGGAGAAATGACACCAGATTTTTATCGTGCACTTGGGACAGAGTCTGGAAGCGTGGTACCAAATTTGGTTTCATTGCACCAAAACGTTGCCGAGATATGAGCTCAAATGGAAAACGGCGCCTTCGCCGCCAATTTTGATTGGCTGTTACGGCCAAACGGTTTCGAATCTGAAGATGACTTCTGATAACTTTTGTGCGCATTGGTCAGAAGACGGTGTGTGCCAATTTTCGTGAGAATCGGACAAAATTTGTGACCGCTGAAACTTTTTTCGTGTTTTTGATGAAATCCAAAATGGCGGAAAATCCATCATGGCCGAAATTGACGCCATATGGTGCGTTGAACCCGGCGTGGTCCAAGGATGCCGAGGATACCTTGTTTTCAAAAATCGGACATACGGTTCAAAAGTTACATGCACAAATGTACTTCAAACTTTGACCCGTTGGTGGCGCTAGAGCGTGGTTAGTGCTTACATGAAACTCGGTCAATGTAAAGTTGAGACTGTCCTTAAGCTGTGTGCAAAATTTGACAACTTTTTACCATACGGTTCTATGGGCTGCCATAGACTCCCATGGCGGAAAAATAATAATAATAATAATTAAAGCTGCAAGCAGCATTGAGGTGGCCAAGCAGGAAGTTCGGCAGCGCAGATTTGCCATGTAACTCAATGCAGTCGCATCAGACATAAAGCATTAAGCAGTCACAGCAGGTTTCGAGCCAAAAAAGCCAGGATCCTGTTTGGCGAATGCTTTTGCCAGTTGTTCCAGAAAGCAAATACATCGATAAGGCATGGTCCGAAGATGGCCTGTTCCAATTTTGGTGAAGATCAGATGAAATTTGTGACCTGTGAAAATGTTTTGATGTTTCTGATTAAATCCAATATGGCGGCCGAATCAATTACGATGACATCACAAGTTGACGTGGGTCGGCCTAATGACGTCTAACAGTATAACCAGACACCATTAGTACATTTTAATTCCAAAGACATCAACAGCTACAGGCCAAAATGCATGGTTGCTAATTGCAGCGCCCCCTAGAGGTCATAGGTCGCCAAAATTTATTGAGCGTTCCCCTGATCGGGTCCTGAGTCCATGTACCGAGTTTGGCTTTGATACACGCAAGGGCTGCTGAGATATGAGCTCACTTCCTGTTAGGGGCTTCGCCGCAAATTTCGATTGGCTGTTACGGGAGAACGGTTTTAGTTCCGAAGACAAAAAGTAACGCATTAATGAAGCACGGTCCGTAGATGACGTGTGTGAAGTTTGGTGTCGATCGGACAAAAGTTGTGACCCGTGAAAACTTTGAAGTGTTTTCGATAAAATCCAAAATGGCGGAAATTCCAATGGGGCGAAATTAACATCATAGGTATCGTCGATCTCGGCATGATCCAAGGAGTCCAACAGTACCAAGTTTTTGAATATCAGGCATACGGGTCAAAAGTTATAAGCGAAAACGCAATTTTGCTAATTACATCGCCCCCTAGTGGCCGAATGACACCAAATTTTCATTGCGCACTTCTAGGGGAGTGTCGAAGCGTGTGACCGAGTTTGGTCTTCGGAAGTCAAAGCGTCGCCGAGATATAAGAAAACTTCCTGTTTGGCGGCGTTGCCGCCGACTGCGATTGGCTAACGCGAAAAGTCGGCATGAACTGTCACTGGGGCAACCCACGGTATCTGTGGATATCGTAATTTCATTTCAAATAAAAACGCATCAAGAGATATGAGCAAAAACAATGTTTTGCTAATTATAGCGCCCCCTAGTGGAGAAATGACACCAGATTTTTATCGTGCACTTGGGACAGAGTCTGGAAGCGTGGTACCAAATTTGGTTTCATTGCACCAAAACGTTGCCGAGATATGAGCTCAAATGGAAAACGGCGCCTTCGCCGCCAATTTTGATTGGCTGTTACGGCCAAACGGTTTCGAATCTGAAGATGACTTCTGATAACTTTTGTGCGCATTGGTCAGAAGACGGTGTGTGCCAATTTTCGTGAGAATCGGACAAAATTTGTGACCGCTGAAACTTTTTTCGTGTTTTTGATGAAATCCAAAATGGCGGAAAATCCATCATGGCCGAAATTGACGCCATATGGTGCGTTGAACCCGGCGTGGTCCAAGGATGCCGAGGATACCTTGTTTTCAAAAATCGGACATACGGTTCAAAAGTTACATGCACAAATGTACTTCAAACTTTGACCCGTTGGTGGCGCTAGAGCGTGGTTAGTGCTTACATGAAACTCAGTCAATGTAAAGTTGAGACTGTCCTTAAGCTGTGTGCAAAATTTGACAACTTTTTACCATACGGTTCTATGGGCTGCCATAGACTCCCATGGCGGAAAAATAATAATAATAATAATAATAATTAAAGCTGCAAGCAGCATTGAGGTGGCCAAGCAGAAAGTTCAGCAGTGCAGATTTGCCACGTAACTCAATGCAGTCGCATCAGACATAAAGCATTAAGCAGTCACAGCAGGTTTCAAGCCAAAAAACCAAGGATCGGTTGAGATATAAGGTCACTTCCTGTTTGGCGAATGCTTTTGCCAGTTGTTCCAGAAAGCAAATACATTGATAAGGCATGGTCCGAAGATGGCCTGTTCCAATTTTGGTGAAGATCAGATGAAATTTGTGACCTGTGAAAACGTTTTGATGTTTCTGATTAAATCCAATATGGCGGCCGAATCAATTACGATGACATCACAAGTTGACCTGGGTCGGCCTGAGGACGTCTAACAGTATTACCAGACACCATTAGTACATTTTAATTCCAAACACATCAACAGCTACAGGCCAAAAGGCATCTTACTTACTTGCAGCGCCCCCTAGAGGTCAAAGGTCGCCGAAATTTCTTGAGCGTCCCCCTGATCGGGTCCTGAGTCCATGCACCGAGTTTGGCTTTGATACATGCAAGGGCTGCTGAGATATGAGCTCACTTCCTGTTAGGGGCTTCGCCGCAAATTTCGATTGGCTGTTACGGGCGAACGGTTTTAGTTCTGAAGACAAAAAGTAATGCATTAATGAAGCATGGTCCGTAGATGACGTGTGTGAAGTTTGGTGTCGATCGGACAAAATCTGTGACCCGTGAAAACTTTTAAGTGTTTTCGATAAAATCCAAAATGGCGGAGAATCCAATCGTGCGAAATTAACATCATAGGTATCGTCGATCTCGGCATGATCCAAGGAGTCCAACAGTACCAGGTTTTTGAATATCACGCATACAGGTCAAAAGTTATAAGCAAAAACGCAATTTTGCTAATTACATCGCCCCCTAGTGGCCGAGTGACACCAAATTTTTATTGCGCACTTCTGAGGGAGTGTCGAAGCGTGTGACCGAGTTTGGTCTTCGGAAGTCAAAGCGTCGCCGAGATACAAGAAAACTTCCTGTTTGGCGGCGTTGCCGCCGACTGCGATTGGCTAACGCGAAAAGTTGGCATGAACTGTCACTGGGGCAACCCACGGTATGTGCGGATATCACAATTTCATTTCAAATAAAAACGCATCAAGAGATATGAGCAAAAACAATGTTTTGCTAATTATAGCGCCACCTAGTGGCAACAGGACACCAGATTTGTGCCGTGCACTTGGGACAGAGTCTGGAAGCGTGGTACCAAATTGGGTTTCATTGCACCTCAGCGTTTCCGAGATATGAGCTCAAATGGAAAACGGCGCCTTCGTCGCCGATTTCGATTGGCTGTTACGGGCGACCGCTTATAGTTCCGAAGACAAAAAGTAATGCGTTAAGGAAGCATGGTCGGTAGATGACGTGTGTGAAGTTTGGCGTCGATCGGACAAAATTTGTGACCCGTGAAAACGTTTAAAAGTTTTTGATGAAATCCAAAATGGCGGAAAATCCATCATGGCGGAAATTCACGCCATATGGTGCGTTGAACCCGGCGTGGTCCAAGGATGCCGAGGATACCTTGTTTTCAAAAATCGGACATACGGTTCAAAAGTTACATGCACAAATGTACTTCAAACTTTGACCCGTTGGTGGCGCTAGAGCGTGGTTAGTGCTTACATGAAACTCAGTCAAAGTAATGTTGAGACTGTCCTTAAGCTGTGTGCAAAATTTGACAACTTTTTACCATACGGTTCTATGGGCTGCCATAGACTCCCATGGCGGAATAATAATAATAATAGGGAAGAAAACGTACAAACACAATAGGTGTCCTACGCAGCTTCGCTGCTTGGCCACCAATAATAGGGAAGAAAACGTACAATCACAATAGGTGTCCTACGCAGCTTCGCTGCTTGGCCACCAATTAAAGCTGCAAGCAGCATTGAGGTGGCCAAGCAGGAAGTTCAGCAGTGCAGATTTGCCATGTAACTCAATGCAGTCGCATCAGACATAAAGCATTAAGCAGTCACAGCAGGTTTCAAGCCAAAAAACCCAGGATCGGTTGAGATATAAGGTCACTTCCTGTTTGGCGAATGCTTTTGCCAATTGTTCCAGAAAGCAATGCATTGATAAGGCATGGTCCGAAGATGGCCTGTTCCAATTTTGGTGAAGATCAGATGAAATTTGTGACCTGTGAAAATGTTTTGATGTTTCTGATTAAATCCAATATGGCGGCCGAATCAATTACGATGACATCACAAGTTGACGTGGGTCGGCCTAAGGACGTCTAACAGTATTACCAGACACCATTAGTACATTTTAATTCCAAACACATCAACAGCTACAGGCCAAAATGCATGGTTGCTAATTGCAGCGCCCCCTAGAGGTCAAAGGTCGCCAAAATTTCTTGAGCGTTCCCCTGATCGGGTCCTGAGTCCATGCATCGAGTTTGGCTTTGATACATGCAAGGGCTGCTGAGATATGAGCTCACTTCCTGTTAGGGGCTTCGCCGCAAATTTCGATTGGCTGTTACGGGAGAACGGTTTTAGTTCCGAAGACAAAAAGTAATGCGTTAATGAAGCACGGTCCGTAGATGACGTGTGTGAAGTTTGGTGTCGATGGGACAAAATTTGTGACCCGTGAAAACTTTGAAGTGTTTTCGATAAAATCCAAAATGGCGGAAATTCCAATGGGGCGAAATTAACATCATAGGTATCGTCGATCTCGGCGTGATCCAAGGAGTCCAACAGTACCAAGTTTTTGAATATCAGGCATACGGGTCAAAAGTTATAAGCAAAAACGCAATTTTGCTAATTACATCGCCCCCTAGTGGCCGAATGACACCAAATTTTTGTTGCGCACTTCTAGGGGAGTGTCGAAGCGCGTGACCGAGTTTGGTCTTCGGAAGTCAAAGCGTCGCCGAGATATAAGAAAACTTCCTGTTTTGCGGCGTTGCCGGCGACTGCGATCGGCTAACGCGAAAAGTTGGCATGAACTGTCACTGGGGCAACCCACGGTATCTGCGGATATCGCAATTTCATTTCAAATAAAAACGCATCACGAGATATGAGCAAAAACAATGTTTTGCTAATTATAGCGCCCCCTAGTGGCAACAGGACACCAGATTTTTGCCGTGCACTCGGGACAGTATCTGGAAGCGTGGTACCAAATTTGGTTTCATTGCACCGAAGCGTTGCCGAGATACGAGCTCAAATGGAAAACGGCGCCTTCGCCGCCAATTTTGATTGGCTGTTACGGCCAAACGGTTTCGAATCTGAAGATTCCTTCTGATAACTTTTGTGCGCATTGGTCAGAAGACGGTGTGTGCCAATTTTCGTGAGAATCGGACAAAATTTGTGACCGCTGAAACTTTTTTCGTGTTTTTGATGAAATCCAAAATGGCGGAAAATCCATCATGACGGAAATTGACGCCATGTGGTGCGTTGAACTCGGCTTGGTCGAAGGATGCCGAGGATACCTTGTTTTCAAAAATCGGACATACGGTTCAAAAGTTACATGCACAAATGTACTTCAAACTTTGACCCGTTGGTGGCGCTAGAGCGTGGTTAGTGCTTACATGAAACTTAGTCAAAGTAATGTTGAGACTGTCCTTAAGCTGTGTGCAAAATTTGACAACTTTTTACCATACGGTTCTATGGGCTGCCATAGACTCCCATGGCGGAATAATAATAATAATAGGGAAGAAAAGGTACAATCACAATAGGTGTCCTACGCAGCTTCGCTGCTTGGCCACCAATAATAATAATAGGGAAGAAAACGTAGAAACACAATAGGTGTCCTACGCAGCTTCGCTGCTTGGCCACCAATAATTAAAGCTGCAAGCAGCATTGAGGTGGCCAAGCAGAAAGTTCGGCAGTGCAGATTTGCCACGTAACCCAATGCAGTCGCATCAGACATAAAGCATTAAGCAGTCACAGCAGGTTTCAAGCCAAAAAAGCCAGGATCGGTTGAGATATAAGGTCACTTCCTGTTTGGCGAATGCTTTTGCCAATTGTTCCAGAAAGCAAATACATCGATAAGGCATGGTCCGAAGATGGCCTGTTCCAATTTTGGTGAAGATCAGATGAAATTTGTGACCTTTGAAAACGTTTTGATGTTTCTGATTAAATCCAATATGGCGGCCCAGTCAATTACGATGACATCACAAGTTGGCGTGGGTCGGTCTGAGGACGTCTAACAGTATAGCCAGACACCATTAGTACATTTTAATTCCAAACACATCAACAGCTACAGGCCAAAAGGCATCTTACTTAATTGCAGCGCCCCCTAGAGGTCAAAGGTCGCCAAAATTTGTGGAGCGTCCCCCTGATCGGGTCCTGAGTCCATGCACCGAGTTTGGCTTTGATACATGCAAGGGCTGCTGAGATATGAGCTCACTTCCTGTTAGGGGCTTCGCCACAAATTTCAATTGGCTGTTACGGGAGAACGGCTTTAGTTCCGAAGACAAAAAGTAATGCGTTAATGAAACACGGTCCGTAGATGACGTGTGTGAAGTTTGGTGTCGATCGGACAAAAGTTGTGACCCGTGAAAACTTTGAAGTGTTTTCGATTAAATCCAAAATGGCGGAAATTCAAATGGGGCGAAATTAACATCATAGGTATCGTCGATCTCGGCATGATCCAAGGAGTCCAACAGTACCAAGTTTTTGAATATCAGGCATACGGGTCAAAAGTTATAAGCAAAAACGCAATTTTGCTAATTACAGCGCCCCCTAGTGGCCGAATGACACCAGATTTTCATTGCGCACTTCTAGGGGGGTGTCGAAGCGTGTGACCGAGTTTGGTCTTCGGAAGTCAAAGCGTCGCCGAGATATGAGAAAACTTCCTGTTTGGCGGCGTCGCCGCCCACTGCGATTGGCTAACGCGAAAAGTTGGCATGAACTGTCACTGGGGCAACCCATGGTATGTGCGGATATCACAATTTCATTTCAAATAAAAACGCATCAAGAGATATGAGCAAAAACAATGTTTTGCTAATTATAGCGCCCCCTAGTGGAGAAATGACACCAGATTTTTATCGTGCACTTGGGACAGAGTCTGGAAGCGTGGTACCAAATTTGGTTTCATTGCACCAAAACGTTGCCGAGATAAGAGCTCAAATGGAAAACGGCGCCTTCGCCGCCAATTTTGATTGGCTGTTACGGCCAAACGGTTTCGAATCTGAAGATTCCTTCTGATAACTTTTGTGCGCATTGGTCAGAAGACGGTCTGTGCCAATTTTCGTGAGAATCGGACAAAATTTGTGACCGCTGAAACTTTTTTCGTGTTTTTGATGAAATCCAAAATGGCGGAAAATCCATCATGACGGAAATTGACGCCATATGGTGCGTTGAACTCGGCTTGGTCCAAGGATGCCGAGGATACCTTGTTTTCAAAAATCGGACATACGGTTCAAAAGTTACATGCACAAATGTACTTCAAACTTTGACCCGTTGGTGGCGCTAGAGCGTGGTTAGTGCTTACATGAAACTCAGTCAAAGTAATGTTGAGACTGTCCTTAAGCTGTGTGCAAAATTTGACAACTTTTTACCATACGGTTCTATGGGCTGCCATAGACTCCCATGGCGGAATAATAATAATAATAATAGGGAAGAAAACGTACAAACACAATAGGTGTCCTACGCAGCTTCGCTGCTTGGCCACCAATTAAAGCTGCAAGCAGCATTGAGGTGGCCAAGCAGAACGTTCAGCAGTGCAGATTTGTCACGTAACTCAATGCAGTCGCATCAGACATAAAGCATTAAGCAGTCACAGCAGGTTTCGAGCCAAAAAAGCCAGGATCGGTTGAGATATAAGTTCACTTCCTGTTTGGCGAATGCTTTTGCCAATTGCTCCAGAAAGCAATGCATCGATAAGGCATGGTCCGAAGATGGCCTGTTCCAATTTTGGTGAAGATCAGATGAAATTTGTGACCTGTGAAAACGTTTTGATGTTTCTGATTAAATCCAATATGGCGGCCGAATCAATTACGATGACATCACAAGTTGACCTGGGTCGGCCTGAGGACGTCTAACAGTATTACCAGACACCATTAGTACATTTTAATTCCAAACACATCAACAGCTGCAAGCCAAAATGCATGGTTGCTAATTGCAGCGCCCCCTAGAGGTCAAAGGTCGCCAAAATTTCTTGAGCGTCCCCCTGATCGGGTTCTGAGTCCATGCACCGAGTTTGGCTTTGATAAACGGAAGGGCTGCTGAGATATGAGCTCACTTCCTGTTAGGGGCTTCGCCGCAAATTTCGATTGGCTGTTACGGGAGAACGGTTTTAGTTCCGAAGACAAAAAGTAACGCGTTAATGAAGCACGGTCCGTAGATGACGTGTGTGAAGTTTGGTGTCGATCGGACAAAAGTTGTGACCCGTGAAAACTTTGAAGTGTTTTCGATTAAATCCAAAATGGCGGAAATTCCAATGGGGCGAAATTAACATCATAGGTATCGTCGATCTCGGCATGATCCAAGGAGTCCAACAGTACCAAGTTTTTGAATATCAGGCATACGGGTCAAAAGTTATAAGCAAAAACGCAATTTTGCTAATTACATCGCCCCCTAGTGGCCGAATGACACCCAATTTTTATTGCGCACTTCTAACGGAGTGTCGAAGCGCGTGACCGAGTTTGGTCTTCGGAAGTCAAAGCGTCGCCGAGATATAAGAAAACTTCCTGTTTGGCGGCGTTGCCGGCGACTGCGATCGGCTAACGCGAAAAGTTGGCATGAACTGTCACTGGGGCAACCCACGGTATCTGCGGATATCGCAATTTCATTTCAAATAAAAACGCATCAAGAGATATGAGCAAAAACAATGTTTTGCTAATTATAGCGCCCCCTAGTGGAGAAATGACACCAGATTTTTATCGTGCACTTGGGACAGAGTCTGGAAGCGTGGTACCAAATTTGGTTTCATTGCACCAAAACGTTGCCGAGATATGAGCTCAAATGGAAAACGGCGCCTTCGCCGCCAATTTTGATTGGCTGTTACGGCCAAACGGTTTCGAATCTGAAGATTCCTTCTGATAACTTTTGTGCGCATTGGTCAGAAGACGGTCTGTGCCAATTTTCGTGAGAATCGGACAAAATTTGTGACCGCTGAAACTTTTTTCGTGTTTTTGATGAAATCCAAAATGGCGGAAAATCCATCATGGCGGAAATTGACGCCATATGGTGCGTTGAACTCGGCTTGGTCCAAGGATGCCGAGGATACCTTGTTTTCAAAAATCGGACATACGGTTCAAAAGTTACATGCACAAATGTACTTCAAACTTTGACCCGTTGGTGGCGCTAGAGCGTGGTTAGTGCTTACATGAAACTCAGTCAAAGTAATGTTGAGACTGTCCTTAAGCTGTGTGCAAAATTTCACAACTTTTTACCATACGGTTCTATGGGCTGCCATAGACTCCCATGGCGGAATAATAATAATAATAGGGAAGAAAACGTACAATCACAATAGGTGTCCTACGCAGCTTCGCTGCTTGGCCACCAATAATAATAATAATAGGGAAGAAAACGTAGAAACACAATAGGTGTCCTACGCAGCTTCGCTGCTTGGCCACCAATTAAAGCTGCAAGCAGCATTGAGGTGGCCAAGCAGGAAGTTCGGCAGCGCAGATTTGCCATGTAACTCAATGCAGTCGCATCAGACATAAAGCATTAAGCAGTCACAGCAGGTTTCGAGCCAAAAAAGCCAGGATCCTGTTTGGCGAATGCTTTTGCCAGTTGTTCCAGAAAGCAAATACATCGATAAGGCATGGTCCGAAGATGGCCTGTTCCAATTTTGGTGAAGATCAGATGAAATTTGTGACCTGTGAAAATGTTTTGATGTTTCTGATTAAATCCAATATGGCGGCCGAATCAATTACGATGACATCACAAGTTGACGTGGGTCGGCCTAATGACGTCTAACAGTATAACCAGACACCATTAGTACATTTTAATTCCAAAGACATCAACAGCTACAGGCCAAAATGCATGGTTGCTAATTGCAGCGCCCCCTAGAGGTCATAGGTCGCCAAAATTTATTGAGCGTTCCCCTGATCGGGTCCTGAGTCCATGTACCGAGTTTGGCTTTGATACACGCAAGGGCTGCTGAGATATGAGCTCACTTCCTGTTAGGGGCTTCGCCGCAAATTTCGATTGGCTGTTACGGGAGAACGGTTTTAGTTCCGAAGACAAAAAGTAACGCATTAATGAAGCACGGTCCGTAGATGACGTGTGTGAAGTTTGGTGTCGATCGGACAAAAGTTGTGACCCGTGAAAACTTTGAAGTGTTTTCGATAAAATCCAAAATGGCGGAAATTCCAATGGGGCGAAATTAACATCATAGGTATCGTCGATCTCGGCATGATCCAAGGAGTCCAACAGTACCAAGTTTTTGAATATCAGGCATACGGGTCAAAAGTTATAAGCGAAAACGCAATTTTGCTAATTACATCGCCCCCTAGTGGCCGAATGACACCAAATTTTCATTGCGCACTTCTAGGGGAGTGTCGAAGCGTGTGACCGAGTTTGGTCTTCGGAAGTCAAAGCGTCGCCGAGATATAAGAAAACTTCCTGTTTGGCGGCGTTGCCGCCGACTGCGATTGGCTAACGCGAAAAGTCGGCATGAACTGTCACTGGGGCAACCCACGGTATCTGTGGATATCGTAATTTCATTTCAAATAAAAACGCATCAAGAGATATGAGCAAAAACAATGTTTTGCTAATTATAGCGCCCCCTAGTGGAGAAATGACACCAGATTTTTATCGTGCACTTGGGACAGAGTCTGAAAGCGTGGTACCAAATTTGGTTTCATTGCACCAAAACGTTGCCGAGATATGAGCTCAAATGGAAAACGGCGCCTTCGCCGCCAATTTTGATTGGCTGTTACGGCCAAACGGTTTCGAATCTGAAGATGACTTCTGATAACTTTTGTGCGCATTGGTCAGAAGACGGTGTGTGCCAATTTTCGTGAGAATCGGACAAAATTTGTGACCGCTGAAACTTTTTTCGTGTTTTTGATGAAATCCAAAATGGCGGAAAATCCATCATGGCCGAAATTGACGCCATATGGTGCGTTGAACCCGGCGTGGTCCAAGGATGCCGAGGATACCTTGTTTTCAAAAATCGGACATACGGTTCAAAAGTTACATGCACAAATGTACTTCAAACTTTGACCCGTTGGTGGCGCTAGAGCGTGGTTAGTGCTTACATGAAACTCAGTCAATGTAAAGTTGAGACTGTCCTTAAGCTGTGTGCAAAATTTGACAACTTTTTACCATACGGTTCTATGGGCTGCCATAGACTCCCATGGCGGAAAAATAATAATAATAATAATAATAATAATAATAATAATTAAAGCTGCAAGCAGCATTGAGGTGGCCAAGCAGGAAGTTCGGCAGCGCAGATTTGCCATGTAACTCAATGCAGTCGCATCAGACATAAAGCATTAAGCAGTCACAGCAGGTTTCGAGCCAAAAAAGCCAGGATCCTGTTTGGCGAATGCTTTTGCCAGTTGTTCCAGAAAGCAAATACATCGATAAGGCATGGTCCGAAGATGGCCTGTTCCAATTTTGGTGAAGATCAGATGAAATTTGTGACCTGTGAAAATGTTTTGATGTTTCTGATTAAATCCAATATGGCGGCCGAATCAATTACGATGACATCACAAGTTGACGTGGGTCGGCCTAATGACGTCTAACAGTATAACCAGACACCATTAGTACATTTTAATTCCAAAGACATCAACAGCTACAGGCCAAAATGCATGGTTGCTAATTGCAGCGCCCCCTAGAGGTCATAGGTCGCCAAAATTTATTGAGCGTTCCCCTGATCGGGTCCTGAGTCCATGTACCGAGTTTGGCTTTGATACACGCAAGGGCTGCTGAGATATGAGCTCACTTCCTGTTAGGGGCTTCGCCGCAAATTTCGATTGGCTGTTACGGGAGAACGGTTTTAGTTCCGAAGACAAAAAGTAACGCATTAATGAAGCACGGTCCGTAGATGACGTGTGTGAAGTTTGGTGTCGATCGGACAAAAGTTGTGACCCGTGAAAACTTTGAAGTGTTTTCGATAAAATCCAAAATGGCGGAAATTCCAATGGGGCGAAATTAACATCATAGGTATCGTCGATCTCGGCATGATCCAAGGAGTCCAACAGTACCAAGTTTTTGAATATCAGGCATACGGGTCAAAAGTTATAAGCGAAAACGCAATTTTGCTAATTACATCGCCCCCTAGTGGCCGAGTGACACCAAATTTTCATTGCGCACTTCTAGGGGAGTGTCGAAGCGTGTGACCGAGTTTGGTCTTCGGAAGTCAAAGCGTCGCCGAGATATAAGAAAACTTCCTGTTTGGCGGCGTTGCCGCCGACTGCGATTGGCTAACGCGAAAAGTCGGCATGAACTGTCACTGGGGCAACCCACGGTATCTGTGGATATCGTAATTTCATTTCAAATAAAAACGCATCAAGAGATATGAGCAAAAACAATGTTTTGCTAATTATAGCGCCCCCTAGTGGAGAAATGACACCAGATTTTTATCGTGCACTTGGGACAGAGTCTGGAAGCGTGGTACCAAATTTGGTTTCATTGCACCAAAACGTTGCCGAGATATGAGCTCAAATGGAAAACGGCGCCTTCGCCGCCAATTTTGATTGGCTGTTACGGCCAAACGGTTTCGAATCTGAAGATGACTTCTGATAACTTTTGTGCGCATTGGTCAGAAGACGGTGTGTGCCAATTTTCGTGAGAATCGGACAAAATTTGTGACCGCTGAAACTTTTTTCGTGTTTTTGATGAAATCCAAAATGGCGGAAAATCCATCATGGCCGAAATTGACGCCATATGGTGCGTTGAACCCGGCGTGGTCCAAGGATGCCGAGGATACCTTGTTTTCAAAAATCGGACATACGGTCCAAAAGTTACATGCACAAATGTACTTCAAACTTTGACCCGTTGGTGGCGCTAGAGCGTGGTTAGTGCTTACATGAAACTCAGTCAATGTAAAGTTGAGACTGTCCTTAAGCTGTGTGCAAAATTTGACAACTTTTTACCATACGGTTCTATGGGCTGCCATAGACTCCCATGGCGGAAAAATAATAATAATAATAATTAAAGCTGCAAGCAGCATTGAGGTGGCCAAGCAGAAAGTTCGGCAGTGCAGATTTGCCATGTAACTCAATGCAGTCGCATCAGACATAAAGCATTAAGCAGTCACAGCAGGTTTCAAGCCAAAAAAACAAGGATCGGTTGAGATATAAGGTCACTTCCTGTTTGGCGAATGCTTTTGCCAGTTGTTCCAGAAAGCAAATACATTGATAAGGCATGGTCCGAAGATGGCCTGTTCCAATTTTGGTGAAGATCAGATGAAATTTGTGACCTGTGAAAACGTTTTGATGTTTCTGATTAAATCCAATATGGCGGCCGAATCAATTACGATGACATCACAAGTTGACCTGGGTCGGCCTGAGGACGTCTAACAGTATTACCAGACACCATTAGTACATTTTAATACCAAACACATCAACAGCTACAGGCCAAAATGCATGGTTGCTACTTGCAGCGCCCCCTAGAGGTCAAAGGTCGCCGAAATTTCTTGAGCGTCCCCCTGATCGGGTCCTGAGTCCATGCACCGAGTTTGGCTTTGATACACGCAAGGGTTGCTGAGATATGAGCTCACTTCCTGTTAGGGGCTTCGCCGCAAATTTCAATTGGCTGTTACGGGAGAACGGTTATAGTTCCGAAGACAAAAAGTAATGCGTTAATGAAGCACGGTCCGTAGATGACGTGTGTGAAGTTTGGTGTCGATGGGACAAAATTTGTGACCCGTGAAAACTTTGAAGTGTTTTTGATCAAATCCAAAATGGCGGAAATTCCAATGGGGCGAAATTAACATCATAGGTATCGTCGATCTCGGCATGATCCAAGGAGTCCAACAGTACCAAGTTTTTGAATATCAGGCATACGGGTCAAAAGTTATAAGCAAAAACGCAATTTTGCTAATTACATCGCCCCCTAGAGGCCGAATGACACCAAATTTTTATTGCGCACTTCTAACGGAGTGTCGAAGCGCGTGACCGAGTTTGGTCTTCGGAAGTCAAAGCGTCGCCGAGATATAAGAAAACTTCCTGTTTGGCGGCGTTGCCGGCGACTGCGATCGGCTAACGCGAAAAGTCGGCATGAACTGTCACTGGGGCAACCCACGGTATCTGCGGATATCGCAATTTCATTTCAAATAAAAACGCATCAAGAGATATGAGCAAAAACAATGTTTTGCTAATTATAGCGCCCCCTAGTGGAGAAATGACACCAGATTTTTATCGTGCACTTGGGACAGAGTCTGGAAGCGTGGTACCAAATTTGGTTTCATTGCACCAAAACGTTGCCGAGATATGAGCTCAAATGGAAAACGGCGCCTTCGCCGCCAATTTTGATTGGCTGTTACGGCCAAACGGTTTCGAATCTGAAGATTCCTTCTGATAACTTTTGTGCGCATTGGTCAGAAGACGGTCTGTGCCAATTTTCGTTAGAATCGGACAAAATTTGTGACCGCTGAAACTTTTTTCGTGTTTTTGATGAAATCCAAAATGGCGGAAAATCCATCATGACGGAAATTGACGCCATATGGTGCGTTGAACTCGGCTTGGTCCAAGGATGCCGAGGATACCTTGTTTTCAAAAATCGGACATACGGTTCAAAAGTTACATGCACAAATGTACTTCAAACTTTGACCCGTTGGTGGCGCTAGAGCGTGGTTAGTGCTTACATGAAACTCAGTCAAAGTAAAGTTGAGACTGTCCTTAAGCTGTGTGCAAAATTTCACAACTTTTTACCATACGGTTCTATGGGCTGCCATAGACTCCCATGGCGGAATAATAATAATAATAATAGGGAAGAAAACGTACAATCACAATAGGTGTCCTACGCAGCTTCGCTGCTTGGCCACCAATAATTAAAGCTGCAAGCAGCATTGAGGTGGCCAAGCAGAAAGTTCAGCAGTGCAGATTTGCCATGTAACTCAATGTAGTTGCATCAGACATAAAGCATTAAGCAGTCACAGCAGGTTTCAAGCCAAAAAAGCCAGGATCGGTTGAGATATAAGGTCACTTCCTGTTTGGCGAATGCTTTTGCCAATTGCTCCAGAAAGCCATGCATTGATAAGGCATGGTCTGAAGATGGCCTGTTCCAATTTTGGTGAAGATCAGATGAAATTTGTGACCTGTGAAAACGTTTTGATGTTTCTGATTAAATCCAATATGGCGGCCGAATCAATTACGATGACATCACAAGTTGACCTGGGTCGGCCTAAGGACGTCTAACAGTATTACCAGACACCATTAGTACATTTTAATTCCAAACACATCAACAGCTGCAGGCCAAAATGCATGGTTGCTAATTGCAGCGCCCCCTAGAGGTCATAGGTCGCCAAAATTTCTTGAGCGTCCCCCTGATCGGGTCCTGAGTCCATGCACCGAGTTTGGCTTTGATACACGCAAGGGCTGCTGAGATATGAGCTCACTTCCTGTTAGGGGCTTCGCCGCAAATTTCGATTGGCTGTTACGGGAGAACGGTTTTAGTTCCGAAGACAAAAAGTAATGCGTTAATGAAGCACGGTCCGTAGATGACGTGTGTGAAGTTT
This sequence comes from Chelon labrosus, assembly GCF_963514085.1. NCBI lineage: Eukaryota > Metazoa > Chordata > Actinopteri > Mugiliformes > Mugilidae > Chelon > Chelon labrosus. Next base: position 6,167,952 of record NC_140348.1, read on the forward strand.
GGTGTCGATCGGACAAAAGTTGTGACCTGTGAAAACTTTTAAGTGTTTTCGATTAAATCCAAAATGGCGGAAATTCCAATGGGGCGAAATTAACATCATAGGTATCGTTGATCTCGGCATGATCCAAGGAGTCCAACAGTACCAAGTTTTTGAATATCAGGCATACGGGTCAAAAGTTATAAGGAAAAACGCAATTTTGCTAATTACATCGCCCCCTAGTGGCCGAATTACACCCAATTTTTATTGCGCACTTCTAACGGAGTGTCGAAGCGCGTGACCGAGTTTGGTCTTCGGAAGTCAAAGCGTCGCCGAGATATAAGAAAACTTCCTGTTTGGCGGCGTTGCCGGCGACTGCGATCGGCTAACGCGAAAAGTTGGCATGAACTGTCACTGGGGCAACCCACGGTATCTGCGGATATCGCAATTTCATTTCAAATAAAAACGCATCAAGAGATATGAGCAAAAACAATGTTTTGCTAATTATAGCGCCCCCTAGTGGAGAAATGACACCAGATTTTTATCGTGCACTTGGGACAGAGTCTGGAAGCGTGGTACCAAATTTGGTTTCATTGCACCAAAACGTTGCCGAGATATGAGCTCAAATGGAAAACGGCGCCTTCGCCGCCAATTTTGATTGGCTGTTACGGCCAAACGGTTTCGAATCTGAAGATTCCTTCTGATAACTTTTGTGCGCATTGGTCAGAAGACGGTCTGTGCCAATTTTCGTGAGAATCGGACAAAATTTGTGACCGCTGAAACTTTTTTCGTGTTTTTGATGAAATCCAAAATGGCGGAAAATCCATCATGGCGGAAATTGACGCCATATGGTGCGTTGAACTCGGCTTGGTCCAAGGATGCCGAGGATACCTTGTTTTCAAAAATCGGACATACGGTTCAAAAGTTACATGCACAAATGTACTTCAAACTTTGACCCGTTGGTGGCGCTAGAGCGTGGTTAGTGCTTACATGAAACTCTGTCAAAGTAATGTTGAGACTGTCCTTAAGCTGTGTGCAAAATTTCACAACTTTTTACCAAACGGTTCTATGGGCTGCCATAGACTCCCATGGCGGAATAATAATAATAATAGGGAAGAAAACGTACAATCACAATAGGTGTCCTACGCAGCTTCGCTGCTTGGCCACCAATTAAAGCTGCAAGCAGCATTGAGGTGGCCAAGCAGGAAGTTCGGCAGCGCAGATTTGCCATGTAACTCAATGCAGTCGCATCAGACATAAAGCATTAAGCAGTCACAGCAGGTTTCGAGCCAAAAAAGCCAGGATCCTGTTTGGCGAATGCTTTTGCCAGTTGTTCCAGAAAGCAAATACATCGATAAGGCATGGTCCGAAGATGGCCTGTTCCAATTTTGGTGAAGATCAGATGAAATTTGTGACCTGTGAAAATGTTTTGATGTTTCTGATTAAATCCAATATGGCGGCCGAATCAATTACGATGACATCACAAGTTGACGTGGGTCGGCCTAATGACGTCTAACAGTATAACCAGACACCATTAGTACATTTTAATTCCAAAGACATCAACAGCTACAGGCCAAAATGCATGGTTGCTAATTGCAGCGCCCCCTAGAGGTCATAGGTCGCCAAAATTTATTGAGCGTTCCCCTGATCGGGTCCTGAGTCCATGTACCGAGTTTGGCTTTGATACACGCAAGGGCTGCTGAGATATGAGCTCACTTCCTGTTAGGGGCTTCGCCGCAAATTTCGATTGGCTGTTACGGGAGAACGGTTTTAGTTCCGAAGACAAAAAGTAACGCATTAATGAAGCACGGTCCGTAGATGACGTGTGTGAAGTTTGGTGTCGATCGGACAAAAGTTGTGACCCGTGAAAACTTTGAAGTGTTTTCGATAAAATCCAAAATGGCGGAAATTCCAATGGGGCGAAATTAACATCATAGGTATCGTCGATCTCGGCATGATCCAAGGAGTCCAACAGTACCAAGTTTTTGAATATCAGGCATACGGGTCAAAAGTTATAAGCGAAAACGCAATTTTGCTAATTACATCGCCCCCTAGTGGCCGAATGACACCAAATTTTCATTGCGCACTTCTAGGGGAGTGTCGAAGCGTGTGACCGAGTTTGGTCTTCGGAAGTCAAAGCGTCGCCGAGATATAAGAAAACTTCCTGTTTGGCGGCGTTGCCGCCGACTGCGATTGGCTAACGCGAAAAGTCGGCATGAACTGTCACTGGGGCAACCCACGGTATCTGTGGATATCGTAATTTCATTTCAAATAAAAACGCATCAAGAGATATGAGCAAAAACAATGTTTTGCTAATTATAGCGCCCCCTAGTGGAGAAATGACACCAGATTTTTATCGTGCACTTGGGACAGAGTCTGGAAGCGTGGTACCAAATTTGGTTTCATTGCACCAAAACGTTGCCGAGATATGAGCTCAAATGGAAAACGGCGCCTTCGCCGCCAATTTTGATTGGCTGTTACGGCCAAACGGTTTCGAATCTGAAGATGACTTCTGATAACTTTTGTGCGCATTGGTCAGAAGACGGTGTGTGCCAATTTTCGTGAGAATCGGACAAAATTTGTGACCGCTGAAACTTTTTTCGTGTTTTTGATGAAATCCAAAATGGCGGAAAATCCATCATGGCCGAAATTGACGCCATATGGTGCGTTGAACCCGGCGTGGTCCAAGGATGCCGAGGATACCTTGTTTTCAAAAATCGGACATACGGTTCAAAAGTTACATGCACAAATGTACTTCAAACTTTGACCCGTTGGTGGCGCTAGAGCGTGGTTAGTGCTTACATGAAACTCAGTCAATGTAAAGTTGAGACTGTCCTTAAGCTGTGTGCAAAATTTGACAACTTTTTACCATACGGTTCTATGGGCTGCCATAGACTCCCATGGCGGAAAAATAATAATAATAATAATAATAATAATAATAATAATAATAATAGGGAAGAAAACGTAGAAACACAATAGGTGTCCTACGCAGCTTCGCTGCTTGGCCACCAATAATAATAATAATTAAAGCTGCAAGCAGCATTGAGGTGGCCAAGCAGGAAGTTCGGCAGCGCAGATTTGCCATGTAACTCAATGCAGTCGCATCAGACATAAAGCATTAAGCAGTCACAGCAGGTTTCGAGCCAAAAAAGCCAGGATCCTGTTTGGCGAATGCTTTTGCCAGTTGTTCCAGAAAGCAAATACATCGATAAGGCATGGTCCGAAGATGGCCTGTTCCAATTTTGGTGAAGATCAGATGAAATTTGTGACCTGTGAAAATGTTTTGATGTTTCTGATTAAATCCAATATGGCGGCCGAATCAATTACGATGACATCACAAGTTGACGTGGGTCGGCCTAATGACGTCTAACAGTATAACCAGACACCATTAGTACATTTTAATTCCAAAGACATCAACAGCTACAGGCCAAAATGCATGGTTGCTAATTGCAGCGCCCCCTAGAGGTCATGGGTCGCCAAAATTTATTGAGCGTTCCCCTGATCGGGTCCTGAGTCCATGTACCGAGTTTGGCTTTGATACACGCAAGGGTTGCTGAGATATGAGCTCACTTCCTGTTAGGGGCTTCGCCGCAAATTTCGATTGGCTGTTACGGGAGAACGGTTTTAGTTCCGAAGACAAAAAGTAACGCATTAATGAAGCACGGTCCGTAGATGACGTGTGTGAAGTTTGGTGTCGATCGGACAAAAGTTGTGACCCGTGAAAACTTTGAAGTGTTTTCGATAAAATCCAAAATGGCGGAAATTCCAATGGGGCGAAATTAACATCATAGGTATCGTCGATCTCGGCATGATCCAAGGAGTCCAACAGTACCAAGTTTTTGAATATCAGGCATACGGGTCAAAAGTTATAAGCGAAAACGCAATTTTGCTAATTACATCGCCCCCTAGTGGCCGAATGACACCAAATTTTCATTGCGCACTTCTAGGGGAGTGTCGAAGCGTGTGACCGAGTTTGGTCTTCGGAAGTCAAAGCGTCGCCGAGATATAAGAAAACTTCCTGTTTGGCGGCGTTGCCGCCGACTGCGATTGGCTAACGCGAAAAGTCGGCATGAACTGTCACTGGGGCAACCCACGGTATCTGTGGATATCGTAATTTCATTTCAAATAAAAACGCATCAAGAGATATGAGCAAAAACAATGTTTTGCTAATTATAGCGCCCCCTAGTGGAGAAATGACACCAGATTTTTATCGTGCACTTGGGACAGAGTCTGGAAGCGTGGTACCAAATTTGGTTTCATTGCACCAAAACGTTGCCGAGATATGAGCTCAAATGGAAAACGGCGCCTTCGCCGCCAATTTTGATTGGCTGTTACGGCCAAACGGTTTCGAATCTGAAGATTCCTTCTGATAACTTTTGTGCGCATTGGTCAGAAGTCGGTGTGTGCCAATTTTCGTGAGAATCGGACAAAATTTGTGACCGCTGAAACTTTTTTCGTGTTTTTGATGAAATCCAAAATGGCGGAAAATCCATCATGGCCGAAATTGACGCCATATGGTGCGTTGAACCCGGCGTGGTCCAAGGATGCCGAGGATACCTTGTTTTCAAAAATCGGACATACGGTTCAAAAGTTACATGCACAAATGTACTTCAAACTTTGACCCGTTGGTGGCGCTAGAGCGTGGTTAGTGCTTACATGAAACTCAGTCAATGTAAAGTTGAGACTGTCCTTAAGCTGTGTGCAAAATTTGACAACTTTTTACCATACGGTTCTATGGGCTGCCATAGACTCCCATGGCGGAAAAATAATAATAATAATAATAATTAAAGCTGCAAGCAGCATTGAGGTGGCCAAGCAGAAAGTTCAGCAGTGCAGATTTGCCACGTAACTCAATGCAGTCGCATCAGACATAAAGCATTAAGCAGTCACAGCAGGTTTCGAGCCAAAAAAGCCAGGATCGGTTGAGATATAAGGTCACTTCCTGTTTGGCGAATGCTTTTGCCAATTGTTCCAGAAAGCAATGCATCGATAAGGCATGGTCTGAAGATGGCCTGTTCCAATTTTGGTGAAGATCAGATGAAATTTGTGACCTGTGAAAACGTTTTGATGTTTCTGATTAAATCCAATATGGCGGCCGAATCAATTACGATGACATCACAAGTTGACGTGGGTCGGCCTAAGGACGTCTAACAGTATTACCAGACACCATTAGTACATTTGAATTCCAAACACATCAACAGCTGCAGGCCAAAATGCATGGTTGCTAATTGCAGCGCGCCCTAGAGGTCAAAGGTCGCCAAAATTTCTTGAGCGTTCCCCTGATCGGGTCCTGAGTCCATGCACCGAGTTTGGCTTTGATACACGCAAGGGCTGCTGAGATATGAGCTCACTTCCTGTTAGGGGCTTCGCCGCAAATTTCGATTGGCTGTTACGGGAGAACGGTTTTAGTTCCGAAGACAAAAAGTAATGCGTTAATGAAGCACGGTCCGTAGATGACGTGTGTGAAGTTTGGTGTCGATCGGACAAAAGTTGTGACCCGTGAAAACTTTGAAGTGTTTTCGATAAAATCCAAAATGGCGGAAATTCCAATGGGGCGAAATTAACATCATAGGTATCGTCGATCTCGGCATGATCCAAGGAGTCCAACAGTACCAAGTTTTTGAATATCAGGCATACGGGTCAAAAGTTATAAGGAAAAACGCAATTTTGCTAATTACATCGCCCCCTAGTGGCCGAATGACACCAATTTTTTATTGCGCACTTCTAACGGAGTGTCGAAGCGCGTGACCGAGTTTGGTCTTCGGAAGTCAAAGCGTCGCCGAGATATAAGAAAACTTCCTGTTTGGCGGCGTTGCCGGCGACTGCGATTGGCTAACGCGAAAAGTTGGCATGAACTGTCACTGGGGCAACCCACGGTATCTGCGGATATCGCAATTTCATTTCAAATAAAAACGCATCAAGAGATATGAGCAAAAACAATGTTTTGCTAATTATAGCGCCCCCTAGTGGAGAAATGACACCAGATTTTTATCGTGCACTTGGGACAGAGTCTGGAAGCGTGGTACCAAATTTGGTTTAATTGCACCAAAACGTTGCCGAGATATGAGCTCAAATGGAAAACGGCGCCTTCGCCGCCAATTTTGATTGGCTGTTACGGCCAAACGGTTTCGAATCTGAAGATTCCTTCTGATAACTTTTGTGCGCATTGGTCAGAAGACGGTCTGTGCCAATTTTCGTGAGAATCGGACAAAATTTGTGACCGCTGAAACTTTTTTCGTGTTTTTGATGAAATCCAAAATGGCGGAAAATCCATCATGACGGAAATTGACGCCATATGGTGCGTTGAACTCGGCTTGGTCCAAGGATGCCGAGGATACCTTGTTTTCAAAAATCGGACATACGGTTCAAAAGTTACATGCACAAATGTACTTCAAACTTTGACCCGTTGGTGGCGCTAGAGCGTGGTTAGTGCTTACATGAAACTCAGTCAAAGTAAAGTTGAGACTGTCCTTAAGCTGTGTGCAAAATTTGACAACTTTTTACCATACGGTTCTATGGGCTGCCATAGACTCCCATGGCGGAATAATAATAATAATTAAAGCTGCAAGCAGCATTGAGGTGGCCAAGCAGGAAGTTCGGCAGCGCAGATTTGCCATGTAACTCAATGCAGTCGCATCAGACATAAAGCATTAAGCAGTCACAGCAGGTTTCGAGCCAAAAAAGCCAGGATCCTGTTTGGCGAATGCTTTTGCCAGTTGTTCCAGAAAGCAAATACATCGATAAGGCATGGTCCGAAGATGGCCTGTTCCAATTTTGGTGAAGATCAGATGAAATTTGTGACCTGTGAAAATGTTTTGATGTTTCTGATTAAATCCAATATGGCGGCCGAATCAATTACGATGACATCACAAGTTGACGTGGGTCGGCCTAATGACGTCTAACAGTATAACCAGACACCATTAGTACATTTTAATTCCAAAGACATCAACAGCTACAGGCCAAAATGCATGGTTGCTAATTGCAGCGCCCCCTAGAGGTCATAGGTCGCCAAAATTTATTGAGCGTTCCCCTGATCGGGTCCTGAGTCCATGTACCGAGTTTGGCTTTGATACACGCAAGGGCTGCTGAGATATGAGCTCACTTCCTGTTAGGGGCTTCGCCGCAAATTTCGATTGGCTGTTACGGGAGAACGGTTTTAGTTCCGAAGACAAAAAGTAACGCATTAATGAAGCACGGTCCGTAGATGACGTGTGTGAAGTTTGGTGTCGATCGGACAAAAGTTGTGACCCGTGAAAACTTTGAAGTGTTTTCGATAAAATCCAAAATGGCGGAAATTCCAATGGGGCGAAATTAACATCATAGGTATCGTCGATCTCGGCATGATCCAAGGAGTCCAACAGTACCAAGTTTTTGAATATCAGGCATACGGGTCAAAAGTTATAAGCGAAAACGCAATTTTGCTAATTACATCGCCCCCTAGTGGCCGAATGACACCAAATTTTCATTGCGCACTTCTAGGGGAGTGTCGAAGCGTGTGACCGAGTTTGGTCTTCGGAAGTCAAAGCGTCGCCGAGATATAAGAAAACTTCCTGTTTGGCGGCGTTGCCGCCGACTGCGATTGGCTAACGCGAAAAGTCGGCATGAACTGTCACTGGGGCAACCCACGGTATCTGTGGATATCGTAATTTCATTTCAAATAAAAACGCATCAAGAGATATGAGCAAAAACAATGTTTTGCTAATTATAGCGCCCCCTAGTGGAGAAATGACACCAGATTTTTATCGTGCACTTGGGACAGAGTCTGGAAGCGTGGTACCAAATTTGGTTTCATTGCACCAAAACGTTGCCGAGATATGAGCTCAAATGGAAAACGGCGCCTTCGCCGCCAATTTTGATTGGCTGTTACAGCCAAACGGTTTCGAATCTGAAGATGACTTCTGATAACTTTTGTGCGCATTGGTCAGAAGACGGTGTGTGCCAATTTTCGTGAGAATCGGACAAAATTTGTGACCGCTGAAACTTTTTTCGTGTTTTTGATGAAATCCAAAATGGCGGAAAATCCATCATGGCCGAAATTGACGCCATATGGTGCGTTGAACCCGGCGTGGTCCAAGGATGCCGAGGATACCTTGTTTTCAAAAATCGGACATACGGTTCAAAAGTTACATGCACAAATGTACTTCAAACTTTGACCCGTTGGTGGCGCTAGAGCGTGGTTAGTGCTTACATGAAACTCAGTCAATGTAAAGTTGAGACTGTCCTTAAGCTGTGTGCAAAATTTGACAACTTTTTACCATACGGTTCTATGGGCTGCCATAGACTCCCATGGCGGAAAAATAATAATAATAATAATAATAATAATAATAATAATAATAGGGAAGAAAACGTAGAAACACAATAGGTGTCCTACGCAGCTTCGCTGCTTGGCCACCAATAATAGGGAAGAAAACGTACAATCACAATAGGTGTCCTACGCAGCTTCGCTGCTTGGCCACCAATTAAAGCTGCAAGCAGCATTGAGGTGGCCAAGCAGAAAGTTCAGCAGTGCAGATTTGCCATGTAACTCAATGTAGTCGCATCAGACATAAAGCATTAAGCAGTCACAGCAGGTTTCAAGCCAAAAAAGCCAGGATCGGTTGAGATATAAGGTCACTTCCTGTTTGGCGAATGCTTTTGCCAATTGCTCCAGAAAGCCATGCATTGATAAGGCATGGTCTGAAGATGGCCTGTTCCAATTTTGGTGAAGATCAGATGAAATTTGTGACCTGTGAAAACGTTTTGATGTTTCTGATTAAATCCAATATGGCGGCCGAATCAATTACGATGACATCACAAGTTGACCTGGGTCGGCCTAAGGACGTCTAACAGTATTACCAGACACCATTAGTACATTTTAATTCCAAACACATCAACAGCTACAGGCCAAAATGCATGGTTGCTAATTGCAGCGCCCCCTAGAGGTCAAAGGTCGCCAAAATTTCTTGAGCGTTCCCCTGATCGGGTCCTGAGTCCATGCACCGAGTTTGGCTTTGATACACGCAAGGGCTGCTGAGATATGAGCTCACTTCCTGTTAGGGGCTTCGCCGCAAATTTCGATTGGCTGTTACGGGAGAACGGTTTTAGTTCCGAAGACAAAAAGTAATGCGTTAATGAAGCACGGTCCGTAGATGACGTGTGTGAAGTTTGGTGTCGATCGGACAAAAGTTGTGACCTGTGAAAACTTTTAAGTGTTTTCGATTAAATCCAAAATGGCGGAAATTCCAATGGGGCGAAATTAACATCATAGGTATCGTTGATCTCGGCATGATCCAAGGAGTCCAACAGTACCAAGTTTTTGAATATCAGGCATACGGGTCAAAAGTTATAAGGAAAAACGCAATTTTGCTAATTACATCGCCCCCTAGTGGCCGAATGACACCCAATTTTTATTGCGCACTTCTAACGGAGTGTCGAAGCGCGTGACCGAGTTTGGTCTTCGGAAGTCAAAGCGTCGCCGAGATATAAGAAAACTTCCTGTTTGGCGGCGTTGCCGGCGACTGCGATCGGCTAACGCGAAAAGTTGGCATGAACTGTCACTGGGGCAACCCACGGTATCTGCGGATATCGCAATTTCATTTCAAATAAAAACGCATCAAGAGATATGAGCAAAAACAATGTTTTGCTAATTATAGCGCCCCCTAGTGGAGAAATGACACCAGATTTTTATCGTGCACTTGGGACAGAGTCTGGAAGCGTGGTACCAAATTTGGTTTCATTTCACCAAAACGTTGCCGAGATATGAGCTCAAATGGAAAACGGCGCCTTCGCCGCCAATTTTGATTGGCTGTTACGGCCAAACGGTTTCGAATCTGAAGATTCCTTCTGATAACTTTTGTGCGCATTGGTCAGAAGACGGTCTGTGCCAATTTTCGTGAGAATCGGACAAAATTTGTGACCGCTGAAACTTTTTTCGTGTTTTTGATGAAATCCAAAATGGCGGAAAATCCATCATGGCGGAAATTGACGCCATATGGTGCGTTGAACTCGGCTTGGTCCAAGGATGCCGAGGATACCTTGTTTTCAAAAATCGGACATACGGTTCAAAAGTTACATGCACAAATGTACTTCAAACTTTGACCCGTTGGTGGCGCTAGAGCGTGGTTAGTGCTTACATGAAACTCAGTCAAAGTAATGTTGAGACTGTCCTTAAGCTGTGTGCAAAATTTCACAACTTTTTACCATACGGTTCTATGGGCTGCCATAGACTCCCATGGCGGAATAATAATAATAATAGGGAAGAAAAGGTACAATCACAATAGGTGTCCTACGCAGCTTCGCTGCTTGGCCACCAATAATAATTAAAGCTGCAAGCAGCATTAAGGTGGCCAAGCAGAAAGTTCAGCAGTGCAGATTTGCCATGTAACTCAATGCAGTCGCATCAGACATAAAGCATTAAGCAGTCACAGCAGGTTTCAAGCCAAAAAACCCAGGATTGGTTGAGATATAAGTTCACTTCCTGTTTGGCGAATGCTTTTGCCAATTGTTCCAGAAAGCAACGCATTGATAAGGCATGGTTTGAAGATGGCCTGTTCCAATTTTGGTGAAGATCAGATGAAATTTGTGACCTGTGAAAATGTTTTGATGTTTCTGATTAAATCCAATATGGCGGCCGAATCAATTACGATGACATCACAAGTTGACGTGGGTCGGCCTAAGGACGTCTAACAGTATTACCAGACACCATTAGTACATTTTAATTCCAAACACATCAACAGCTGCAGGCCAAAATGCATGGTTGCTAATTGCAGCGCCCCCTAGAGGTCAAAGGTCGCCAAGATTTCTTGAGCGTTCCCCTGATCGGGTCCTGAGTCCATGCACCGAGTTTGGCTTTGATAAACGCAAGGGCTGCTGAGATATAAGCTCACTTCCTGTTAGGGGCTTCGCCGCAAATTTCGATTGGCTGTTACGGGAGAACGGTTTTAGTTCCGAAGACAAAAAGTAATGCATTAATGAAGCTTGGTCCGTAGATGACGTGTGTGAAGTTTGGTGTCGATCGGACAAAAGTTGTGACCCGTGAAAACTTTTAAGTGTTTTCGATAAAATCCAAAATGGCGGAAATTCCAATGGGGCGAAATTAACATCATAGGTATCGTCGATCTCGGCATGATCCAAGGAGTCCAACAGTACCAAGTTTTTGAATATCAGGCATACGGGTCAAAAGTTATAAGGAAAAACGCAATTTTGCTAATTACATCGCCCCCTAGTGGCCGAATGACACCAAATTTTTATTGCGCACTTCTAACGGAGTGTCAAAGCGCGTGACCGAGTTTGGTCTTCGGAAGTCAAAGCGTCGCCGAGATATAAGAAAACTTCCTGTTTGGCGGCGTTGCCGGCGACTGCGATTGGCTAACGCGAAAAGTTGGCATGAACTGTCACTGGGGCAACCCACGGTATCTGCGGATATCGCAATTTCATTTCAAATAAAAACGCATCAAGAGATATGAGCAAAAACAATGTTTTGCTAATTATAGCGCCCCCTAGTGGAGAAATGACACCAGATTTTTATCGTGCACTTGGGACAGAGTCTGGAAGCGTGGTACCAAATTTGGTTTCATTGCACCAAAACGTTGCCAAGATATGAGCTCAAATGGAAAACGGCGCCTTCGCCGCCAATTTTGATTGGCTGTTACGGCCAAACGGTTTCGAATCGGAAGATTCCTTCTGATAACTTTTGTGCGCATTGGTCAGAAGACGGTGTGTGCCAATTTTCGTGAGAATTGGACAAAATTTGTGACCGCTGAAACTTTTTTCGTGTTTTCGCCAAAATCGTAAATTGCGAAAAATCTATCATGACGCATTATGACGTCATAGAGTGCGTTGAAATCGTCATGATCCAAGGATGCCGAGGATACCTTGTTTTGAAAAATCGGACATACGGTTCAAAAGTTACATGCACAAATGTACTTCAAACTTTGACCCGTTGGTGGCGCTAGAGCGTGGTTAGTGCTTACATGAAACTCTGTCAAAGTAATGTTGAGACTGTCCTTAAGCTGTGTGCAAAATTTCACAACTTTTTACCAAACGGTTCTATGGGCTGCCATAGACTCCCATGGCGGAATAATAATAATAATAGGGAAGAAAACGTACAATCACAATAGGTGTCCTACGCAGCTTCGCTGCTTGGCCACCAATAATAATAATAGGGAAGAAAACGTAGAAACACAATAGGTGTCCTACGCAGCTTCGCTGCTTGGCCACCAATTAAAGCTGCAAGCAGCATTGAGGTGGCCAAGCAGGAAGTTCGGCAGCGCAGATTTGCCATGTAACTCAATGCAGTCGCATCAGACATAAAGCATTAAGCAGTCACAGCAGGTTTCGAGCCAAAAAAGCCAGGATCCTGTTTGGCGAATGCTTTTGCCAGTTGTTCCAGAAAGCAAATACATCCATAAGGCATGGTCCGAAGATGGCCTGTTCCAATTTTGGTGAAGATCAGATGAAATTTGTGACCTGTGAAAATGTTTTGATGTTTCTGATTAAATCCAATATGGCGGCCGAATCAATTACGATGACATCACAAGTTGACGTGGGTCGGCCTAATGACGTGTAACAGTATAACCAGACACCATTAGTACATTTTAATTCCAAAGACATCAACAGCTACAGGCCAAAATGCATGGTTGCTAATTGCAGCGCCCCCTAGAGGTCATAGGTCGCCAAAATTTATTGAGCGTTCCCCTGATCGGGTCCTGAGTCCATGTACCGAGTTTGGCTTTGATACACGCAAGGGCTGCTGAGATATGAGCTCACTTCCTGTTAGGGGCTTCGCCGCAAATTTCGATTGGCTGTTACGGGAGAACGGTTTTAGTTCCGAAGACAAAAAGTAACGCATTAATGAAGCACGGTCCGTAGATGACGTGTGTGAAGTTTGGTGTCGATCGGACAAAAGTTGTGACCCGTGAAAACTTTGAAGTGTTTTCGATAAAATCCAAAATGGCGGAAATTCCAATGGGGCGAAATTAACATCATAGGTATCGTCGATCTCGGCATGATCCAAGGAGTCCAACAGTACCAAGTTTTTGAATATCAGGCATACGGGTCAAAAGTTATAAGCGAAAACGCAATTTTGCTAATTACATCGCCCCCTAGTGGCCGAATGACACCAAATTTTCATTGCGCACTTCTAGGGGAGTGTCGAAGCGTGTGACCGAGTTTGGTCTTCGGAAGTCAAAGCGTCGCCGAGATATAAGAAAACTTCCTGTTTGGCGGCGTTGCCGCCGACTGCGATTGGCTAACGCGAAAAGTCGGCATGAACTGTCACTGGGGCAACCCACGGTATCTGTGGATATCGTAATTTCATTTCAAATAAAAACGCATCAAGAGATATGAGCAAAAACAATGTTTTGCTAATTATAGCGCCCCCTAGTGGAGAAATGACACCAGATTTTTATCGTGCACTTGGGACAGAGTCTGGAAGCGTGGTACCAAATTTGGTTTCATTGCACCAAAACGTTGCCGAGATATGAGCTCAAATGGAAAACGGCGCCTTCGCCGCCAATTTTGATTGGCTGTTACGGCCAAACGGTTTCGAATCTGAAGATGACTTCTGATAACTTTTGTGCGCATTGGTCAGAAGACGGTGTGTGCCAATTTTCGTGAGAATCGGACAAAATTTGTGACCGCTGAAACTTTTTTCGTGTTTTTGATGAAATCCAAAATGGCGGAAAATCCATCATGGCCGAAATTGACGCCATATGGTGCGTTGAACCCGGCGTGGTCCAAGGATGCCGAGGATACCTTGTTTTCAAAAATCGGACATACGGTTCAAAAGTTACATGCACAAATGTACTTCAAACTTTGACCCGTTGGTGGCGCTAGAGCGTGGTTAGTGCTTACATGAAACTCAGTCAATGTAAAGTTGAGACTGTCCTTAAGCTGTGTGCAAAATTTGACAACTTTTTACCATACGGTTCTATGGGCTGCCATAGACTCCCATGGCGGAAAAATAATAATAATAATAATAATAATTAAAGCTGCAAGCAGCATTGAGGTGGCCAAGCAGAAAGTTCAGCAGTGCAGATTTGCCGTGTAACTCAATGCAGTCGCATCAGACATAAAGCATTAAGCAGTCACAGCAGGTTTCAAGCCAAAAAACCAAGGATCGGTTGAGATATAAGGTCACTTCCTGTTTGGCGAATGCTTTTGCCAGTTGTTCCAGAAAGCAAATACATTGATAAGGCATGGTCCGAAGATGGCCTGTTCCAATTTTGCTGAAGATCAGATGAAATTTGTGACCTGTGAAAACGTTTTGATGTTTCTGATTAAATCCAATATGGCGGCCGAATCAATTACGATGACATCACAAGTTGACCTGGGTCGGCCTGAGGACGTCTAACAGTATTACCAGAGACCATTAGTACATTTTAATTCCAAACACATCAACAGCTACAGGCCAAAATGCATGGTTGCTACTTGCAGCGCCCCCTAGAGGTCAAAGGTCGCCAAAATTTCTTGAGCGTCCCCCTGATCGGGTCCTGAGTCCATGCACCGAGTTTGGCTTTGATACATGCAAGGGCTGCTGAGATATGAGCTCACTTCCTGTTAGGGGCTTCGCCGCAAATTTCAATTGGCTGTTACGGGAGAACGGTTATAGTTCCGAAGACAAAAAGTAATGCGTTAATGAAGCACGGTCCGTAGATGACGTGTGTGAAGTTTGGTGTCGATGGGACAAAATTTGTGACCCGTGAAAACTTTGAAGTGTTTTTGATCAAATCCAAAATGGCGGAAATTCCAATTGGGCGAAATTAACATCATAGGTATCGTTGATCTCGGCATGATCCAAGGAGTCCAACAGTACCAAGTTTTTGAATATCAGGCATACGGGTCAAAAGTTATAAGCAAAAACGCAATTTTGCTAATTACACCGCCCCCTAGTGGCCGAATGACACCAAATTTTTATTGCGCACTTCTAACGGAGTGTCGAAGCGCGTGACCGAGTTTGGTCTTCGGAAGTCAAAGCGTCGCCGAGATATAAGAAAACTTCCTGTTTGGCGGCGTTGCCGGCGACTGCGATTGGCTAACGCGAAAAGTTGGCATGAACTGTCACTGGGGCAACCCACGGTATCTGCGGATATCGCAATTTCATTTCAAATAAAAACGCATCAAGAGATATGAGCAAAAACAATGTTTTGCTAATTATAGCGCCCCCTAGTGGAGAAATGACACCAGATTTTTATCGTGCACTTGGGACAGAGTCTGGAAGCGTGGTACCAAATTTGGTTTCATTGCACCAAAACGTTGCCGAGATATGAGCTCAAATGGAAAACGGCGCCTTCGCCGCCAATTTTGATTGGCTGTTACGGCCAAACGGTTTCGAATCTGAAGATTCCTTCTGATAACTTTTTTGCGCATTGGTCAGAAGACGGTCTGTGCCAATTTTCGTTAGAATCGGACAAAATTTGTGACCGCTGAAACTTTTTTCGTGTTTTTGATGAAATCCAAAATGGCGGAAAATCCATCATGACGGAAATTGACGCCATATGGTGCGTTGAACTCGGCTTGGTCCAAGGATGCCGAGGATACCTTGTTTTCAAAAATCGGACATACGGTTCAAAAGTTACATGCACAAATGTACTTCAAACTTTGACCCGTTGGTGGCGCTAGAGCGTGGTTAGTGCTTACATGAAACTCAGTCAAAGTAAAGTTGAGACTGTCCTTAAGCTGTGTGCAAAATTTCACAACTTTTTACCATACGGTTCTATGGGCTGCCATAGACTCCCATGGCGGAATAATAATAATAATAATAGGGAAGAAAACGTACAATCACAATAGGTGTCCTACGCAGCTTCGCTGCTTGGCCACCAATAATAATAATAATAATAATAATAGGGAAGAAAACGTAGAAACACAATAGGTGTCCTACGCAGCTTCGCTGCTTGGCCACCAATTAAAGCTGCAAGCAGCATTGAGGTGGCCAAGCAGAAAGTTCAGCAGCGCAGATTTGCCACGTAACTCAATGCAGTCGCATCAGACATAAAGCATTAAGCAGTCACAGCAGGTTTCAAGCCAAAAAAGCCAGGATCGGTTGAGATATAAGGTCACTTCCTGTTTGGCGAATGCTTTTGCCAATTGCTCCAGAAAGCAATGCATCGATAAGGCATGGTCCGAAGATGGCCTGTTCCAATTTTGGTGAAGATCAGATGAAATTTGTGACCTGTGAAAACGTTTTGATGTTTCTGATTAAATCCAATATGGCGGCCGAATCAATTACGATGACATCACAAGTTGACGTGGGTCGGCCTAAGGACGTCTAACAGTATTACCAGACACCATTAGTACATTTGAATTCCAAACACATCAACAGCTGCAGGCCAAAATGCATGGTTGCTAATTGCAGCGCCCCCTAGAGGTCAAAGGTCGCCAAAATTTCTTGAGCGTTCCCCTGATCGGGTCCTGAGTCCATGCACCGAGTTTGGCTTTGATACACGCAAGGGCTGCTGAGATATGAGCTCACTTCCTGTTAGGGGCTTCGCCGCAAATTTCGATTGGCTGTTACGGGAGAACGGTTTTAGTTCCGAAGACAAAAAGTAATGCGTTAATGAAGCACGGTCCGTAGATGACGTGTGTGAAGTTTGGTGTCGATCGGACAAAATTTGTGACCCGTGAAAACTTTGAAGTGTTTTTGATCAAATCCAAAATGGCGGAAATTCCAATGGGGCGAAATTAACATCATAGGTATCGTCGATCTGGGCATGATCCAAGGAGTCCAACAGTACCAAGTTTTTGAATATCAGGCATACGGGTCAAAAGTTATAAGCAAAAACGCAATTTTGCTAATTACATCGCCCCCTAGTGGCCGAATGACACCAAATTTTTATTGCGCACTTCTAACGGAGTGTCGAAGCGCGTGACCGAGTTTGGTCTTCGGAAGTCAAAGCGTCGCCGAGATATAAGAAAACTTCCTGTTTGGCGGCGTTGCCGGCGACTGCGATTGGCTAACGCGAAAAGTTGGCATGAACTGTCACTGGGGCAACCCACGGTATCTGCGGATATCGCAATTTCATTTCAAATAAAAACGCATCAAGAGATATGAGCAAAAACAATGTTTTGCTAATTATAGCGCCCCCTAGTGGAGAATTGACACCAGATTTTTATCGTGCACTTGGGACAGAGTCTGGAAGCGTGGTACCAAATTTGGTTTCATTGCACCAAAACGTTGCCGAGATATGAGCTCAAATGGAAAACGGCGCCTTCGCCGCCAATTTTGATTGGCTGTTACGGCCAAACGGTTTCGAATCTGAAGATTCCTTCTGATAACTTTTGTGCGCATTGGTCAGAAGACGGTCTGTGCCAATTTTCGTGAGAATCGGACAAAATTTGTGACCGCTGAAACTTTTTTCGTGTTTTTGATGAAATCCAAAATGGCGGAAAATCCATCATGACGGAAATTGACGCCATATGGTGCGTTGAACTCGGCTTGGTCCAAGGATGCCGAGGATACCTTGTTTTCAAAAATCGGACATACGGTTCAAAAGTTACATGCACAAATGTACTTCAAACTTTGACCCGTTGGTGGCGCTAGAGCGTGGTTAGTGCTTACATGAAACTCAGTCAAAGTAATGTTGAGACTGTCCTTAAGCTGTGTGCAAAATTTGACAACTTTTTACCATACGGTTCTATGGGCTGCCATAGACTCCCATGGCGGAATAATAATAATAATAATAGGGAAGAAAACGTACAATCACAATAGGTGTCCTACGCAGCTTCGCTGCTTGGCCACCAATAATTAAAGCTGCAAGCAGCATTGAGGTGGCCAAGCAGAAAGTTCAGCAGTGCAGATTTGCCACGTAACTCAATGCAGTCGCATCAGACATAAAGCATTAAGCAGTCACAGCAGGTTTCGAGCCAAAAAAGCCAGGATCGGTTGAGATATAAGGTCACTTCCTGTTTGGCGAATGCTTTTGCCAATTGTTCCAGAAAGCAATGCATCGATAAGGCATGGTCTGAAGATGGCCTGTTCCAATTTTGGTGAAGATCAGATGAAATTTGTGACCTGTGAAAACGTTTTGATGTTTCTGATTAAATCCAATATGGCGGCCGAATCAATTACGATGACATCACAAGTTGACGTGGGTCGGCCTAAGGACGTCTAACAGTATTACCAGACACCATTAGTACATTTGAATTCCAAACACATCAACAGCTGCAGGCCAAAATGCATGGTTGCTAATTGCAGCGCGCCCTAGAGGTCAAAGGTCGCCAAAATTTCTTGAGCGTTCCCCTGATCGGGTCCTGAGTCCATGCACCGAGTTTGGCTTTGATACACGCAAGGGCTGCTGAGATATGAGCTCACTTCCTGTTAGGGGCTTCGCCGCAAATTTCGATTGGCTGTTACGGGAGAACGGTTTTAGTTCCGAAGACAAAAAGTAATGCGTTAATGAAGCACGGTCCGTAGATGACGTGTGTGAAGTTTGGTGTCGATCGGACAAAAGTTGTGACCCGTGAAAACTTTGAAGTGTTTTCGATAAAATCCAAAATGGCGGAAATTCCAATGGGGCGAAATTAACATCATAGGTATCGTCGATCTCGGCATGATCCAAGGAGTCCAACAGTACCAAGTTTTTGAATATCAGGCATACGGGTCAAAAGTTATAAGCAAAAACGCAATTTTGCTAATTACATCGCCCCCTAGTGGCCGAATGACACCAATTTTTTATTGCGCACTTCTAACGGAGTGTCGAAGCGCGTGACCGAGTTTGGTCTTCGGAAGTCAAAGCGTCGCCGAGATATAAGAAAACTTCCTGTTTGGCGGCGTTGCCGGCGACTGCGATTGGCTAACGCGAAAAGTTGGCATGAACTGTCACGGGGGCAACCCACGGTATCTGCGGATATCGCAATTTCATTTCAAATAAAAACGCATCAAGAGATATGAGCAAAAACAATGTTTTGCTAATTATAGCGCCCCCTAGTGGAGAAATGACACCAGATTTTTATCGTGCACTTGGGACAGAGTCTGGAAGCGTGGTACCAAATTTGGTTTAATTGCACCAAAACGTTGCCGAGATATGAGCTCAAATGGAAAACGGCGCCTTCGCCGCCAATTTTGATTGGCTGTTACGGCCAAACGGTTTTGAATCTGAAGATTCCTTCTGATAACTTTTGTGCGCATTGGTCAGAAGACGGTCTGTGCCAATTTTCGTGAGAATCGGACAAAATTTGTGACCGCTGAAACTTTTTTCGTGTTTTTGATGAAATCCAAAATGGCGGAAAATCCATCATGACGGAAATTGACGCCATATGGTGCGTTGAACTCGGCTTGGTCCAAGGATGCCGAGGATACCTTGTTTTCAAAAATCGGACATACGGTTCAAAAGTTACATGCACAAATGTACTTCAAACTTTGACCCGTTGGTGGCGCTAGAGCGTGGTTAGTGCTTACATGAAACTCAGTCAAAGTAAAGTTGAGACTGTCCTTAAGCTGTGTGCAAAATTTGACAACTTTTTACCATACGGTTCTATGGGCTGCCATAGACTCCCATGGCGGAATAATAATAATAATTAAAGCTGCAAGCAGCATTGAGGTGGCCAAGCAGGAAGTTCGGCAGCGCAGATTTGCCATGCAGTCGCATCAGACATAAAGCATTAAGCAGTCACAGCAGGTTTCGAGCCAAAAAAGCCAGGATCCTGTTTGGCGAATGCTTTTGCCAGTTGTTCCAGAAAGCAAATACATCGATAAGGCATGGTCCGAAGATGGCCTGTTCCAATTTTGGTGAAGATCAGATGAAATTTGTGACCTGTGAAAATGTTTTGATGTTTCTGATTAAATCCAATATGGCGGCCGAATCAATTACGATGACATCACAAGTTGACGTGGGTCGGCCTAATGACGTCTAACAGTATAACCAGACACCATTAGTACATTTTAATTCCAAAGACATCAACAGCTACAGGCCAAAATGCATGGTTGCTAATTGCAGCGCCCCCTAGAGGTCATAGGTCGCCAAAATTTATTGAGCGTTCCCCTGATCGGGTCCTGAGTCCATGTACCGAGTTTGGCTTTGATACACGCAAGGGCTGCTGAGATATGAGCTCACTTCCTGTTAGGGGCTTCGCCGCAAATTTCGATTGGCTGTTACGGGAGAACGGTTTTAGTTCCGAAGACAAAAAGTAACGCATTAATGAAGCACGGTCCGTAGATGACGTGTGTGAAGTTTGGTGTCGATCGGACAAAAATTGTGACCCGTGAAAACTTTGAAGTGTTTTCGATAAAATCCAAAATGGCGGAAATTCCAATGGGGCGAAATTAACATCATAGGTATCGTCGATCTCGGCATGATCCAAGGAGTCCAACAGTACCAAGTTTTTGAATATCAGGCATACGGGTCAAAAGTTATAAGCGAAAACGCAATTTTGCTAATTACATCGCCCCCTAGTGGCCGAATGACACCAAATTTTCATTGCGCACTTCTAGGGGAGTGTCGAAGCGTGTGACCGAGTTTGGTCTTCGGAAGTCAAAGCGTCGCCGAGATATAAGAAAACTTCCTGTTTGGCGGCGTTGCCGCCGACTGCGATTGGCTAACGCGAAAAGTCGGCATGAACTGTCACTGGGGCAACCCACGGTATCTGTGGATATCGTAATTTCATTTCAAATAAAAACGCATCAAGAGATATGAGCAAAAACAATGTTTTGCTAATTATAGCGCCCCCTAGTGGAGAAATGACACCAGATTTTTATCGTGCACTTGGGACAGAGTCTGGAAGCGTGGTACCAAATTTGGTTTCATTGCACCAAAACGTTGCCGAGATATGAGCTCAAATGGAAAACGGCGCCTTCGCCGCCAATTTTGATTGGCTGTTACAGCCAAACGGTTTCGAATCTGAAGATGACTTCTGATAACTTTTGTGCGCATTGGTCAGAAGACGGTGTGTGCCAATTTTCGTGAGAATCGGACAAAATTTGTGACCGCTGAAACTTTTTTCGTGTTTTTGATGAAATCCAAAATGGCGGAAAATCCATCATGGCCGAAATTGACGCCATATGGTGCGTTGAACCCGGCGTGGTCCAAGGATGCCGAGGATACCTTGTTTTCAAAAATCGGACATACGGTTCAAAAGTTACATGCACAAATGTACTTCAAACTTTGACCCGTTGGTGGCGCTAGAGCGTGGTTAGTGCTTACATGAAACTCAGTCAATGTAAAGTTGAGACTGTCCTTAAGCTGTGTGCAAAATTTGACAACTTTTTACCATACGGTTCTATGGGCTGCCATAGACTCCCATGGCGGAAAAATAATAATAATAATAATAATTAAAGCTGCAAGCAGCATTGAGGTGGCCAAGCAGGAAGTTCGGCAGCGCAGATTTGCCATGTAACTCAATGCAGTCGCATCAGACATAAAGCATTAAGCAGTCACAGCAGGTTTCGAGCCAAAAAAGCCAGGATCCTGTTTGGCGAATGCTTTTGCCAGTTGTTCCAGAAAGCAAATACATCCATAAGGCATGGTCCGAAGATGGCCTGTTCCAATTTTGGTGAAGATCAGATGAAATTTGTGACCTGTGAAAATGTTTTGATGTTTCTGATTAAATCCAATATGGCGGCCGAATCAATTACGATGACATCACAAGTTGACGTGGGTCGGCCTAATGACGTGTAACAGTATAACCAGACACCATTAGTACATTTTAATTCCAAAGACATCAACAGCTACAGGCCAAAATGCATGGTTGCTAATTGCAGCGCCCCCTAGAGGTCATAGGTCGCCAAAATTTATTGAGCGTTCCCCTGATCGGGTCTTGAGTCCATGTACCGAGTTTGGCTTTGATACACGCAAGGGCTGCTGAGATATGAGCTCACTTCCTGTTAGGGGCTTCGCCGCAAATTTCGATTGGCTGTTACGGGAGAACGGTTTTAGTTCCGAAGACAAAAAGTAACGCATTAATGAAGCACGGTCCGTAGATGACGTGTGTGAAGTTTGGTGTCGATCGGACAAAAGTTGTGACCCGTGAAAACTTTGAAGTGTTTTCGATAAAATCCAAAATGGCGGAAGTTCCAATGGGGCGAAATTAACATCATAGGTATCGTCGATCTCGGCATGATCCAAGGAGTCCAACAGTACCAAGTTTTTGAATATCAGGCATACGGGTCAAAAGTTATAAGCGAAAACGCAATTTTGCTAATTACATCGCCCCCTAGTGGCCGAATGACACCAAATTTTCATTGCGCACTTCTAGGGGAGTGTCGAAGCGTGTGACCGAGTTTGGTCTTCGGAAGTCAAAGCGTCGCCGAGATATAAGAAAACTTCCTGTTTGGCGGCGTTGCCGCCGACTGCGATTGGCTAACGCGAAAAGTCGGCATGAACTGTCACTGGGGCAACCCACGGTATCTGTGGATATCGTAATTTCATTTCAAATAAAAACGCATCAAGAGATATGAGCAAAAACAATGTTTTGCTAATTATAGCGCCCCCTAGTGGAGAAATGACACCAGATTTTTATCGTGCACTTGGGACAGAGTCTGGAAGCGTGGTACCAAATTTGGTTTCATTGCACCAAAACGTTGCCGAGATATGAGCTCAAATGGAAAACGGCGCCTTCGCCGCCAATTTTGATTGGCTGTTACGGCCAAACGGTTTCGAATCTGAAGATGACTTCTGATAACTTTTGTGCGCATTGGTCAGAAGACGGTGTGTGCCAATTTTCGTGAGAATCGGACAAAATTTGTGACCGCTGAAACTTTTTTCGTGTTTTTGATGAAATCCAAAATGGCGGAAAATCCATCATGGCCGAAATTGACGCCATATGGTGCGTTGAACCCGGCGTGGTCCAAGGATGCCGAGGATACCTTGTTTTCAAAAATCGGACATACGGTTCAAAAGTTACATGCACAAATGTACTTCAAACTTTGACCCGTTGGTGGCGCTAGAGCGTGGTTAGTGCTTACATGAAACTCAGTCAATGTAAAGTTGAGACTGTCCTTAAGCTGTGTGCAAAATTTGACAACTTTTTACCATACGGTTCTATGGGCTGCCATAGACTCCCATGGCGGAAAAATAATAATAATAATAATAATAATAATAATAATAATAATAGGGAAGAAAACGTAGAAACACAATAGGTGTCCTACGCAGCTTCGCTGCTTGGCCACCAATAATAGGGAAGAAAACGTACAATCACAATAGGTGTCCTACGCAGCTTCGCTGCTTGGCCACCAATAATTAAAGCTGCAAGCAGCATTGAGGTGGCCAAGCAGAACGTTCAGCAGCGCAGATTTGCCACGTAACTCAATGCAGTCGCATCAGACATAAAGCATTAAGCAGTCACAGCAGGTTTCGAGCCAAAAAACCCAGGATCGGTTGAGATATAAGGTCACTTCCTGTTTGGCGAATGCTTTTGCCAATTGCTCCAGAAAGCAATGCATTGATAAGGCATGGTCCGAAGATGGCCTGTTCCAATTTTGGTGAAGATCAGATGAAATTTGTGAC
Organism: Chelon labrosus; assembly: GCF_963514085.1. Classification (NCBI taxonomy): domain Eukaryota; kingdom Metazoa; phylum Chordata; class Actinopteri; order Mugiliformes; family Mugilidae; genus Chelon; species Chelon labrosus. Next base: position 6,191,345 of record NC_140348.1, read on the forward strand.
CTGTGAAAACGTTTTGATGTTTCTGATTAAATCCAATATGGCGGCCGAATCAATTACGATGACATCACAAGTTGACGTGGGTCGGCCTAAGGACGTCTAACAGTATTACCAGACACCATTAGTACATTTGAATTCCAAACACATCAACAGCTACAGGCCAAAATGCATGGTTGCTAATTGCAGCGCCCCCTAGAGGTCAAAGGTCGCCAAAATTTCTTGAGCGTTCCCCTGATCGGGTCCTGAGTCCATGCACCGAGTTTGGCTTTGATACACGCAAGGGCTGCTGAGATATGAGCTCACTTCCTGTTAGGGGCTTCGCCGCAAATTTCGATTGGCTGTTACGGGAGAACGGTTTTAGTTCCGAAGACAAAAAGTAATGCGTTAATGAAGCACGGTCTGTAGATGACGTGTGTGAAGTTTGGTGTCGATGGGACAAAATTTGTGACCCGTGAAAACTTTGAAGTGTTTTTGATCAAATCCAAAATGGCGGAAATTCCAATGGGGCGAAATTAACATCATAGGTATCGTCGATCTCGGCATGATCCAAGGAGTCCAACAGTACCAAGTTTTTGAATATCAGGCATACGGGTCAAAAGTTATAAGCAAAAACGCAATTTTGCTAATTACATCGCCCCCTAGAGGCCGAATGACACCAAATTTTTATTGCGCACTTCTAACGGAGTGTCGAAGCGCGTGACCGAGTTTGGTCTTCGGAAGTCAAAGCGTCGCCGAGATATAAGAAAACTTCCTGTTTGGCGGTGTTGCCGGCGACTGCGATTGGCTAACGCGAAAAGTTGGCATGAACTGTCACTGGGGCAACCCACGGTATGTGCGGATATCGCAATTTCATTTCAAATAAAAACGCATCAAGAGATATGAGCAAAAACAATGTTTTGCTAATTATAGCGCCCCCTAGTGGAGAAATGACACCAGATTTTTGTCGTGCACTTGGGACAGAGTCTGGAAGCGTGGTACCAAATTTGGTTTCATTGCACCAAAACGTTGCCGAGATATGAGCTCAAATGGAAAACGGCGCCTTCGCCGCCAATTTTGATTGGCTGTTACGGCCAAACGGTTTCGAATCTGAAGATTCCTTCTGATAACTTTTGTGCGCATTGGTCAGAAGACGGTCTGTGCCAATTTTCGTGAGAATCGGACAAAATTTGTGACCGCTGAAACTTTTTTCGTGTTTTTGATGAAATCCAAAATGGCGGAAAATCCATCATGACGGAAATTGACGCCATATGGTGCGTTGAACTCGGCTTGGTCCAAGGATGCCGAGGATACCTTGTTTTCAAAAATCGGACATACGGTTCAAAAGTTACATGCACAAATGTACTTCAAACTTTGACCCGTTGGTGGCGCTAGAGCGTGGTTAGTGCTTACATGAAACTCAGTCAAAGTAATGTTGAGACTGTCCTTAAGCTGTGTGCAAAATTTGACAACTTTTTACCATACGGTTCTATGGGCTGCCATAGACTCCCATGGCGGAATAATAATAATAATAGGGAAGAAAAGGTACAATCACAATAGGTGTCCTACGCAGCTTCGCTGCTTGGCCACCAATTAAAGCTGCAAGCAGCATTGAGGTGGCCAAGCAGGAAGTTCGGCAGCGCAGATTTGCCATGTAACTCAATGCAGTCGCATCAGACATAAAGCATTAAGCAGTCACAGCAGGTTTCGAGCCAAAAAAGCCAGGATCCTGTTTGGCGAATGCTTTTGCCAGTTGTTCCAGAAAGCAAATACATCGATAAGGCATGGTCCGAAGATGGCCTGTTCCAATTTTGGTGAAGATCAGATGAAATTTGTGACCTGTGAAAATGTTTTGATGTTTCTGATTAAATCCAATATGGCGGCCGAATCAATTACGATGACATCACAAGTTGACGTGGGTCGGCCTAATGACGTCTAACAGTATAACCAGACACCATTAGTACATTTTAATTCCAAAGACATCAACAGCTACAGGCCAAAATGCATGGTTGCTAATTGCAGCGCCCCCTAGAGGTCATAGGTCGCCAAAATTTATTGAGCGTTCCCCTGATCGGGTCCTGAGTCCATGTACCGAGTTTGGCTTTGATACACGCAAGGGCTGCTGAGATATGAGCTCACTTCCTGTTAGGGGCTTCGCCGCAAATTTCGATTGGCTGTTACGGGAGAACGGTTTTAGTTCCGAAGACAAAAAGTAACGCATTAATGAAGCACGGTCCGTAGATGACGTGTGTGAAGTTTGGTGTCGATCGGACAAAAGTTGTGACCCGTGAAAACTTTGAAGTGTTTTCGATAAAATCCAAAATGGCGGAAATTCCAATGGGGCGAAATTAACATCATAGGTATCGTCGATCTCGGCATGATCCAAGGAGTCCAACAGTACCAAGTTTTTGAATATCAGGCATACGGGTCAAAAGTTATAAGCGAAAACGCAATTTTGCTAATTACATCGCCCCCTAGTGGCCGAATGACACCAAATTTTCATTGCGCACTTCTAGGGGAGTGTCGAAGCGTGTGACCGAGTTTGGTCTTCGGAAGTCAAAGCGTCGCCGAGATATAAGAAAACTTCCTGTTTGGCGGCGTTGCCGCCGACTGCGATTGGCTAACGCGAAAAGTCGGCATGAACTGTCACTGGGGCAACCCACGGTATCTGTGGATATCGTAATTTCATTTCAAATAAAAACGCATCAAGAGATATGAGCAAAAACAATGTTTTGCTAATTATAGCGCCCCCTAGTGGAGAAATGACACCAGATTTTTATCGTGCACTTGGGACAGAGTCTGGAAGCGTGGTACCAAATTTGGTTTCATTGCACCAAAACGTTGCCGAGATATGAGCTCAAATGGAAAACGGCGCCTTCGCCGCCAATTTTGATTGGCTGTTACGGCCAAACGGTTTCGAATCTGAAGATGACTTCTGATAACTTTTGTGCGCATTGGTCAGAAGACGGTGTGTGCCAATTTTCGTGAGAATCGGACAAAATTTGTGACCGCTGAAACTTTTTTCGTGTTTTTGATGAAATCCAAAATGGCGGAAAATCCATCATGGCCGAAATTGACGCCATATGGTGCGTTGAACCCGGCGTGGTCCAAGGATGCCGAGGATACCTTGTTTTCAAAAATCGGACATACGGTTCAAAAGTTACATGCACAAATGTACTTCAAACTTTGACCCGTTGGTGGCGCTAGAGCGTGGTTAGTGCTTACATGAAACTCAGTCAAAGTAAAGTTGAGACTGTCCTTAAGCTGTGTGCAAAATTTGACAACTTTTTACCATACGGTTCTATGGGCTGCCATAGACTCCCATGGCGGAAAAATAATAATAATAATAATAATTAAAGCTGCAAGCAGCATTGAGGTGGCCAAGCAGAAAGTTCAGCAGCGCAGATTTGCCACGTAACTCAATGCAGTCGCATCAGACATTAAGCATTAAGCAGTCACAGCAGGTTTCGAGCCAAAAAAGCCAGGATCGGTTGAGATAAAAGGTCACTTCCTGTTTGGCGAATGCTTTTGCCAATTGCTCCAGAAAGCAAACGCATTGATAAGGCATGGTCCGAAGATGGCCTGTTCCCATTTTGGTGAAGATCAGATGAAATTTGTGACCTGTGAAAACGTTTTGATGTTTCTGATTAAATCCAATATGGCGGCCGAATCAATTACGATGACATCACAAGTTGACGTGGGTCGGCCTGAGGACGTCCAACAGTATTACCAGACACCATTAGTACATTTTAATTCCAAACACATCAACAGCTGCAGGCCAAAATGCATGGTTGCTACTTGCAGCGCCCCCTAGAGGTCAAAGGTCGCCAAAATTTCTTGAGCGTCCCCCTGATCGGGTCCTGAGTCCATGCATCGAGTTTGGCTTTGATACATGCAAGGGCTGCTGAGATATGAGCTCACTTCCTGTTAGGGGCTTCGCCGCAAATTTCGATTGGCTGTTACGGGAGAACGGTTATAGTTCCGAAGACAAAAAGTAATGCGTTAATGAAGCACGGTCCGTAGATGACGTGTGTGAAGTTTGGTGTCGATGGGACAAAATTTGTGACCCGTGAAAACTTTGAAGTGTTTTTGATCAAATCCAAAATGTCGGAAATTCCAATCGGGCGAAATTAACATCACAGGTATCGTCGATCTCGGCATGATCCAAGGAGTCCAACAGTACCAAGTTTTTGAATATCAGGCATACGGGTCAAAAGTTATAAGCAAAAACGCAATTTTGCTAATTACAGCGCCCCCTAGTGGCCGAATGACACCAAATTTTTATTGCGCACTTCTAACGGAGTGTCGAAGCGCGTGACCGAGTTTGGTCTTCGGAAGTCAAAGCGTCGCCGAGATATAAGAAAACTTCCTGTTTGGCGGCGTCGCCGGCGACTGCGATTGGCTAACGCGAAAAGTTGGCATGAACTGTCACTGGGGCAACCCACGGTATCTGCGGATATCGCAATTTCATTTCAAATAAAAACGCATCAAGAGATATGAGCAAAAACAATGTTTTGCTAATTATAGCGCCCCCTAGTGGAGAAATGACACCAGATTTTTATCGTGCACTTGGGACAGAGTCTGGAAGCGTGGTACCAAATTTGGTTTCATTGCACCAAAACCTTGCCGAGATATGAGCTCAAATGGAAAACGGCGCCTTCGCCGCCAATTTTGATTGGCTGTTACGGCCAAACGGTTTCGAATCTGAAGATTCCTTCTGATAACTTTTGTGCGCATTGGTCAGAAGACGGTCTGTGCCAATTTTCGTGAGAATCGGACAAAATTTGTGACCGCTGAAACTTTTTTCGTGTTTTTGATGAAATCCAAAATGGCGGAAAATCCATCATGACGGAAATTGACGCCATATGGTGCGTTGAACTCGGCTTGGTCCAAGGATGCCGAGGATACCTTGTTTTCAAAAATCGGACATACGGTTCAAAAGTTACATGCACAAATGTACTTCAAACTTTGACCCGTTGGTGGCGCTAGAGCGTGGTTAGTGCTTACATGAAACTCAGTCAAAGTAATGTTGAGACTGTCCTTAAGCTGTGTGCAAAATTTGACAACTTTTTACCATACGGTTCTATGGGCTGCCATAGACTCCCATGGCGGAATAATAATAATAATAGGGAAGAAAAGGTACAATCACAATAGGTGTCCTACGCAGCTTCGCTGCTTGGCCACCAATAATTAAAGCTGCAAGCAGCATTGAGGTGGCCAAGCAGGAAGTTCGGCAGCGCAGATTTGCCATGTAACTCAATGCAGTCGCATCAGACATAAAGCATTAAGCAGTCACAGCAGGTTTCGAGCCAAAAAAGCCAGGATCGGTTGAGATATAAGGTCACTTCCTGTTTGGCGAATGCTTTTGCCAATTGTTCCAGAAAGCAATGCATCGATAAGGCATGGTCTGAAGATGGCCTGTTCCAATTTTGGTGAAGATCAGATGAAATTTGTGACCTGTGAAAACGTTTTGATGTTTCTGATTAAATCCAATATGGCGGCCGAATCAATTACGATGACATCACAAGTTGACGTGGGTCGGCCTAAGGACGTCTAACAGTATTACCAGACACCATTAGTACATTTGAATTCCAAACACATCAACAGCTGCAGGCCAAAATGCATGGTTGCTAATTGCAGCGCGCCCTAGAGGTCAAAGGTCGCCAAAATTTCTTGAGCGTTCCCCTGATCGGGTCCTGAGTCCATGCACCGAGTTTGGCTTTGATACACGCAAGGGCTGCTGAGATATGAGCTCACTTCCTGTTAGGGGCTTCGCCGCAAATTTCGATTGGCTGTTACGGGAGAACGGTTTTAGTTCCGAAGACAAAAAGTAATGCGTTAATGAAGCACGGTCCGTAGATGACGTGTGTGAAGTTTGGTGTCGATCGGACAAAAGTTGTGACCCGTGAAAACTTTGAAGTGTTTTCGATAAAATCCAAAATGGCGGAAATTCCAATGGGGCGAAATTAACATCATAGGTATCGTCGATCTCGGCATGATCCAAGGAGTCCAACAGTACCAAGTTTTTGAATATCAGGCATACGGGTCAAAAGTTATAAGCAAAAACGCAATTTTGCTAATTACATCGCCCCCTAGTGGCCGAATGACACCAATTTTTTATTGCGCACTTCTAACGGAGTGTCGAAGCGCGTGACCGAGTTTGGTCTTCGGAAGTCAAAGCGTCGCCGAGATATAAGAAAACTTCCTGTTTGGCGGCGTTGCCGGCGACTGCGATTGGCTAACGCGAAAAGTTGGCATGAACTGTCACTGGGGCAACCCACGGTATCTGCGGATATCGCAATTTCATTTCAAATAAAAACGCATCAAGAGATATGAGCAAAAACAATGTTTTGCTAATTATAGCGCCCCCTAGTGGAGAAATGACACCAGATTTTTATCGTGCACTTGGGACAGAGTCTGGAAGCGTGGTACCAAATTTGGTTTAATTGCACCAAAACGTTGCCGAGATATGAGCTCAAATGGAAAACGGCGCCTTCGCCGCCAATTTTGATTGGCTGTTACGGCCAAACGGTTTCGAATCTGAAGATTCCTTCTGATAACTTTTGTGCGCATTGGTCAGAAGACGGTCTGTGCCAATTTTCGTGAGAATCGGACAAAATTTGTGACCGCTGAAACTTTTTTCGTGTTTTTGATGAAATCCAAAATGGCGGAAAATCCATCATGACGGAAATTGACGCCATATGGTGCGTTGAACTCGGCTTGGTCCAAGGATGCCGAGGATACCTTGTTTTCAAAAATCGGACATACGGTTCAAAAGTTACATGCACAAATGTACTTCAAACTTTGACCCGTTGGTGGCGCTAGAGCGTGGTTAGTGCTTACATGAAACTCAGTCAAAGTAAAGTTGAGACTGTCCTTAAGCTGTGTGCAAAATTTGACAACTTTTTACCATACGGTTCTATGGGCTGCCATAGACTCCCATGGCGGAATAATAATAATAATTAAAGCTGCAAGCAGCATTGAGGTGGCCAAGCAGGAAGTTCAGCAGTGCAGATTTGCCATGTAACTCAATGCAGTCGCATCAGACATAAAGCATTAAGCAGTCACAGCAGGTTTCAAGCCAAAAAAGCCAGGATCGGTTGAGATATAAGGTCACTTCCTGTTTGGCGAATGCTTTTGCCAGTTGTTCCAGAAAGCAAATACATTGATAAGGCATGGTCCGAAGATGGCCTGTTCCAATTTTGGTGAAGATCAGATGAAATTTGTGACCTGTGAAAATGTTTTGATGTTTCTGATTAAATCCAATATGGCGGCCGAATCAATTACGATGACATCACAAGTTGACCTGGGTCGGCCTAAGTACGTCTAACAGCATTACCAGACACCATTAGTACATTTGAATTCCAAACACATCAACAGCTGCAGGCCAAAATGCATGGTTGCTAATTGCAGCGCCCCCTAGAGGTCAAAGGTCGCCAAAATTTCTTGAGCGTTCCCCTGATCGGGTCCTGAGTCCATGCACCGAGTTTGGCTTTGATACACGCAAGGGCTGCTGAGATATGAGCTCACTTCCTGTTAGGGGCTTCGCCGCAAATTTCGATTGGCTGTTATGGGAGAACGGTTTTAGTTCCGAAGACAAAAAGTAACGCGTTAATGAAGCACGGTCCGTAGATGACGTGTGTGAAGTTTGGTGTCGATCGGACAAAAGTTGTGACCCGTGAAAACTTTGAAGTGTTTTCGATTAAATCCAAAATGGCGGAAATTCCAATGGGGCGAAATTAACATCATAGGTATCGTCGATCTCGGCATGATCCAAGGAGTCCAACAGTACCAAGTTTTTGAATATCAGGCATACGGGTCAAAAGTTATAAGCAAAAACGCAATTTTGCTAATTACATCGCCCCCTAGTGGCCGAATGACACCAAATTGTTATTGCGCACTTCTAACGGAGTGTCGAAGCGCGTGACCGAGTTTGGTCTTCGGAAGTCAAAGCGTCGCCGAGATATAAGAAAACTTCCTGTTTGGCGGCGTCGCCGGCGACTGCGATTGGCTAACGCGAAAAGTTGGCATGAACTGTCACTGGGGCAACCCACGGTATCTGCGGATATCGCAATTTCATTTCAAATAAAAACGCATCAAGAGATATGAGCAAAAACAATGTTTTGCTAATTATAGCGCCCCCTAGTGGAGAAATGACTCCAGATTTTTATCGTGCGCTTGGGACAGAGTCTGGAAGCGTGGTACCAAATTTGGTTTCATTGCACCAAAACGTTGCCGAGATATGAGCTCAAATGGAAAACGGCGCCTTCGCCGCCAATTTTGATTGGCTGTTACGGCCAAACGGTTTCGAATCTGAAGATTCCTTCTGATAACTTTTGTGCGCATTGGTCAGAAGTCGGTGTGTGCCAATTTTCGTGAGAATCGGACAAAATTTGTGACCGCTGAAACTTTTTTCGTGTTTTTGATGAAATCCAAAATGGCGAAAAATCCATCATGACGGAAATTGACGCCATATCGTGCGTTGAACTCGGCTTGGTCCAAGGATGCCGAGGATACCTTGTTTTCAAAAATCGGACATACGGTTCAAAAGTTACATGCACAAATGTACTTCAAACTTTGACCCGTTGGTGGCGCTAGAGCGTGGTTAGTGCTTACATGAAACTCAGTCAAAGTAAAGTTGAGACTGTGCTTAAGCTGTGTGCAAAATTTGACAACTTTTTACCATACGGTTCTATGGGCTGCCATAGACTCCCATGGCGGAATAATAATAATAATAATAGGGAAGAAAACGTACAATCACAATAGGTGTCCTACGCAGCTTCGCTGCTTGGCCACCAATAATAGGGAAGAAAACGTACAATCACAATAGGTGTCCTACGCAGCTTCGCTGCTTGGCCACCAATAATAATAATAATAATAATAGGGAAGAAAACGTAGAAACACAATAGGTGTCCTACGCAGCTTCGCTGCTTGGCCACCAATTAAAGCTGCAAGCAGCATTGAGGTGGCCAAGCAGGAAGTTCGGCAGCGCAGATTTGCCATGTAACTCAATGCAGTCGCATCAGACATAAAGCATTAAGCAGTCACAGCAGGTTTCGAGCCAAAAAAGCCAGGATCCTGTTTGGCGAATGCTTTTGCCAGTTGTTCCAGAAAGCAAATACATCGATAAGGCATGGTCCGAAGATGGCCTGTTCCAATTTTGGTGAAGATCAGATGAAATTTGTGACCTGTGAAAATGTTTTGATGTTTCTGATTAAATCCAATATGGCGGCCGAATCAATTACGATGACATCACAAGTTGACGTGGGTCGGCCTAATGACGTCTAACAGTATAACCAGACACCATTAGTACATTTTAATTCCAAAGACATCAACAGCTACAGGCCAAAATGCATGGTTGCTAATTGCAGCGCCCCCTAGAGGTCATGGGTCGCCAAAATTTATTGAGCGTTCCCCTGATCGGGTCCTGAGTCCATGTACCGAGTTTGGCTTTGATACACGCAAGGGCTGCTGAGATATGAGCTCACTTCCTGTTAGGGGCTTCGCCGCAAATTTCGATTGGCTGTTACGGGAGAACGGTTTTAGTTCCGAAGACAAAAAGTAACGCATTAATGAAGCACGGTCCGTAGATGACGTGTGTGAAGTTTGGTGTCGATCGGACAAAAGTTGTGACCCGTGAAAACTTTGAAGTGTTTTCGATAAAATCCAAAATGGCGGAAATTCCAATGGGGCGAAATTAACATCATAGGTATCGTCGATCTCGGCATGATCCAAGGAGTCCAACAGTACCAAGTTTTTGAATATCAGGCATACGGGTCAAAAGTTATAAGCGAAAACGCAATTTTGCTAATTACATCGCCCCCTAGTGGCCGAATGACACCAAATTTTCATTGCGCACTTCTAGGGGAGTGTCGAAGCGTGTGACCGAGTTTGGTCTTCGGAAGTCAAAGCGTCGCCGAGATATAAGAAAACTTCCTGTTTGGCGGCGTTGCCGCCGACTGCGATTGGCTAACGCGAAAAGTCGGCATGAACTGTCACTGGGGCAACCCACGGTATCTGTGGATATCGTAATTTCATTTCAAATAAAAACGCATCAAGAGATATGAGCAAAAACAATGTTTTGCTAATTATAGCGCCCCCTAGTGGAGAAATGACACCAGATTTTTATCGTGCACTTGGGACAGAGTCTGGAAGCGTGGTACCAAATTTGGTTTCATTGCACCAAAACGTTGCCGAGATATGAGCTCAAATGGAAAACGGCGCCTTCGCCGCCAATTTTGATTGGCTGTTACGGCCAAACGGTTTCGAATCTGAAGATGACTTCTGATAACTTTTGTGCGCATTGGTCAGAAGACGGTGTGTGCCAATTTTCGTGAGAATCGGACAAAATTTGTGACCGCTGAAACTTTTTTCGTGTTTTTGATGAAATCCAAAATGGCGGAAAATCCATCATGGCCGAAATTGACGCCATATGGTGCGTTGAACCCGGCGTGGTCCAAGGATGCCGAGGATACCTTGTTTTCAAAAATCGGACATACGGTTCAAAAGTTACATGCACAAATGTACTTCAAACTTTGACCCGTTGGTGGCGCTAGAGCGTGGTTAGTGCTTACATGAAACTCAGTCAAAGTAAAGTTGAGACTGTCCTTAAGCTGTGTGCAAAATTTGACAACTTTTTACCATACGGTTCTATGGGCTGCCATAGACTCCCATGGCGGAAAAATAATAATAATAATAATAATAATAATTAAAGCTGCAAGCAGCATTGAGGTGGCCAAGCAGGAAGTTCGGCAGCGCAGATTTGCCATGTAACTCAATGCAGTCGCATCAGACATAAAGCATTAAGCAGTCACAGCAGGTTTCGAGCCAAAAAAGCCAGGATCCTGTTTGGCGAATGCTTTTGCCAGTTGTTCCAGAAAGCAAATACATCGATAAGGCATGGTCCGAAGATGGCCTGTTCCAATTTTGGTGAAGATCAGATGAAATTTGTGACCTGTGAAAATGTTTTGATGTTTCTGATTAAATCCAATATGGCGGCCGAATCAATTACGATGACATCACAAGTTGACGTGGGTCGGCCTAATGACGTCTAACAGTATAACCAGACACCATTAGTACATTTTAATTCCAAAGACATCAACAGCTACAGGCCAAAATGCATGGTTGCTAATTGCAGCGCCCCCTAGAGGTCATAGGTCGCCAAAATTTATTGAGCGTTCCCCTGATCGGGTCCTGAGTCCATGTACCGAGTTTGGCTTTGATACACGCAAGGGCTGCTGAGATATGAGCTCACTTCCTGTTAGGGGCTTCGCCGCAAATTTCGATTGGCTGTTACGGGAGAACGGTTTTAGTTCCGAAGACAAAAAGTAACGCATTAATGAAGCACGGTCCGTAGATGACGTGTGTGAAGTTTGGTGTCGATCGGACAAAAGTTGTGACCCGTGAAAACTTTGAAGTGTTTTCGATAAAATCCAAAATGGCGGAAATTCCAATGGGGCGAAATTAACATCATAGGTATCGTCGATCTCGGCATGATCCAAGGAGTCCAACAGTACCAAGTTTTTGAATATCAGGCATACGGGTCAAAAGTTATAAGCGAAAACGCAATTTTGCTAATTACATCGCCCCCTAGTGGCCGAATGACACCAAATTTTCATTGCGCACTTCTAGGGGAGTGTCGAAGCGTGTGACCGAGTTTGGTCTTCGGAAGTCAAAGCGTCGCCGAGATATAAGAAAACTTCCTGTTTGGCGGCGTTGCCGCCGACTGCGATTGGCTAACGCGAAAAGTCGGCATGAACTGTCACTGGGGCAACCCACGGTATCTGTGGATATCGTAATTTCATTTCAAATAAAAACGCATCAAGAGATATGAGCAAAAACAATGTTTTGCTAATTATAGCGCCCCCTAGTGGAGAAATGACACCAGATTTTTATCGTGCACTTGGGACAGAGTCTGGAAGCGTGGTACCAAATTTGGTTTCATTGCACCAAAACGTTGCCGAGATATGAGCTCAAATGGAAAACGGCGCCTTCGCCGCCAATTTTGATTGGCTGTTACGGCCAAATGGTTTCGAATCTGAAGATGACTTCTGATAACTTTTGTGCGCATTGGTCAGAAGACGGTGTGTGCCAATTTTCGTGAGAATCGGACAAAATTTGTGACCGCTGAAACTTTTTTCGTGTTTTTGATGAAATCCAAAATGGCGGAAAATCCATCATGGCCGAAATTGACGCCATATGGTGCGTTGAACCCGGCGTGGTCCAAGGATGCCGAGGATACCTTGTTTTCAAAAATCGGACATACGGTTCAAAAGTTACATGCACAAATGTACTTCAAACTTTGACCCGTTGGTGGCGCTAGAGCGTGGTTAGTGCTTACATGAAACTCAGTCAATGTAAAGTTGAGACTGTCCTTAAGCTGTGTGCAAAATTTGACAACTTTTTACCATACGGTTCTATGGGCTGCCATAGACTCCCATGGCGGAAAAATAATAATAATAATAATAATAATAATAATAATAATAATAGGGAAGAAAACGTAGAAACACAATAGGTGTCCTACGCAGCTTCGCTGCTTGGCCACCAATTAAAGCTGCAAGCAGCATTGAGGTGGCCAAGCAGAAAGTTCAGCAGTGCAGATTTGCCGTGTAACTCAATGCAGTCGCATCAGACATAAAGCATTAAGCAGTCACAGCAGGTTTCAAGCCAAAAAACCAAGGATCGGTTGAGATATAAGGTCACTTCCTGTTTGGCGAATGCTTTTGCCAGTTGTTCCAGAAAGCAAATACATTGATAAGGCATGGTCCGAAGATGGCCTGTTCCAATTTTGCTGAAGATCAGATGAAATTTGTGACCTGTGAAAACGTTTTGATGTTTCTGATTAAATCCAATATGGCGGCCGAATCAATTACGATGACATCACAAGTTGACCTGGGTCGGCCTGAGGACGTCTAACAGTATTACCAGAGACCATTAGTACATTTTAATTCCAAACACATCAACAGCTACAGGCCAAAATGCATGGTTGCTACTTGCAGCGCCCCCTAGAGGTCAAAGGTCGCCAAAATTTCTTGAGCGTCCCCCTGATCGGGTCCTGAGTCCATGCACCGAGTTTGGCTTTGATACACGCAAGGGCTGCTGAGATATGAGCTCAGTTCCTGTTAGGGGCTTCGCCGCAAATTTCGATTGGCTGTTACGGGAGAACGGTTTTAGTTCCGAAGACAAAAAGTAATGCGTTAATGTAGCACGGTCCGTAGATGACGTGTGTGAAGTTTGGTGTCGATGGGACAAAATTTGTGACCCGTGAAAACTTTGAAGTGTTTTCGATAAAATCCAAAATGGCGGAAATTCCAATGGGGCGAAATTAACATCATAGGTATCTTCGATCTCGGCGTGATCCAAGGAGTCCAACAGTACCAAGTTTTTGAATATCAGGCATACGGGTCAAAAGTTATAAGGAAAAACGCAATTTTGCTAATTACATCGCCCCCTAGTGGCCGAATGACACCAAATTTTTATTGCGCACTTCTAACGGAGTGTCGAAGCGCGTGACCGAGTTTGGTCTTCGGAAGTCAAAGCGTCGCCGAGATATAAGAAAACTTCCTGTTTGGCGGCGTTGCCGGCGACTGCGATTGGCTAACACAAAAAGTTGGCATGAACTGTCACCGGGGCAACCCACGGTATGTGCGGATATCGCAATTTCATTTCAAATAAAAACGCATCAAGAGATATTAGCAAAAACAATGTTTTGCTAATTATAGCGCCCCCTAGTGGAGAAATGACACCAGATTTTTATCGTGCACTTGGGACACCATCTGGAAGCGTGCTACCAAATTTGGTTTCATTGCACCAAAACGTTGCCGAGATATGAGCTCAAATGGAAAACGGCGCCTTCGCCGCCAATTTTGATTGGCTGTTACGGCCAAACGGTTTCGAATCTGAAGATTCCTTCTGATAACTTTTGTGCGCATTGGTCAGAAGACGGTCTGTGCCAATTTTCGTGAGAATCGGACAAAATTTGTGACCGCTGAAACTTTTTTCGTGTTTTTGATGAAATCCAAAATGGCGGAAAATCCATCATGACGGAAATTGACGCCATATGGTGCGTTGAACTCGGCTTGGTCCAAGGATGCCGAGGATACCTTGTTTTCAAAAATCGGACATACGGTTCAAAAGTTACATGCACAAATGTACTTCAAACTTTGACCCGTTGGTGGCGCTAGAGCGTGGTTAGTGCTTACATGAAACTCAGTCAAAGTAATGTTGAGACTGTCCTTAAGCTGTGTGCAAAATTTGACAACTTTTTACCATACGGTTCTATGGGCTGCCATAGACTCCCATGGCGGAATAATAATAATAATAGGGAAGAAAAGGTACAATCACAATAGGTGTCCTACGCAGCTTCGCTGCTTGGCCACCAATAATTAAAGCTGCAAGCAGCATTGAGGTGGCCAAGCAGGAAGTTCGGCAGCGCAGATTTGCCATGTAACTCAATGCAGTCGCATCAGACATAAAGCATTAAGCAGTCACAGCAGGTTTCGAGCCAAAAAAGCCAGGATCCTGTTTGGCGAATGCTTTTGCCAGTTGTTCCAGAAAGCAAATACATCGATAAGGCATGGTCCGAAGATGGCCTGTTCCAATTTTGGTGAAGATCAGATGAAATTTGTGACCTGTGAAAATGTTTTGATGTTTCTGATTAAATCCAATATGGCGGCCGAATCAATTACGATGACATCACAAGTTGACGTGGGTCGGCCTAATGACGTCTAACAGTATAACCAGACACCATTAGTACATTTTAATTCCAAAGACATCAACAGCTACAGGCCAAAATGCATGGTTGCTAATTGCAGCGCCCCCTAGAGGTCATAGGTCGCCAAAATTTATTGAGCGTTCCCCTGATCGGGTCCTGAGTCCATGTACCGAGTTTGGCTTTGATACACGCAAGGGCTGCTGAGATATGAGCTCACTTCCTGTTAGGGGCTTCGCCGCAAATTTCGATTGGCTGTTACGGGAGAACGGTTTTAGTTCCGAAGACAAAAAGTAACGCATTAATGAAGCACGGTCCGTAGATGACGTGTGTGAAGTTTGGTGTCGATCGGACAAAAGTTGTGACCCGTGAAAACTTTGAAGTGTTTTCGATAAAATCCAAAATGGCGGAAATTCCAATGGGGCGAAATTAACATCATAGGTATCGTCGATCTCGGCATGATCCAAGGAGTCCAACAGTACCAAGTTTTTGAATATCAGGCATACGGGTCAAAAGTTATAAGCGAAAACGCAATTTTGCTAATTACATCGCCCCCTAGTGGCCGAATGACACCAAATTTTCATTGCGCACTTCTAGGGGAGTGTCGAAGCGTGTGACCGAGTTTGGTCTTCGGAAGTCAAAGCGTCGCCGAGATATAAGAAAACTTCCTGTTTGGCGGCGTTGCCGCCGACTGCGATTGGCTAACGCGAAAAGTCGGCATGAACTGTCACTGGGGCAACCCACGGTATCTGTGGATATCGTAATTTCATTTCAAATAAAAACGCATCAAGAGATATGAGCAAAAACAATGTTTTGCTAATTATAGCGCCCCCTAGTGGAGAAATGACACCAGATTTTTATCGTGCACTTGGGACAGAGTCTGGAAGCGTGGTACCAAATTTGGTTTCATTGCACCAAAACGTTGCCGAGATATGAGCTCAAATGGAAAACGGCGCCTTCGCCGCCAATTTTGATTGGCTGTTACGGCCAAACGGTTTCGAATCTGAAGATGACTTCTGATAACTTTTGTGCGCATTGGTCAGAAGACGGTGTGTGCCAATTTTCGTGAGAATCGGACAAAATTTGTGACCGCTGAAACTTTTTTCGTGTTTTTGATGAAATCCAAAATGGCGGAAAATCCATCATGGCCGAAATTGACGCCATATGGTGCGTTGAACCCGGCGTGGTCCAAGGATGCCGAGGATACCTTGTTTTCAAAAATCGGACATACGGTTCAAAAGTTACATGCACAAATGTACTTCAAACTTTGACCCGTTGGTGGCGCTAGAGCGTGGTTAGTGCTTACATGAAACTCAGTCAATGTAAAGTTGAGACTGTCCTTAAGCTGTGTGCAAAATTTGACAACTTTTTACCATACGGTTCTATGGGCTGCCATAGACTCCCATGGCGGAAAAATAATAATAATAATAATAATTAAAGCTGCAAGCAGCATTGAGGTGGCCAAGCAGAAAGTTCAGCAGTGCAGATTTGCCACGTAACTCAATGCAGTCGCATCAGACATTAAGCATTAAGCAGTCACAGCAGGTTTCGAGCCAAAAAAGCCAGGATCGGTTGAGATAAAAGGTCACTTCCTGTTTGGCGAATGCTTTTGCCAATTGCTCCAGAAAGCAAACGCATTGATAAGGCATGGTCCGAAGATGGCCTGTTCCCATTTTGGTGAAGATCAGATGAAATTTGTGACCTGTGAAAACGTTTTGATGTTTCTGATTAAATCCAATATGGCGGCCGAATCAATTACGATGACATCACAAGTTGACGTGGGTCGGCCTGAGGACGTCCAACAGTATTACCAGACACCATTAGTACATTTTAATTCCAAACACATCAACAGCTGCAGGCCAAAATGCATGGTTGCTACTTGCAGCGCCCCCTAGAGGTCAAAGGTCGCCAAAATTTCTTGAGCGTCCCCCTGATCGGGTCCTGAGTCCATGCATCGAGTTTGGCTTTGATACATGCAAGGGCTGCTGAGATATGAGCTCACTTCCTGTTAGGGGCTTCGCCGCAAATTTCGATTGGCTGTTACGGGAGAACGGTTATAGTTCCGAAGACAAAAAGTAATGCGTTAATGAAGCACGGTCCGTAGATGACGTGTGTGAAGTTTGGTGTCGATGGGACAAAATTTGTGACCCGTGAAAACTTTGAAGTGTTTTTGATCAAATCCAAAATGTCGGAAATTCCAATCGGGCGAAATTAACATCACAGGTATCGTCGATCTCGGCATGATCCAAGGAGTCCAACAGTACCAAGTTTTTGAATATCAGGCATACGGGTCAAAAGTTATAAGCAAAAACGCAATTTTGCTAATTACAGCGCCCCCTAGTGGCCGAATGACACCAAATTTTTATTGCGCACTTCTAACGGAGTGTCGAAGCGCGTGACCGAGTTTGGTCTTCGGAAGTCAAAGCGTCGCCGAGATATAAGAAAACTTCCTGTTTGGCGGCGTCGCCGGCGACTGCGATTGGCTAACGCGAAAAGTTGGCATGAACTGTCACTGGGGCAACCCACGGTATCTGCGGATATCGCAATTTCATTTCAAATAAAAACGCATCAAGAGATATGAGCAAAAACAATGTTTTGCTAATTATAGCGCCCCCTAGTGGAGAAATGACACCAGATTTTTATCGTGCACTTGGGACAGAGTCTGGAAGCGTGGTACCAAATTTGGTTTCATTGCACCAAAACCTTGCCGAGATATGAGCTCAAATGGAAAACGGCGCCTTCGCCGCCAATTTTGATTGGCTGTTACGGCCAAACGGTTTCGAATCTGAAGATTCCTTCTGATAACTTTTGTGCGCATTGGTCAGAAGACGGTCTGTGCCAATTTTCGTGAGAATCGGACAAAATTTGTGACCGCTGAAACTTTTTTCGTGTTTTTGATGAAATCCAAAATGGCGGAAAATCCATCATGACGGAAATTGACGCCATATGGTGCGTTGAACTCGGCTTGGTCCAAGGATGCCGAGGATACCTTGTTTTCAAAAATCGGACATACGGTTCAAAAGTTACATGCACAAATGTACTTCAAACTTTGACCCGTTGGTGGCGCTAGAGCGTGGTTAGTGCTTACATGAAACTCAGTCAAAGTAATGTTGAGACTGTCCTTAAGCTGTGTGCAAAATTTGACAACTTTTTACCATACGGTTCTATGGGCTGCCATAGACTCCCATGGCGGAATAATAATAATAATAGGGAAGAAAAGGTACAATCACAATAGGTGTCCTACGCAGCTTCGCTGCTTGGCCACCAATAATAATAATAATAATAATAATAGGGAAGAAAACGTAGAAACACAATAGGTGTCCTACGCAGCTTCGCTGCTTGGCCACCAATAATAGGGAAGAAAACGTAGAAACACAATAGGTGTCCTACGCAGCTTCGCTGCTTGGCCACCAATTAAAGCTGCAAGCAGCATTGAGGTGGCCAAGCAGGAAGTTCGGCAGCGCAGATTTGCCATGTAACTCAATGCAGTCGCATCAGACATAAAGCATTAAGCAGTCACAGCAGGTTTCGAGCCAAAAAAGCCAGGATCCTGTTTGGCGAATGCTTTTGCCAGTTGTTCCAGAAAGCAAATACATCGATAAGGCATGGTCCGAAGATGGCCTGTTCCAATTTTGGTGAAGATCAGATGAAATTTGTGACCTGTGAAAATGTTTTGATGTTTCTGATTAAATCCAATATGGCGGCCGAATCAATTACGATGACATCACAAGTTGACGTGGGTCGGCCTAATGACGTCTAACAGTATAACCAGACACCATTAGTACATTTTAATTCCAAAGACATCAACAGCTACAGGCCAAAATGCATGGTTGCTAATTGCAGCGCCCCCTAGAGGTCATGGGTCGCCAAAATTTATTGAGCGTTCCCCTGATCGGGTCCTGAGTCCATGTACCGAGTTTGGCTTTGATACACGCAAGGGCTGCTGAGATATGAGCTCACTTCCTGTTAGGGGCTTCGCCGCAAATTTCGATTGGCTGTTACGGGAGAACGGTTTTAGTTCCGAAGACAAAAAGTAACGCATTAATGAAGCACGGTCCGTAGATGACGTGTGTGAAGTTTGGTGTCGATCGGACAAAAGTTGTGACCCGTGAAAACTTTGAAGTGTTTTCGATAAAATCCAAAATGGCGGAAATTCCAATGGGGCGAAATTAACATCATAGGTATCGTCGATCTCGGCATGATCCAAGGAGTCCAACAGTACCAAGTTTTTGAATATCAGGCATACGGGTCAAAAGTTATAAGCGAAAACGCAATTTTGCTAATTACATCGCCCCCTAGTGGCCGAATGACACCAAATTTTCATTGCGCACTTCTAGGGGAGTGTCGAAGCGTGTGACCGAGTTTGGTCTTCGGAAGTCAAAGCGTCGCCGAGATATAAGAAAACTTCCTGTTTGGCGGCGTTGCCGCCGACTGCGATTGGCTAACGCGAAAAGTCGGCATGAACTGTCACTGGGGCAACCCACGGTATCTGTGGATATCGTAATTTCATTTCAAATAAAAACGCATCAAGAGATATGAGCAAAAACAATGTTTTGCTAATTATAGCGCCCCCTAGTGGAGAAATGACACCAGATTTTTATCGTGCACTTGGGACAGAGTCTGGAAGCGTGGTACCAAATTTGGTTTCATTGCACCAAAACGTTGCCGAGATATGAGCTCAAATGGAAAACGGCGCCTTCGCCGCCAATTTTGATTGGCTGTTACGGCCAAACGGTTTCGAATCTGAAGATGACTTCTGATAACTTTTGTGCGCATTGGTCAGAAGACGGTGTGTGCCAATTTTCGTGAGAATCGGACAAAATTTGTGACCGCTGAAACTTTTTTCGTGTTTTTGATGAAATCCAAAATGGCGGAAAATCCATCATGGCCGAAATTGACGCCATATGGTGCGTTGAACCCGGCGTGGTCCAAGGATGCCGAGGATACCTTGTTTTCAAAAATCGGACATACGGTTCAAAAGTTACATGCACAAATGTACTTCAAACTTTGACCCGTTGGTGGCGCTAGAGCGTGGTTAGTGCTTACATGAAACTCAGTCAATGTAAAGTTGAGACTGTCCTTAAGCTGTGTGCAAAATTTGACAACTTTTTACCATACGGTTCTATGGGCTGCCATAGACTCCCATGGCGGAAAAATAATAATAATTAAAGCTGCAAGCAGCATTGAGGTGGCCAAGCAGAAAGTTCAGCAGTGCAGATTTGCCACGTAACTCAATGTAGTCGCATCAGACATAAAGCATTAAGCAGTCACAGCAGGTTTCAAGCCAAAAAAGCCAGGATCGGTTGAGATATAAGGTCACTTCCTGTTTGGCGAATGCTTTTGCCAATTGCTCCAGAAAGCAATGCACTGATAAGGCATGGTCCGAAGATGGCCTGTTCCAATTTTGGTGAAGATCAGATGAAATTTGTGACCTGTGAAAACGTTTTGATGTTTCTGATTAAATCCAATATGGCGGCCGAATCAATTACGATGACATCACAAGTTGACGCGGGTCGGCCTAAGGACGTCTAACAGTATTACCAGACACCATTAGTACATTTGAATTCCAAACACATCAACAGCTGCAGGCCAAAATGCATGGTTGCTAATTGCAGCGCCCCCTAGAGGTCAAAGGTCGCCAAAATTTCTTGAGCGTTCCCCTGATCGGGTCCTGAGTCCATGCACCGAGTTTGGCTTTGATACACGCAAGGGCTGCTGAGATATGAGCTCACTTCCTGTTAGGGGCTTCGCCGCAAATTTCGATTGGCTGTTATGGGAGAACGGTTTTAGTTCCGAAGACAAAAAGTAACGCATTAATGAAGCACGGTCCGTAGATGATGTGTGTGAAGTTTGGTGTCGATCGGACAAAAGTTGTGACCCGTGAAAACTTTGAAGTGTTTTCGATTAAATCCAAAATGGCGGAAATTCCAATGGGGCGAAATTAACATCATAGGTATCGTCGATCTCGGCATGATCCAAGGAGTCCAACAGTACCAAGTTTTTGAATATCAGGCATACGGGTCAAAAGTTATAAGGAAAAACGCAATTTTGCTAATTACATCGCCCCCTAGTGGCCGAATGACACCAAATTGTTATTGCGCACTTCTAACGGAGTGTCGAAGCGCGTGACCGAGTTTGGTCTTCGGAAGTCAAAGCGTCGCCGAGATATAAGAAAACTTCCTGTTTGGCGGCGTCGCCGGCGACTGCGATTGGCTAACGCGAAAAGTTGGCATGAACTGTCACTGGGGCAACCCACGGTATCTGCGGATATCGCAATTTCATTTCAAATAAAAACGCATCAAGAGATATGAGCAAAAACAATGTTTTGCTAATTATAGCGCCCCCTAGTGGAGAAATGACACCAGATTTTTATCGTGCGCTTGGGACAGAGTCTGGAAGCGTGGTACCAAATTTGGTTTCATTGCACCAAAACGTTGCCGAGATATGAGCTCAAATGGAAAACGGCGCCTTCGCCGCCAATTTTGATTGGCTGTTACGGCCAAACGGTTTGGAATCTGAAGATTCCTTCTGATAACTTTTGTGCGCATTGGTCAGAAGTCGGTGTGTGCCAATTTTCGTGAGAATCGGACAAAATTTGTGACCGCTGAAACTTTTTTCGTGTTTTTGATGAAATCCAAAATGGCGGAAAATCCATCATGACGGAAATTGACGCCATATCGTGCGTTGAACTCGGCTTGGTCCAAGGATGCCGAGGATACCTTGTTTTCAAAAATCGGACATACGGTTCAAAAGTTACATGCACAAATGTACTTCAAACTTTGACCCGTTGGTGGCGCTAGAGCGTGGTTAGTGCTTACATGAAACTCAGTCAAAGTAAAGTTGAGACTGTGCTTAAGCTGTGTGCAAAATTTCACAACTTTTTACCATACGGTTCTATGGGCTGCCATAGACTCCCATGGCGGAATAATAATAATAATAGGGAAGAAAAGGTACAATCACAATAGGTGTCCTACGCAGCTTCGCTGCTTGGCCACCAATAATTAAAGCTGCAAGCAGCATTGAGGTGGCCAAGCAGGAAGTTCGGCAGCGCAGATTTGCCATGTAACTCAATGCAGTCGCATCAGACATAAAGCATTAAGCAGTCACAGCAGGTTTCGAGCCAAAAAAGCCAGGATCCTGTTTGGCGAATGCTTTTGCCAGTTGTTCCAGAAAGCAAATACATCGATAAGGCATGGTCCGAAGATGGCCTGTTCCAATTTTGGTGAAGATCAGATGAAATTTGTGACCTGTGAAAATGTTTTGATGTTTCTGATTAAATCCAATATGGCGGCCGAATCAATTACGATGACATCACAAGTTGACGTGGGTCGGCCTAATGACGTCTAACAGTATAACCAGACACCATTAGTACATTTTAATTCCAAAGACATCAACAGCTACAGGCCAAAATGCATGGTTGCTAATTGCAGCGCCCCCTAGAGGTCATAGGTCGCCAAAATTTATTGAGCGTTCCCCTGATCGGGTCCTGAGTCCATGTACCGAGTTTGGCTTTGATACACGCAAGGGCTGCTGAGATATGAGCTCACTTCCTGTTAGGGGCTTCGCCGCAAATTTCGATTGGCTGTTACGGGAGAACGGTTTTAGTTCCGAAGACAAAAAGTAACGCATTAATGAAGCACGGTCCGTAGATGACGTGTGTGAAGTTTGGTGTCGATCGGACAAAAGTTGTGACCCGTGAAAACTTTGAAGTGTTTTCGATAAAATCCAAAATGGCGGAAATTCCAATGGGGCGAAATTAACATCATAGGTATCGTCGATCTCGGCATGATCCAAGGAGTCCAACAGTACCAAGTTTTTGAATATCAGGCATACGGGTCAAAAGTTATAAGCGAAAACGCAATTTTGCTAATTACATCGCCCCCTAGTGGCCGAATGACACCAAATTTTCATTGCGCACTTCTAGGGGAGTGTCGAAGCGTGTGACCGAGTTTGGTCTTCGGAAGTCAAAGCGTCGCCGAGATATAAGAAAACTTCCTGTTTGGCGGCGTTGCCGCCGACTGCGATTGGCTAACGCGAAAAGTCGGCATGAACTGTCACTGGGGCAACCCACGGTATCTGTGGATATCGTAATTTCATTTCAAATAAAAACGCATCAAGAGATATGAGCAAAAACAATGTTTTGCTAATTATAGCGCCCCCTAGTGGAGAAATGACACCAGATTTTTATCGTGCACTTGGGACAGAGTCTGGAAGCGTGGTACCAAATTTGGTTTCATTGCACCAAAACGTTGCCGAGATATGAGCTCAAATGGAAAACGGCGCCTTCGCCGCCAATTTTGATTGGCTGTTACGGCCAAACGGTTTCGAATCTGAAGATGACTTCTGATAACTTTTGTGCGCATTGGTCAGAAGACGGTGTGTGCCAATTTTCGTGAGAATCGGACAAAATTTGTGACCGCTGAAACTTTTTTCGTGTTTTTGATGAAATCCAAAATGGCGGAAAATCCATCATGGCCGAAATTGACGCCATATGGTGCGTTGAACCCGGCGTGGTCCAAGGATGCCGAGGATACCTTGTTTTCAAAAATCGGACATACGGTTCAAAAGTTACATGCACAAATGTACTTCAAACTTTGACCCGTTGGTGGCGCTAGAGCGTGGTTAGTGCTTACATGAAACTCAGTCAATGTAAAGTTGAGACTGTCCTTAAGCTGTGTGCAAAATTTGACAACTTTTTACCATACGGTTCTATGGGCTGCCATAGACTCCCATGGCGGAAAAATAATAATAATAACTAGACAATTCCCCTGCGGGAAATCGCGAGAGTGATGCAGTGGCCGCAGCAGTCTGCGATACCATGCTATATTGCTGTGATAGTACGATGCTACGATGCTACGATGATGCTACTATGCCAAGATGCTACAATGCTATGATGCTAAGATACTAAGATGCTATGATACTAAGATGCTACAAAGCTAAGATACTATGTTGCTACGATGCTAAGATGCTACAATGCAATTATACTAAGATGCTATGATGCTTTAATGATCACCTGTTCAAATAGTTATAATATAATCCTGGTGAAAATATTTGCGACTTACGTTGCAAATAATTTCATGTTTGACTACAAAAAGTAATGGTCAGGTCAAGACAGGTATGAAAGTATTCGCGACTTACGTCGCGAATGTCTTTACTAAGTAGCATGTCTTTACTACCATGAGCAGCAGCTATAACAAAAAGCACAACTCAAATAGTCATTTAAGGCCTGGTTCCTTCTGACTGGATGGGTGCGAGTTTGATGTCATGCAGGGTACAACAAACCAAACAGGATGAGGAGGATGCAGTAGGCCTGGCTGAGAGAGCGAGACACTGAGAAGGGTCGTCCTTTATGCTTCGCCTTCTACAAACTGAAGGGCAGGTACAGGCAGCAGACCCCTCCCAGCTCCACCTGAAAGCCAGCATCAAATAAGGAAGAGAGTGGGAGGGATCTCACTAGGATCCCCAGACAAAGAACGAGCAAATCGTAACAATTGATCGTTAATCATAATAATTTTAACAATAAAACTCATTACTCCTACCTGAGCAATAGTTTAACAGTTTACGGCACAGTCTTACAGTTAGATAAACAATAATATTAAACTTAACACATCCAGGCTGTAACAAGGAATCAGCGATGAAGTGAAGACCTTCAAATTGTCCTGCGAGTCCAGCTCTTTGTCTCATGTTGGACGTCACTGCAGTCTGTCTGGATCAGCTGGAGGAAAACTATAGGCAGACAAACAGACATGTCAAATAATGTTATGTAACATACTTAATATAACTCTTATGAGTGTTCAACAGCTCATTATTTATTTAATTAAAAACATCATATTATATTAAATTACTCCAATTATATATATACTGTCATTAATGTTGTTGCAAGCCATAAATGTTTCCTACTTTATGTGGTGGAATAATATATTTTTCAGTTTGACACAGTTTAATTTAAAAATATCTTCCCTTTAAATTGTAAAACTTCAACATTATTACTGTGATAAGCACCCGCTAGCAAGGCGGCGAATTAGCCGGCGGCTAACCCCACTAGCCTCCGCGTTAGCTCACGGCGAACTGCCGCGGCTAATTCGTGTTTAACTCCCGCGGGTCCGCGGTTAAATCCCGGTTAGCTAGCGGTTAGTTAGCGGTTAGCTCGAGGCTAACTCCGCGGTTGAGTCCGCGGCGTTAAGGTAGCGGCTAGCTAGCTCCGTTAGCTCCGCTAGCTTGCTAACATACATGAGCTATGCTGGAAGGCTAGTCGTCGGCTAAATCACTGGGCGGCTAGTCGTTAGCGTCTGTTAGCAGTTTAGCTATTCACTGACCTAATAAGATGAAGGAAACGGGTCAGGGATGTTGTGTCAGGAGTTTCAGCAAAGCAGCCAGATATAATTTGTGTTTAAAATAAAGGAAAAGGTCATAATGTCAGGTTCTGGCCCCCTACAGTACTGCAGTAATGGTTTGGGGGGTTTTAATGTTTTGGCAGATCATGTTTTCCACTGAGAGCTCTTTTCCCGCCTCTCGTCCCCAGCAGCTGCGTGTGTGAACGTGTGTAAGCTGGTTGGGGTCTGGTTGTCATGGCTACCAGGGTCAACTGCTCCTGTTCGAATGTCAGTTGGAAGACGGGGAGAGAGAGAGAAAATGCTGAAAAATCGCCTCGAACAGGAAGGACTTGTGGCCAAACCGTATTTCCAATCATTGAACCGACTTAACTTTGGGCATCTTGAGGCTTTCCTGAACGTCTACATATGCAGTTTGTGGGTAAAATGAAGAAATGTGACCTATTAAAGCGATTCAAAGAAAGGTTACGTCTGCTTTCCTCCAGAAATTTCCCTGCCTTTTTAACATGGCAGTCTATGGAGCTGTGGATGGGTGTTGCTGGCGCATCTTTGTGTCTGACGCCAAAACTATAAGACTTACAGCTTTAGCAGACGAATTTGAGTGAGAAGACAAATTTTCCTACGTTTCTATGTATAAATTATGTCTGTCGTGTGAAATTTGTGGCCACGGGAGCAGTTTCTGTGCAGTTTTTTGACTAACTTTCTTCTCCCCTCCTCACTCTAGCTGATGATGTCATCCACTCTAGCACAAACATTCCGCGCAATACACACCCATTATAAACCCTGAAATTTGAGTAAAAACCTACACAACTCTGAGGCTTCATAGTTTAAAAACGGTAAAAGTTGTCGACAAGTGAAGTGAATCTCTGAAGAGAAGGCAAGAGTACCTACGTTTTAAAGTTTAAATGAAGTCTCTCGGTTAAAGTATGCCAGAGCAGTTCATTGTTGAAAATGTCTGTTGAATTTTTATTTTTTTCGGGCTTCTCCATTCATTTCAATTGGGAAATTTGTCGCAGTTTTTTCGCGACTACGTCGCGAAAAAATCTTGTTTGAAAGAACTGTATAGAAGCACACCGAGTCCGATCGAAACGCACGTTTTGATGTATTTTGTGTCTGTGTGCGACGAACCGTATTTGAGTTGAAAGGTTTCGAAAATGCGTAGGAAAAAGTTTAATAATAATAATAAGAAGAAAAAACGTAGTGAAGAACAATAGTTTGCAGTAGCTTTGCTATGAGGGTCAATAGTTTGCATTGCGTAGCACTGCATCACTAATAATAATAATAATAATTAAAGCTGCAAGCAGCATTGAGGTGGCCAAGCAGGAAGTTCGGCAGCGCAGATTTGCCATGTAACTCAATGCAGTCGCATCAGACATAAAGCATTAAGCAGTCACAGCAGGTTTCGAGCCAAAAATGCCAGGATCGGTTGAGATATAAGGTCACTTCCTGTTTGGCGAATGCTTTTGCCAATTGCTCCAGAAAGCAATGCACTGATAAGGCATGGTCCGAAGATGGCCTGTTCCAATTTTGGTGAAGATCAGATGAAATTTGTGACCTGTGAAAACGTTTTGATGTTTCTGATTAAATCCAATATGGCGGCCGAATCAATTACGATGACATCACAAGTTGACCTGGGTCGGCCTGAGGACGTCTAACAGTATTACCAGACACCATTAGTACATTTTAATTCCAAACACATCAACAGCTGCAGGCCAAAATGCATGGTTGCTAATTGCAGCGCCCCCTAGAGGTCAAAGGTCGCCAAAATTTCTTGAGCGTCCCCCTGATCGGGTCCTGAGTCCATGCACCGAGTTTGGCTTTGATAAACGCAAGGGCTGCTGAGATATAAGCTCACTTCCTGTTAGGGGCTTCGCCGCAAATTTCGATTGGCTGTTACGGGAGAACGGTTTTAGTTCCGAAGACAAAAAGTAATGCATTAATGAAGCTTGGTCCGTAGATGACGTGTGTGAAGTTTGGTGTCGATCGGACAAAAGTTGTGACCCGTGAAAACTTTTAAGTGTTTTCGATAAAATCCAAAATGGCGGAAATTCCAATGGGGCGAAATTAACATCATAGGTATCGTCGATCTCGGCATGATCCAAGGAGTCCAACAGTACCAAGTTTTTGAATATCAGGCATACGGGTCAAAAGTTATAAGGAAAAACGCAATTTTGCTAATTACATCGCCCCCTAGTGGCCGAATGACACCAAATTTTTATTGCGCACTTCTAACGGAGTGTCAAAGCGCGTGACCGAGTTTGGTCTTCGGAAGTCAAAGCGTCGCCGAGATATAAGAAAACTTCCTGTTTGGCGGCGTTGCCGGCGACTGCGATTGGCTAACGCGAAAAGTTGGCATGAACTGTCACTGGGGCAACCCACGGTATCTGCGGATATCGCAATTTCATTTCAAATAAAAACGCATCAAGAGATATGAGCAAAAACAATGTTTTGCTAATTATAGCGCCCCCTAGTGGAGAAATGACACCAGATTTTTATCGTGCACTTGGGACAGAGTCTGGAAGCGTGGTACCAAATTTGGTTTCATTGCACCAAAACGTTGCCAAGATATGAGCTCAAATGGAAAACGGCGCCTTCGCCGCCAATTTTGATTGGCTGTTACGGCCAAACGGTTTCGAATCGGAAGATTCCTTCTGATAACTTTTGTGCGCATTGGTCAGAAGACGGTGTGTGCCAATTTTCGTGAGAATTGGACAAAATTTGTGACCGCTGAAACTTTTTTCGTGTTTTCGCCAAAATCGTAAATTGCGAAAAATCTATCATGACGCATTATGACGTCATAGAGTGCGTTGAAATCGTCATGATCCAAGGATGCCGAGGATACCTTGTTTTGAAAAATCGGACATACGGTTCAAAAGTTACATGCACAAATGTACTTCAAACTTTGACCCGTTGGTGGCGCTAGAGCGTGGTTAGTGCTTACATGAAACTCTGTCAAAGTAATGTTGAGACTGTCCTTAAGCTGTGTGCAAAATTTCACAACTTTTTACCAAACGGTTCTATGGGCTGCCATAGACTCCCATGGCGGAATAATAATAATAATAGGGAAGAAAACGTACAATCACAATAGGTGTCCTACGCAGCTTCGCTGCTTGGCCACCAATAATAATAATAGGGAAGAAAACGTAGAAACACAATAGGTGTCCTACGCAGCTTCGCTGCTTGGCCACCAATAATAATAAAGCTGCAAGCAGCATTGAGGTGGCCAAGCAGAAAGTTCAGCAGTGCAGATTTGCCATGTAACTCAATGTAGTTGCATCAGACATAAAGCATTAAGCAGTCACAGCAGGTTTCAAGCCAAAAAAGCCAGGATCGGTTGAGATATAAGGTCACTTCCTGTTTGGCGAATGCTTTTGCCAATTGCTCCAGAAAGCCATGCATTGATAAGGCATGGTCTGAAGATGGCCTGTTCCAATTTTGGTGAAGATCAGATGAAATTTGTGACCTGTGAAAACGTTTTGATGTTTCTGATTAAATCCAATATGGCGGCCGAATCAATTACGATGACATCACAAGTTGACCTGGGTCGGCCTAAGGACGTCTAACAGTATTACCAGACACCATTAGTACATTTTAATTCCAAACACATCAACAGCTGCAGGCCAAAATGCATGGTTGCTAATTGCAGCGCCCCCTAGAGGTCATAGGTCGCCAAAATTTCTTGAGCGTCCCCCTGATCGGGTCCTGAGTCCATGCACCGAGTTTGGCTTTGATACACGCAAGGGCTGCTGAGATATGAGCTCACTTCCTGTTAGGGGCTTCGCCGCAAATTTCGATTGGCTGTTACGGGAGAACGGTTTTAGTTCCGAAGACAAAAAGTAATGCGTTAATGAAGCACGGTCCGTAGATGACGTGTGTGAAGTTTGGTGTCGATCGGACAAAAGTTGTGACCTGTGAAAACTTTTAAGTGTTTTCGATTAAATCCAAAATGGCGGAAATTCCAATGGGGCGAAATTAACATCATAGGTATCGTTGATCTCGGCATGATCCAAGGAGTCCAACAGTACCAAGTTTTTGAATATCAGGCATACGGGTCAAAAGTTATAAGGAAAAACGCAATTTTGCTAATTACATCGCCCCCTAGTGGCCGAATGACACCCAATTTTTATTGCGCACTTCTAACGGAGTGTCGAAGCGCGTGACCGAGTTTGGTCTTCGGAAGTCAAAGCGTCGCCGAGATATAAGAAAACTTCCTGTTTGGCGGCGTTGCCGGCGACTGCGATCGGCTAACGCGAAAAGTTGGCATGAACTGTCACTGGGGCAACCCACGGTATCTGCGGATATCGCAATTTCATTTCAAATAAAAACGCATCAAGAGATATGAGCAAAAACAATGTTTTGCTAATTATAGCGCCCCCTAGTGGAGAAATGACACCAGATTTTTATCGTGCACTTGGGACAGAGTCTGGAAGCGTGGTACCAAATTTGGTTTCATTGCACCAAAACGTTGCCGAGATATGAGCTCAAATGGAAAACGGCGCCTTCGCCGCCAATTTTGATTGGCTGTTACGGCCAAACGGTTTCGAATCTGAAGATTCCTTCTGATAACTTTTGTGCGCATTGGTCAGAAGACGGTCTGTGCCAATTTTCGTGAGAATCGGACAAAATTTGTGACCGCTGAAACTTTTTTCGTGTTTTTGATGAAATCCAAAATGGCGGAAAATCCATCATGGCGGAAATTGACGCCATATGGTGCGTTGAACTCGGCTTGGTCCAAGGATGCCGAGGATACCTTGTTTTCAAAAATCGGACATACGGTTCAAAAGTTACATGCACAAATGTACTTCAAACTTTGACCCGTTGGTGGCGCTAGAGCGTGGTTAGTGCTTACATGAAACTCAGTCAAAGTAATGTTGAGACTGTCCTTAAGCTGTGTGCAAAATTTCACAACTTTTTACCATACGGTTCTATGGGCTGCCATAGACTCCCATGGCGGAATAATAATAATAATAGGGAAGAAAAGGTACAATCACAATAGGTGTCCTACGCAGCTTCGCTGCTTGGCCACCAATAATAATAGGGAAGAAAACGTAGAAACACAATAGGTGTCCTACGCAGCTTCGCTGCTTGGCCACCAATAACAAGCAGCATTGAGGTGGCCAAGCAGAAAGTTCAGCAGTGCAGATTTGCCACGTAACTCAATGCAGTCGCATCAGACATAAAGCATTAAGCAGTCACAGCAGGTTTCGAGCCAAAAAAGCCAGGATCGGTTGAGATATAAGGTCACTTCCTGTTTGGCGAATGCTTTTGCCAATTGCTCCAGAAAGCAAACGCATTGATAAGACATGGTCCGAAGATGGCCTGTTCCAATTTTGGTGAAGATCAGATGAAATTTGTGACCTGTGAAAACGTTTTGATGTTTCTGATTAAATCCAATATGGCGGCCGAATCAATTACGATGACATCACAAGTTGACGCGGGTCGGCCTAAGGACGTCTAACAGTATTACCAGACACCATTAGTACATTTGAATTCCAAACACATCAACAGCTGCAGGCCAAAATGCATGGTTGCTAATTGCAGCGCCCCCTAGAGGTCAAAGGTCGCCAACATTTCTTGAGCGTCCCCCTGATCGGGTCCTGAGTCCATGCACCGAGTTTGGCTCTGATACACGCAAGGGCTGCTGAGATATGAGCTCACTTCCTGTTAGGGGCTTCGCCGCAAATTTCGATTGGCTGTTACGGGCGAACGGTTTTAGTTCCGAAGACAAAAAGTAACGCATTAATGAAGCACGGTCCGTAGATGACGTGTGTGAAGTTTGGTGTCGATCGGACAAAAGTTGTGACCCGTGAAAACTTTTAAGTGTTTTTGATTAAATCCAAAATGGCGGAAATTCCAATGGGGCGAAATTAACATCATAGGTATCGTCGATCTCGGCATGATCCAAGGAGTCCAACAGTACCAAGTTTTTGAATATCAGGCATACGGGTCAAAAGTTATGAGGAAAAACGCAATTTTGCTAATTACATCGCCCCCTAGTGGCCGAATGACACCAAATTTTTATTGCGCACTTCTAGGGGAGTGTCGAAGCCCGTGACCGAGTTTGGTCTTCGGAAGTCAAAGCGTCGCCGAGATATAAGAAAACTTCCTGTTTGGCGGCGTTGCCGGCGACTGCGATTGGCTAACGCGAAAAGTTGGCATGAACTGTCACTGGGGCAACCCACGGTATGTGCGGATATCGCAATTTCATTTCAAATAAAAACGCATCAAGAGATATGAGCAAAAACAATGTTTTGCTAATTATAGCGCCCCCTAGTGGAGAAATGACACCAGATTTTTATCGTGCACTTGGGACAGAGTCTGGAAGCGTGGTACCAAATTTGGTTTCATTGCACCAAAACGTTGCCGAGATATGAGCTCAAATGGAAAACGGCGCCTTCGCCGCCAATTTTGATTGGCTGTTACGGCCAAACGGTTTCGAATCTGAAGATGACTTCTGATAACTTTTGTGCGCATTGGTCAGAAGACGGTGTGTGCCAATTTTCGTGAGAATCGGACAAAATTTGTGACCGCTGAAACTTTTTTCGTGTTTTTGATGAAATCCAAAATGGCGGAAAATCCATCATGGCCGAAATTGACGCCATATGGTGCGTTGAACCCGGCGTGGTCCAAGGATGCCGAGGATACCTTGTTTTCAAAAATCGGACATACGGTTCAAAAGTTACATGCACAAATGTACTTCAAACTTTGACCCGTTGGTGGCGCTAGAGCGTGGTTAGTGCTTACATGAAACTCAGTCAATGTAAAGTTGAGACTGTCCTTAAGCTGTGTGCAAAATTTGACAACTTTTTACCATACGGTTCTATGGGCTGCCATAGACTCCCATGGCGGAAAAATAATAATAATAATAATAATAATAATAATAATAATTAAAGCTGCAAGCAGCATTGAGGTGGCCAAGCAGAAAGTTCAGCAGTGCAGATTTGCCACGTAACTCAATGCAGTCGCATCAGACATAAAGCATTAAGCAGTCACAGCAGGTTTCGAGCCAAAAAAGCCAGGATCGGTTGAGATATAAGGTCACTTCCTGTTTGGCGAATGCTTTTGCCAGTTGTTCCAGAAAGCAAATACATTGATAAGGCATGGTCCGAAGATGGCCTGTTCCAATTTTGGTGAAGATCAGATGAAATTTGTGACCTGTGAAAACGTTTTGATGTTTCTGATTAAATCCAATATGGCGGCCGAATCAATTACGATGACATCACAAGTTGACCTGGGTCGGCCTAAGGACGTCTAACAGCATTACCAGACACCATTAGTACATTTGAATTCCAAACACATCAACAGCTGCAGGCCAAAATGCATGGTTGCTAATTGCATCGCCCCCTAGAGGTCAAAGGTCGCCAAAATTTCTTGAGCGTCCCCCTGATCGGGTCCTGAGTCCATGCACCGAGTTTGGCTTTGATACACGCAAGGGCTGATGAGATATGAGCTCACTTCCTGTTAGGGGCTTCGCCGCAAATTTCGATTGGCTGTTACGGGAGAACGGTTTTAGTTCCGAAGACAAAAAGTAACGCGTTAATGAAGCACGGTCCGTAGATGACGTGTGTGAAGTTTGGTGTCGATCGGACAAAAGTTGTGACCCGTGAAAACTTTGAAGTGTTTTCGATTAAATCCAAAATGGCGGAAATTCCAATGGGGCGAAATTAACATC
Source organism: Chelon labrosus (assembly GCF_963514085.1). Classification (NCBI taxonomy): domain Eukaryota; kingdom Metazoa; phylum Chordata; class Actinopteri; order Mugiliformes; family Mugilidae; genus Chelon; species Chelon labrosus. The sequence goes on from NC_140348.1 coordinate 6,224,031, forward strand.
ATAGGTATCGTCGATCTCGGCATGATCCAAGGAGTCCAACAGTACCAAGTTTTTGAATATCAGGCATACGGGTCAAAAGTTATAAGGAAAAACGCAATTTTGCTAATTACATCGCCCCCTAGTGGCCGAATGACACCAAATTGTTATTGCGCACTTCTAACGGAGTGTCGAAGCGCGTGACCGAGTTTGGTCTTCGGAAGTCAAAGCGTCGCCGAGATATAAGAAAACTTCCTGTTTGGCGGCGTCGCCGGCGACTGCGATTGGCTAACGCGAAAAGTTGGCATGAACTGTCACTGGGGCAACCCACGGTATCTGCGGATATCGCAATTTCATTTCAAATAAAAACGCATCAAGAGATATGAGCAAAAACAATGTTTTGCTAATTATAGCGCCCCCTAGTGGAGAAATGACACCAGATTTTTATCGTGCGCTTGGGACAGAGTCTGGAAGCGTGGTACCAAATTTGGTTTCATTGCACCAAAACGTTGCCGAGATATGAGCTCAAATGGAAAACGGCGCCTTCGCCGCCAATTTTGATTGGCTGTTACGGCCAAACGGTTTGGAATCTGAAGATTCCTTCTGATAACTTTTGTGCGCATTGGTCAGAAGTCGGTGTGTGCCAATTTTCGTGAGAATCGGACAAAATTTGTGACCGCTGAAACTTTTTTCGTGTTTTTGATGAAATCCAAAATGGCGGAAAATCCATCATGACGGAAATTGACGCCATATCGTGCGTTGAACTCGGCTTGGTCCAAGGATGCCGAGGATACCTTGTTTTCAAAAATCGGACATACGGTTCAAAAGTTACATGCACAAATGTACTTCAAACTTTGACCCGTTGGTGGCGCTAGAGCGTGGTTAGTGCTTACATGAAACTCAGTCAAAGTAAAGTTGAGACTGTGCTTAAGCTGTGTGCAAAATTTCACAACTTTTTACCATACGGTTCTATGGGCTGCCATAGACTCCCATGGCGGAATAATAATAATAATAGGGAAGAAAAGGTACAATCACAATAGGTGTCCTACGCAGCTTCGCTGCTTGGCCACCAATAATAATAGGGAAGAAAACGTAGAAACACAATAGGTGTCCTACGCAGCTTCGCTGCTTGGCCACCAATAATAATAATAATTAAAGCTGCAAGCAGCATTGAGGTGGCCAAGCAGAAAGTTCAGCAGTGCAGATTTGCCACGTAACTCAATGCAGTCGCATCAGACATAAAGCATTAAGCAGTCACAGCAGGTTTCGAGCCAAAAAAGCCAGGATCGGTTGAGATATAAGGTCACTTCCTGTTTGGCGAATGCTTTTGCCAATTGCTCCAGAAAGCAAACGCATTGATAAGACATGGTCCGAAGATGGCCTGTTCCAATTTTGGTGAAGATCAGATGAAATTTGTGACCTGTGAAAACGTTTTGATGTTTCTGATTAAATCCAATATGGCGGCCGAATCAATTACGATGACATCACAAGTTGACGCGGGTCGGCCTGAGGACGTCTAACAGTATTACCAGACACCATTAGTACATTTGAATTCCAAACACATCAACAGCTGCAGGCCAAAATGCATGGTTGCTAATTGCAGCGCCCCCTAGAGGTCAAAGGTCGCCAACATTTCTTGAGCGTCCCCCTGATCGGGTCCTGAGTCCATGCACCGAGTTTGGCTCTGATACACGCAAGGGCTGCTGAGATATGAGCTCACTTCCTGTTAGGGGCTTCGCCGCAAATTTCGATTGGCTGTTACGGGCGAACGGTTTTAGTTCCGAAGACAAAAAGTAACGCGTTAATGAAGCACGGTCCGTAGATGACGTGTGTGAAGTTTGGTGTCGATCGGACAAAAGTTGTGACCCGTGAAAACTTTGAAGTGTTTTTGATTAAATCCAAAATGGCGGAAATTCCAATGGGGCGAAATTAACATCATAGGTATCGTCGATCTCGGCATGATCCAAGGAGTCCAACAGTACCAAGTTTTTGAATATCAGGCATACGGGTCAAAAGTTATGAGGAAAAACGCAATTTTGCTAATTACATCGCCCCCTAGTGGCCGAATGACACCAAATTTTTATTGCGCACTTCTAGGGGAGTGTCGAAGCCCGTGACCGAGTTTGGTCTTCGGAAGTCAAAGCGTCGCCGAGATATAAGAAAACTTCCTGTTTGGCGGCGTTGCCGGCGACTGCGATCGGCTAACGCGAAAAGTCGGCATGAACTGTCACTGGGGCAACCCACGGTATGTGCGGATATCGCAATTTCATTTCAAATAAAAACGCATCAAGAGATATGAGCAAAAACAATGTTTTGCTAATTATAGCGCCCCCTAGTGGAGAAATGACACCAGATTTTTATCGTGCACTTGGGACAGAGTCTGGAAGCGTGGTACCAAATTTGGTTTCATTGCACCAAAACGTTGCCGAGATAAGAGCTCAAATGGAAAACGGCGCCTTCGCCGCCAATTTTGATTGGCTGTTACGGCCAAACGGTTTCGAATCTGAAGATTCCTTCTGATAACTTTTGTGCGCATTGGTCAGAAGACGGTCTGTGCCAATTTTCGTGAGAATCGGACAAAATTTGTGACCGCTGAAACTTTTTTCGTGTTTTTGATGAAATCCAAAATGGCGGAAAATCCATCATGACGGAAATTGACGCCATATGGTGCGTTGAACTCGGCTTGGTCCAAGGATGCCGAGGATACCTTGTTTTCAAAAATCGGACATACGGTTCAAAAGTTACATGCACAAATGTACTTCAAACTTTGACCCGTTGGTGGCGCTAGAGCGTGGTTAGTGCTTACATGAAACTCAGTCAAAGTAATGTTGAGACTGTCCTTAAGCTGTGTGCAAAATTTGACAACTTTTTACCATACGGTTCTATGGGCTGCCATAGACTCCCATGGCGGAATAATAATAATAATAATAGGGAAGAAAACGTACAAACACAATAGGTGTCCTACGCAGCTTCGCTGCTTGGCCACCAATTAAAGCTGCAAGCAGCATTGAGGTGGCCAAGCAGGAAGTTCGGCAGCGCAGATTTGCCATGTAACTCAATGCAGTCGCATCAGACATAAAGCATTAAGCAGTCACAGCAGGTTTCGAGCCAAAAAAGCCAGGATCCTGTTTGGCGAATGCTTTTGCCAGTTGTTCCAGAAAGCAAATACATCGATAAGGCATGGTCCGAAGATGGCCTGTTCCAATTTTGGTGAAGATCAGATGAAATTTGTGACCTGTGAAAATGTTTTGATGTTTCTGATTAAATCCAATATGGCGGCCGAATCAATTACGATGACATCACAAGTTGACGTGGGTCGGCCTAATGACGTCTAACAGTATAACCAGACACCATTAGTACATTTTAATTCCAAAGACATCAACAGCTACAGGCCAAAATGCATGGTTGCTAATTGCAGCGCCCCCTAGAGGTCATAGGTCGCCAAAATTTATTGAGCGTTCCCCTGATCGGGTCCTGAGTCCATGTACCGAGTTTGGCTTTGATACACGCAAGGGCTGCTGAGATATGAGCTCACTTCCTGTTAGGGGCTTCGCCGCAAATTTCGATTGGCTGTTACGGGAGAACGGTTTTAGTTCCGAAGACAAAAAGTAACGCATTAATGAAGCACGGTCCGTAGATGACGTGTGTGAAGTTTGGTGTCGATCGGACAAAAGTTGTGACCCGTGAAAACTTTGAAGTGTTTTCGATAAAATCCAAAATGGCGGAAATTCCAATGGGGCGAAATTAACATCATAGGTATCGTCGATCTCGGCATGATCCAAGGAGTCCAACAGTACCAAGTTTTTGAATATCAGGCATACGGGTCAAAAGTTATAAGCGAAAACGCAATTTTGCTAATTACATCGCCCCCTAGTGGCCGAATGACACCAAATTTTCATTGCGCACTTCTAGGGGAGTGTCGAAGCGTGTGACCGAGTTTGGTCTTCGGAAGTCAAAGCGTCGCCGAGATATAAGAAAACTTCCTGTTTGGCGGCGTTGCCGCCGACTGCGATTGGCTAACGCGAAAAGTCGGCATGAACTGTCACTGGGGCAACCCACGGTATCTGTGGATATCGTAATTTCATTTCAAATAAAAACGCATCAAGAGATATGAGCAAAAACAATGTTTTGCTAATTATAGCGCCCCCTAGTGGAGAAATGACACCAGATTTTTATCGTGCACTTGGGACAGAGTCTGGAAGCGTGGTACCAAATTTGGTTTCATTGCACCAAAACGTTGCCGAGATATGAGCTCAAATGGAAAACGGCGCCTTCGCCGCCAATTTTGATTGGCTGTTACGGCCAAACGGTTTCGAATCTGAAGATGACTTCTGATAACTTTTGTGCGCATTGGTCAGAAGACGGTGTGTGCCAATTTTCGTGAGAATCGGACAAAATTTGTGACCGCTGAAACTTTTTTCGTGTTTTTGATGAAATCCAAAATGGCGGAAAATCCATCATGGCCGAAATTGACGCCATATGGTGCGTTGAACCCGGCGTGGTCCAAGGATGCCGAGGATACCTTGTTTTCAAAATCGGACATACGGTTCAAAAGTTACATGCACAAATGTACTTCAAACTTTGACCCGTTGGTGGCGCTAGAGCGTGGTTAGTGCTTACATGAAACTCAGTCAATGTAAAGTTGAGACTGTCCTTAAGCTGTGTGCAAAATTTGACAACTTTTTACCATACGGTTCTATGGGCTGCCATAGACTCCCATGGCGGAAAAATAATAATAATAATTAAAGCTGCAAGCAGCATTGAGGTGGCCAAGCAGGAAGTTCAGCAGTGCAGATTTGCCACGTAACTCAATGCAGTCGCATCAGACATAAAGCATTAAGCAGTCACAGCAGGTTTCAAGCCAAAAAACCCAGGATCGGTTGAGATATAAGGTCACTTCCTGTTTGGCGAATGCTTTCGCCAATTGCTCCAGAAAGCAATGCATCGATAAGGCATGGTCCGAAGATGGCCTGTTCCAATTTTGGTGAAGATCAGATGAAATTTGTGACCTGTGAAAACGTTTTGATGTTTCTGATTAAATCCAATATGGCGGCCGAATCAATTACGATGACATCACAAGTTGACGTGGGTCGGCCTAAGGACGTCTAACAGTATTACCAGACACCATTAGTACATTTGAATTCCAAACACATCAACAGCTACAGGCCAAAAGGCATGGTTGCTAATTGCAGCGCCCCCTAGAGGTCAAAGGTCGCCTAGATTTCTCGAGCGTTCCCCTGATCGGGTCCTGAGTCCATGCATCGAGTTTGGCTTTGATACACGCAAGGGCTGCTGAGATATGAGCTCACTTCCTGTTAGGGGCTTCGCCGCAAATTTCGATTGGCTGTTACGGGAGAACGGTTTTAGTTCCGAAGACAAAAAGTAACGCATTAATGAAGCACGGTCCGTAGATGACGTGTGTGAAGTTTGGTGTCGATCGGACAAAAGTTGTGACCCGTGAAAACTTTGAAGTGTTTTCGATAAAATCCAAAATGGCGGAAATTCCAATGGGGCGAAATTAACATCATAGGTATCGTCGATCTCGGCATGATCCAAGGAGTCCAACAGTACCAAGTTTTTGAATATCAGGCATACGGGTCAAAAGTTATGAGCGAAAACGCAATTTTGCTAATTACATCGCCCCCTAGTGGCCGAGTGACACCAAATTTTCATTGCGCACTTCTAGGGGAGTGTCGAAGCGCGTGACCGAGTTTGGTCTTCGGAAGTCAAAGCGTCGCCGAGATATAAGAAAACTTCCTGTTTGGCGGCGTTGCCGCCGACTGCGATTGGCTAACGCGAAAAGTCGGCATGAACTGTCACTGGGGCAACCCACGGTATCTGTGGATATCGTAATTTCATTTCAAATAAAAACGCATCAAGAGATATGAGCAAAAACAATGTTTTGCTAATTATAGCGCCCCCTAGTGGAGAAATGACACCAGATTTTTATCGTGCACTTGGGACAGAGTCTGGAAGCGTGGTACCAAATTTGGTTTCATTGCACCAAAACGTTGCCGAGATATGAGCTCAAATGGAAAACGGCGCCTTCGCCGCCAATTTTGATTGGCTGTTACGGCCAAACGGTTTCGAATCTGAAGATGACTTCTGATAACTTTTGTGCGCATTGGTCAGAAGACGGTGTGTGCCAATTTTCGTGAGAATCGGACAAAATTTGTGACCGCTGAAACTTTTTTCGTGTTTTTGATGAAATCCAAAATGGCGGAAAATCCATCATGGCCGAAATTGACGCCATATGGTGCGTTGAACCCGGCGTGGTCCAAGGATGCCGAGGATACCTTGTTTTCAAAAATCGGACATACGGTTCAAAAGTTACATGCACAAATGTACTTCAAACTTTGACCCGTTGGTGGCGCTAGAGCGTGGTTAGTGCTTACATGAAACTCAGTCAATGTAAAGTTGAGACTGTCCTTAAGCTGTGTGCAAAATTTGACAACTTTTTACCATACGGTTCTATGGGCTGCCATAGACTCCCATGGCGGAAAAATAATAATAATAATTAAAGCTGCAAGCAGCATTGAGGTGGCCAAGCAGAAAGTTCAGCAGTGCAGATTTGCCACGTAACTCAATGCAGTCGCATCAGACACAAAGCATTAAGCAGTCACAGCAGGTTTCAAGTCAAAAAACCCAGGATCGGTTGCTGCCGATTTCGATGGGCTGTTACGGGCGAATGCTTTTGCCAGAGCTGGCCCTAATGTGGCCCTAATCTGGGCAAAACCATTTTCAGAAGTGGTTCCTGATGTCAGCCTTAACTCAGCCACTATATTTATGTGCCATATTTATTCATATATATATATATATATATAAAAACAAGTACAGCATTATAAGCAAATGTTTATTTTTTATAGTCATGTCGACACAGTACACACACCTGCTCACCTACCTTGTATATACACACACATTTACGGTATTGAGCAGCTTTGTGAGTGAAGTGCAGTGGTATAAGTCTGGTTATGTTTCAGAGTTGAGCAGGCTGATGGCATGTGGATAAAAACTGTTCTTCAACCTTTCAGTCTTTGTCCTCAGGCATCGGAAATGCCGACCTGATGGCAGTAGAGAGAAAACTGGATTCTTCCCACTCTCAGCACGAGTTTAAGATATAATACCTTTATTTTTATGTATATAGCACCTTTTAAAAACAGCGTTTACAAAGTGCTTTAACATTCAAGCATGAATAAAATACTCAGGCAAGATAGAACAACCAACAATATTTATGAAGACAATAAAAGCAATTAAAAGTTAAATTACATAAACAACCACATAACAAAATCAATAAATGTAAATAAAATAAAACACAGTAAAATAGAATGACTTAATTCAAGTTAAAAGTTAACAAAAAAAGCTAAAAGGAGAAACCTCACATAAAAGCAATTCTATAAAAATGAGTTTTAAGAAGTGATTTAAAAGAATTGACTGATTGTGCACGCGTTATGTCCTCAGACAGGGCGTTCCAAAGTCGAGGGGCTGTAATGGCAAACGCTCGGTCCTTGACCTTGGAACAGCCAGAAGGGAACCACCTGAGGACCTAAGGGTGCGGGCTGGCTCGTAAGGAGTCAGTAACTCTGATATGTAACTTGGAGCCAGCCCCTGACGTGCCTTAAAAGTGATCAGTAAAATCTTAAAATCAATTCTAAAACAAACAGGGAGCCAGTGAAGAGAAGCTAAAATCGGTGTAATGTGCTGTTGTCTGTTAAAACCAGTAAGAAGCCTAGCTAAGATATGGTGCTGTCCATTTCCTGGTTTCTCTTCATCCTCTTCAGTCTGCCACCATCTCTACCTGGAGAGAGATGAACCATCTTGATGGTCCAGTCTATTTCCTGGTCTGTCGCCCCAGATGTTAGTCAGTTACGCCAACAGCAGCTGAAACATACACACACAAATGATTGGAAATGAACATTTTTGTATCATTAGGTAATATGGCTACTGTAATTCTATTAAACTGATAGTGATGACAATATTCTGGTGTCAGATAAGCGTTCTCCCTACATCTGCTTGGTTTAATTTATGTACAAAACAAGGACTTACAGTGTTACACAAACTGTGAGTAGTCAGTATCAGTATGTAATCAATAAAAATAACTCTAAGATTCTTGAAAATAGAGTCTGTAGGTTTGTAAACAACATTCAAACCGACCCTTTTTATGGTTGTTTACAAACAATAGTTTCAGTATAAGTTCCTAAACCTCAAACTTCACACCAGTCCCCTAGAACTGAAGAAGCTACTCGGATGAGTTGTGAAGCGTCTTCTCAAAAAAAATACAATAAAAACACATAACACATACATAAATAAAACTCTACAAGTCCACAGTTGCCTTTTTAAACGCTATTTTTGGATTGAAGCACGACATATCTGCAATTGTCAGGTCAGCGGAAAATAAACGCCAACGGTCAGCTAGCAGAAGCTAAGGTAGTAGCACTAATGTTTAACTAGCCGGAAAAAACTTGGGGAAAAAAAGAAAACGACCGGCAAAACATCCGCTGTGTTAAGTTCGTCTATATCATTTATTCAAAACTAATATGATAGTTTAACAGCAAAACAGTGCAGTCCATCCTTTCCTGAGCCGCATTTTAGGCTAACGGTAATCGTTAGCTAACGCTAACCACGCGTTAGCCACATAGCTAACCGTTAGCGCCCCTTGTTAACATTCAGGCTAGACTATTGTCTTTGTATTCCAACTGCTAACGCATTGTCTCAAAAACAAACGTTATCGTAAACATAAAACTGATGCATTTCACTCACCACGTCTTTGTTGTCCGTCTCACCGGAGTGCACGAGCAGCCATCAGCTCCGGCCACAGTGACGTCGGTCGCGTCTGTCACCTGGACGGTTACGTTACTTCCGTTGATTGGCTGATGAATTTTTTATTTTATTTTATTTTATTTTATTTTAATTGTTTATTTAGATAGGGACAGTGCATATTCATGGGCATCAGTACAAGTACACAATGTAAATATGCTAGAATTAGCACCATAGCTAGTTTTCATCTGTGAAAATATGATATCTGTCCTGTTTTGACAAGAACGCTATTGTTAAGGGTGATAGTTGATTTTGATTGACATCGATAATATATCATAATAATATTTTATTTATTTATTTTTATTAAAACTGTCATGTTAAACAACAACTCAGTCAAAAATATCGAAAAATAACTTTAAGGGTGGGATGAGTCCGGCCTCACATATGTGGCCCAGAGGTCTAAGCTGGTATGTGGGCCGAATACATTCTACAAGTGGCCCACATCTGTCTGCCGGAGTCAAGACAGTGCCGCCTTTGCCGCATCTGGGCCATGTCCGGCTCACATGCCGTATGCCAGTCCCGAGTGAACGCCACCTGTGCCGGCTTCAAGCCAGATCACATGTCTCTGCTATGTATAGCGTTTAGTTCAACCTTTCATCTCCAGTCCTATCTGTATTTTTGAAGAGTGGGCTGTCCTGAAAAATAGCCTACTTTACGGCTTTAGTATCGAGCCTATATGCGTGTGTGTTCGTGTCGGCCGCTGTCCAAGGTTCTGAAATGCGAAACGGCTGTTTTAGGAAAACATAAATCGGCGCCTATGGTCTGTGCCAGTTTTGGTGAAGATCAGATGAAATGTGTGACCTGCGAAAACTTTTTGATGTTTTTGATTAAATCCAATATGGCAGCCAGATCAATTATTTTGACATCAAAAGGTTGTCCGAGTCTTTTATCTGTTGGTGCGAAGTACAGCGCTTTAATCAACGCCGACAGTCTGATTGCGGGCAGCTCGAAGACGATACTTTCGCATCTGGTGAAGAGATGTATCAATTCAAGGTGCAGGGACGTCTGGGTCAAGGGGCTGCGTTGGTCTGGTGCGAAGTAAAGCGCTTTAATCAACGCCGACAGTCTGATTGCGGGCAGCTCGAAGACGATACTTTCGCATCTGGTGAAGAGATGTATCAGTTCAAGGTGCAGGGACGTCTGGGTCAAGGGGCTGCGTTCGTCTGGTTTGAAAGAAACAAAGTAACAAATGCGAGGACTGGAGCGAGTTTAAATGCTGCGGCCGAAGCGCTGCTTTGGTCAGAGGGACAAGCAGCAAGGAGAAGGAAGACTAGGTGAAACACTGCAGAATGGCCAGCCCAGCAAAACAAGCCAGAACCGAGTTGGAGAGCGCGGTCGGGTACATTCACTGCGTGTCCCCCATCAAGAACTCCAAGAGGAACATGAGATACTTCGACGCCAGCCTGCAGACCGGCCGTGAAGAGTACCATCGGCTGGTGTCGTTTTCAGCCGAGAAGCGGCTGGCGTTTGCGCAGTCGTCGCTGGCGAAGCGAGCAGTGAAGCTGACCAACGTGAGGAAAACCGTCAGTAAGTAGCCCGCAACTGCTGTTATTTAATTTACTTATGTGCGCAAGGAGACGATCAGTGATGTAACTTTGGCATGCGTTTCTGTTCAGGTTTCAGCGACCCCGCCGGCTTCGATATACTGTTCTCCAACGCCAGCGGTTTGGACGTGGTGGACACGGCGCCCTTCATGTGGAGAGAGCCCCCCGGCACGACCCGCCTGCAGATCGCGGACGTGTTGGTACTAGGACCGAGACAAAAAGTAAGTGGAGAGCGCAAGAGTTGCACAGCCTGCGGTCTTCCTGAACACACCGCTGTTCTCCCTCGCGGCTCACTAACCGTTTTTGCCTTTGTCATGTTTTGTTACAGGTGGGCGAGTTGCATGCAAAAATACTGCCAGACGGTGTTGTGAGCCGGGTGGTGCCGGTGGACGGGGTGATGAGGGAGCTGAAAGAGTTCTGGATCTGCGACAGGAGTGGCCAGACTAAACTGACGCTGTGGGAGCGCAGCATCGTGGACGTCGAGCCTTCCAAGTCCTTTAAGCTGTGCCATCTGGTGACACGAAAGTCGGGTGACCTGACGGTACTGACCGGCACTCCGTTCACCACCGTGACCGCCACCGAGGACGTGGGCGAGCCCGAATCTTTGGAGCCCATGAACGACCCCAGAGACGCCACGACCACTCTCCGCGGCTGCGTCAGCGCGGTGTGCATCTCGCAGAAGCGGCGCTGCCGGAGGTGCCACAAGAGCCAGGAGGAGTTTCCCAAGCGCTGTTCAACACACAGATGCGAGGGCTGCAGGATGCTGCAGAAGTCCTCGTCCTTCGAGGTCGCATACAGTGGCTCGTTGGAGCTGAGTTGCGACGGCGAGGACCAGTGCTTCAGTCTGACCAACTCCGCCGTTTGGAACTACGCGAGGCAGCACCTGGGCGACTCCGTCAACGAGGCGGAAGGAATTGAGGAGAACCTCCTCTGCGCCGGGAACATCCAGGTACTCGTGAACTGTAGCGGACTGATTTTGTCCATTGACCCTTTGGTCGAGACAAAAGTTGACTCCGTGGTTGCCCCAGCTGCGTCTGGCAATACGCCATTGGCTGAAGGAGAAATTACGGGCGAGGAACTGGAGCGTTTGTTTGCCGCAAAACCAACCGTTTGATGTTTTGTGTGTTTTGCTCCGTTTTCATTGACTTTTGTAAAAAAAACTGTTTGTTATGTTTGGGGAAAAAAGTTGTTTTGTTTGAAAACGTTTGTTCTTTGCACTTTGCTTTGTACATTTGCTTCATTTAAGCAATCCACCGACCGTTTGATGTGTTGTGTTTTGCTCCGTTTTCATTGAGTTGTTAAAAAAAAAAAAAAAAAAAGAGTTTCTTCTGTTTGGAAAAAAGTTGTTCTGTTTGAAAACGTTTGTTCTTTGTATGCACTTACCGTTTGCTTCATTTAAATAAAGTTACCAATTTCTTTCAACCTTTTTTCCACCATGTCTTGTTTGGCGGTAGGGTGAGGGAAGTAAGTAAGTAAGTAAAGTAAGTAAATTTAATTTATAAAGCACATTTAAACACAGCATAGACTGACCAAAGTGCTGTACAGTTCTGACTTTTCTGACTTTCACAAGGGGTCTTTTGCATGAAAAGTTTGAGAACCCCTGGTATGGAGCAAATAATTTAATGTGCGGCATGTTAAGTAGGCATACCTAGACATCCCAATAGGTGGCGACAATGATTCGAATATGATAACTTATTTAATCGATCTACTTCAAAATGTAAATTTAAACGTAATACTCTTAAATATGTTTTATTCTGATCTGTAAGTGGATAGATCATTTTTGGTAGTGTTTATAAATATTTTGATAGCATGGAAATGGCATTAAACAGTCACAAATCAAGTCACATTTAACGACTTTTATTAAGGGGTATAGACTAAATAATATGTTATCTATATATTCTATTGAACTGACTGGGATAATAACAGCCCTTAGGTGGATCGAAGAGGTTAAGCCATTGCGAAATGTAATCTGTACAGACTCCATGGCAGCTTTACATAGTCTAGATACAGGTCACTCTTCAAGGGAAGATTTGATTATTGAAATTAAATATCTGTTACTGCAGCTCAGGAACCTTGGAATCATTATGCAGTTTTGTTGGGTTCCAGCTCATATAGGCATTAAAGGTAATGAAGAGGCAGATAAAATTGCAAAAAAGATGTTGGAAAACAAATATATAGGAATTAATGTTCCAATGGGAAAAGGGGGAGGTCAAATCCATTATTAAATCAGTAATTATACAAAAATGGTAAAGGGAATGGGATGCAAAGTTTAATGCAAGACACTACCATACATATCAGAAGAATGTGACAGGGAAAAGGCTTAATTTGCTGAGTCTAAGCAGAAGAGAAGAAGTGGTCTATACTAGACTTAGGGTAGGGCATACAGGACTAAACTCTACCTTACATATAGTAAAGGGTAATGGTTTGTGCATAGTGTGCCAAGTCAGAGAAGAACATGTTGATCATGTACTCTTTAAGTATGAGAAGTATAATGATAATAGATTAATCTGGCAAGAAATGGAAGGGGAGAATTCAATTAATGAAATTCTGGAAGAAAAGGGCATGACAAGTGAGACACTGAAAGCTTTATTTATTTATCTTAATAATACTGGTTTAATGAAAAGAATATAATTTATTTATTTATGTATGTATTTTTATTTGTTTTGTTTAATATAAGCCTAGACTCCATTACGTTCATGGTATTACACACTCCTGTACAGTTGGTAGCGGTATACTACAAAATAGTCATCTGCCAAGAAACAGAAGAAGAAGAAGACTTTCATTACGACGAGAAACAGAAGCGCTTCCTTTCACCTGATTGCCATCAGCGAGTAAGACGTTTGTTGAAGATCTGAAGGTAATTGACTGATGTTTGTATATTTGGCATTGACCTACTTATACTAAGTATGAGGAAACTAGCAGTTATGAGGTTATAACATTATATATTAGTTGGTGTCTCTGGAGAGTGACATTAGTTCGTTTCATGAACGTTAATGTCGAGTCATATTTTGAAGTAGCTAACTTAACGTTAGCTAAGTGAACATTGAGAAAAGTTAGCTGGGGGTCTTAACTGAAAGTGCTAATCAGCAATTACCAATTAACATTATGAGCAGATTGGTGCAAACTAGTATAAGTTTAATAACTGGTCGTTTACTGTTACCACGTTGGTTTACTGTTGTTGATGGAAATTCTGGAGACACGAGAGAGTATTTTAAATTAGCAACTAATTTAACGTTAGCAGAGCAGCATGTTCGATAAGATTAACGTCGCAAATTTGAAATGTCGGTCCCTTTTTTTTTTGTAGAAAGCTTAACTATATTATTTAGGAAGTGCATATTCAGTTGCGGTATCATACGTTGTATGTCGCCTTGGTGTGATATTTTTCAGGTTAGCTTCAATCTGGACTAGCTTAACGTTAGTTAGCAAACAGTAAGCTAACATGAGTGTCTCCAACGTAAACGTTGGTCATTTTTCGAAATCCAAATGCTGTAACGTTACATTAAGCTTAATCACGTATTTTTTTTCTATGCTGTATTGCTTTTGACAATGATTGACTTTCACTCCGACTCAAACTGGAAGCTTTTCATGATTCAATTGGAGAAATCTGTTCAATCATTTGACTGACGTTCTGGACTTGCATTGTAACTTATGCATAAACGGGGCCATGCAACGGAGTTGCAAGGACCCCATTGTTTTCGTACTGTTTATTATTATTTTCCAGGAACTTTAGAAAATTCTATGCATGTCTAAACATGTGCGAAAAGTCCTGAAAATTTGCAGAAAGATTCGTTTGCCCGAAAATTGTTAGTGTATATGGGCCACAAGCACGGGCGTGGCAAAATGGCTCTGTAGCGCCATCTACGGACCAGCCCCTGAAGCCCGTTGCGTCTAAAAATCTGGAAATATGTCACATATATGTATCATCCCAGGACGCACAAAAAAGTCAATTGGAGACATATTCTAAACCCAACAGGAAGTCTGCTATTTTGATTAAAGCAGTGAAAATTGGACAAAAAATGGTGTTGTAGAGTTTGTAAATCAGGCATTAACCTCATCAGATTAACTTCAAAATTTGAGAAATAGGTTGTTGTAAGCCAGGCGAACGATCCTGACGGTGGTTTATTGACTTTTCGTCGAAGTGGCGTGGGTCTCCTGGCCCCTAAAAGTTTGCATGACACAGGAAGTTGCATTAAACGTGCTTTAATTCAGTCCAAAGTGCATCAAACTTTACAGTATTGTTACTGGTCCCTAACTGAACACATCCATATGTCAATATTCATGCAATTATTGTAGTGTCACCTATTGTGAACAGGAAATGTCTGATTTTGCTGGTGTCTGTTGTATGAGCTGCTGTTACTGTCAGGATGTTTAGAGTCTCTTAAAATGTTGTCAGGACAGACTTATGAGCTTTGTGATCACTCCCTGTGAAAATTGTGAGTTTTCGTTAAGCTTTGGCCTGTGATGGTAGTAAAAGTGAAAATTTTCACCGTCTCACTGTTTCTATCATCAGTGCACGTAGTTTGCTACTTTGTCCAGCAGATGGAGCCAAAGTATTTCTCTCTGGTTGCTGGCTTTCTGTGTGTGTGTGTGTGTGTGTGTGTGTGTGTGTGTGTGTGTGTGTGTGTGTGTGTGTGTTGGTTAAACGTGTAATGATGGGTGTAGCTGTTTTAACATACTCTGATGACACAGAGAGAATAATTATTATTAATTAATTGTTTGTTGATGCCACAGAGAGAGTACATTCAAAAGAGCCGAGACTATCTGTGCTGCCGCTTCTGGCATGCACGTCTCCACCTGAGGGTGGCAGTGTGGCGATTGCGATTGTAGTAGTTTCAAGAGAAGAAGTCGTTTTGCAGCTAAAGTTCAGCCTTACCGATCGTTCAAGAGTTAAGAGAACATATGTCTGAGTATTATAAATGCGTAGTCATGTGTGTTGCTGCTGTTTGTATAAGGTCGCGGTCGTTTGATGTTGCCGCCGCTATGGCGATGCTAGTTCCGTTAGCCTGTCTATGGTGTTTCGCATTGTACATTAGCATTAAGCTAGCGGAGATTATTCTTTGTTGTTATGTCAGTCTTTACTAGATGTAAAGAGAAGTAAGAGATACTTAGAGATACTTAAGATATATTGTTAATTTTATCACAGATGAGTTGCTCTGACAAATATTGAATTGCATTGACTGGGCATCGTGCCACGGTGCATTGTTACTCCACTGTATGAGAAGTGCAGCCAGGGCTCGTTCAACGCTGCTTGCATCTTTAATTCGTTTTTATCCCCGCGTCATGCCTTTTCCAGTTGGTCAACATCTGTCTAAGGTGTAACTGTAAATATGTACAACAAAGGTTCCATTTTATAGACCTAATGATGTTAAGCAAGCCTCTTGGGCTTTGTTTTTACTCGTGTGTGTGCATGAAATATCAGGTCAAATTAAGAACACAATATAATGTTTGAGTTGATATTAATAATGGCTCTAAAACATTACTACTTTTGCTTTGTATTATTGTATCCTTTGCAGATATTGAGATTGTGTCCCTGCTTTTGAAAGGTAAGCATGAGTGTTCTTGATGAATGTGGAGTGACCGACCCTTGCACATGAAGGTAGAGAAGCAGGATTGAGGGCTGTGGAATTGAGCATTATTGCAATCAAAATGTAGCCTACAATACTTGAGCCTTTTTAGCTATGAGGCTCTCTAGCATTGCAGTGAAGGCATTGCAGACCTACGTTCAGAAGCTGCTTGAGGTGACTGGTCTCCACACTTGTAAGATGTCAGTGATTAGACACGTGACATTTTCAACTGGAAAAACAATATATCAGGTCTAGCAGAGTATGCAAGCAAGTAAGCACTGAACTTGATTTATCCAGCAGTATTATGATTGTGTTTTTATTGAAAGGCATGTAATGTTGAACAAATGTTAAATGTTATGGCTCCTGCACACTGCCTGTGTGGCGTTTCTGTTGCTTGGCGTTTTCTGTGTCTGAACACCAGAAATGTGTCTTGTCTGCTGTGTTGTGGTGGCCCCTCTGCCTGTGAAAACATCTCTTCACTTTCACTTTTGAATGGAAACGCTTCCAACACGCTTGTGTGTTGCGTGTAAAATAGGAATTGGTCCTATTTCTAGCATGCACAAGTTTTTGGCACGGCTCAAGCTGTGCCTCACACAGGCATTGTGCAAGCTCTAACCTGTTAACATCGGACCCAAAAATATAAATGGCCGTGCAGGCAGTGTGCAGGAGCCCTAAGTCTTAGTTTTTATTCATAAATGGATTGCAGTGATTTTTGTGTTGTTTTTTTTCGCTTTTTTTTTTTTGCTTTTGAATGTATTTGCTTTAAATTAATAGCCTGTCTTGAAGTTGTTAAAGAACGTTTGTGTGCATTGCTATCTTATAAAATATATTACAGTGTAGCTGTTTGAGTGAATTAAGTAGATGTGGCATATTAGACCTGACAATATTTCTGGTATGTGTTTTTTTGTGTTTTGCAGATGCCACGTTCGAGCAAAAAGTCTCTGGCAGCCAAGAGGAGATGGGTTGACAGGGGATCACAGGACCAGGGCTCCTCTGACAAGGTCTGGTGTCCATTCTACTTCATTTGTCCAGAAGTATTATGATTGTGTATTATCATCATTATCATTGTACACTTTTAATGTTGCTCCAATTGTTATTCACAGTGAGGAAGTAGCAGATTTTTTCAGTATGCTGCAGAATGATGTGCAGCTTAAATTTATAATAATGGAATATAAAAGTGAGGGAGTTGTTAAAGAATCTCCATGCTATAAATATATGCACTGCAATTCTGAAAGTATGTTTATTTTACAACTGCTTAAATGATTAGTGTAACTGTAAGAGATAATTAAGGAAATGTTAAGTTAGACTTGATATTTTATATGGACTCTGTGTGTTACAGATGCCACGTCCAGGAGAAGCTGACCTGGGGTCCTGTGACGAGGTTGGGCGTCCTCGTGAAAAAAAAGCCCAAACACCTGCTCAAAACAAAGTCTCTAACAAAGTCTCTAACAAAGTCTCTAACAAAGTCTCTAACAAAGTCTCTAACAAAGTCCCAAACTCTTTGCCAAACTCTTTGCCAAACTCTTTGCCAAACTCTTTGCCAAACTCTTTGCCAAACTCTATGCCGAATGATATGCCAAACTCTATGCCAAACTCTTTGCCGAATGATATGCCAAACTCTATGCCAAACTCTTTGCCGAATGATATGCCAAACTCTATGCCAAACTCTTTGCCGAATGATATGCCAAACTCTCCAATCACTCTCTCTGACTCTCTACCAAAGTCTCATGCCTCTTATGGAAACTCGGTGCCATACTGTGTCAATGAACAAACTGTAACTAACGATTGTTCCTGTTTGACTCAATCTGATGACTTTCCAGAGAGATCTGTGCTGATGGGGTCGTTTCATCAAGGCCATTCACGGTTTGGAAATGTGCGCAACAAGCAGTGTGGTGCCATCAGCTTGACTGCTGTTTTGAAGTCCAAGATGAAGAACGTGCAGAGCTGGGAAACTGAAGATCTTGATGATGTTTTGATTAAGGGAACTGTTCTTTACAGGTCAATGCGTGCACAGGGTCAAATAAGAGACCGTGGAAGAGGTTACATTGCTGTGTCTGAATTGCCGAGGCAATGTGAAGTGTGGAATTGTGATTTTGCAATAAACTTTGCTGAATCTTACACTGGATTTATTCAGGCTGATGAGTATGATGATGCTTTACGTGATGTTGCTATGCCTTTTGATGTTGCACTGCAGCGGGCACTGTTTAACAATGATGCTTGTTTGTTAACCATTTGTGCTAACACATATGCTATAGTGAATGTAGGAGCAAGGTTTGCCTTTGTTGATTCACATGCTAACAGAAACGTCAACCGGAAAGGTAAGAGGTCAAGTTGTGTTGAGTACTTCAGCTCCGTACACTCCCTGTTCATGTTTGTTTCCGAGTTTGCACGATCTTTTGGCGTGAGCACACCAAGGTTTGAGGTAACTGGAGTCACCGTGATAACTGACGCCAATGCCCAGATGGACGATTCATCCAGCTGTTCAACGAGCTCTGCAAGTTGCCGTCCACTCTACAGCGATGTGGCGAAGCGTAAGCCTGAAGTGTGTCAACGAGTTGTAAGTGGGTCGTGTAAGTCTACAGTTGCAGCTAATTTCACATGTGGCACAGGATGTTCACAGACCACACCAGACACAAATGCTTCTTCTAACATCAACAGCAGACCACTCTACAGTGATGTTTTGAAACGAGTGCCCAGTAAGGATGTTAAGCAAAAGGAAATTGCAACAGATGATGTGATTCTAACTGATGCAGGTACGCACAAACAGTCTTTTCATTCTAACATAAACAGCAGACCGCTCTACAGTGACGTTTTGAAACGAGTGCCCAGTAAGGATGTTATGCAAAAGGAAATCGCAACAGACGATGTCATTCTAATCGATGCAGGTACGCACAAACAGTCTTTTCAACCTTTACAGTGTAATGTGCAAGCAACTGATGATGTCATTATAAGTGATGTAAGATTTCAGAAACAGGCTTTTAAACCTTTAATTCGCCAGGACCAGGATGCACTGTGCACATGTTTAGATCTTCAATATGAAAATGTTGACAAAGGCCTAATGGCAACCACTGATCTCGATGACATGGGATGTCCCTGTAAGATAAAAAGCATAAAACCTGATGGGAATTGCTTTTACCGTAGCCTAGCCTTTGCCATTTGTCACAATGAAGACAAGCATTTGAAAATAAGACGGTCTGTCGTGCGACACCTTCAGAGAAACGGCACCAAATTTGAAACGTATCTGAGGGATGAATACACATCTGTGCAGGACTATGTGACTAAATCAAGAATCTACTACTGTGGTTCATGGGCAAAAGAGATTGATATTTTTGCTGCTGCTGACTTATTGCAAACAACTATATTTACTTTCAATGATGGAAGATGGAATATGCACAGACCTACAGACTCACAGACATGTAGAGAGAACTGCATTTATTTAAATCACACTGGCAGTCATTATGAGGTTGTAACATGTGTTCAACACAAAGATGCAAGAAGTTGCGCAGGAATATGCCAGCCTGTAAAGACTGATGACAAGTTGAGGTCAACACGAAAAAGAAAGTTGAAGGATGAATCAGAAAATGTGAAAGCAAAGACAGATCGCCAGCGATATCACAACGACAGCGATTACAGAGAAAGAAAGCGTGCATATACTCGGAATAAGTATGCTTCTGATCCTAAATATCAAAAATATGTGTGTGACAACTCTAAGATGACATATAAGAAGAATGCTACCTTTCAAGCAATGGTACGCAAGTATTCTAGTGTCAAATATAAGACAAACAAGATCTTTCAGACTTATGTGCGTGAGTACTCCAAAGCCAAATATAAGACAAACAGGCCATTCCAGAATCTTGTCCGAGAATACTCCAAAGTCAAATATAAGACAAACAGGCCATTCCAGAATCTTGTCCGTCAGTACTCCCAAGCCAAATATAAGACAAACAGGCCATTTCAGAATCTTGTGCGTGGTTATTGTCGTATTAAATACAATAACAGCATTAACTTTCAGAACAAAAGAAAAGAGGCAAGCAAGAGGACATACAGAGAAAACAAAAACATTCGTACAGAAAAAATAAAACATGGTTGTGAGAATTATGCAAAGATGCAAAAGAAACAGGAAGACATAGACTTTGCTATTGATCATTTTCGTCAGGAGGTCAGCCGTGGTCCTGAATATGTCTGCTCAGTCTGTCACCGTTTACTCTTCAGGAAACAAGTGGTTGAGTGCAAGAGACATGGCTATGAAAGCAAAGGAGCAGAAGTGGCTGCATTGGCTAATAGATGCATAACTTTGCAATATTTACATGTATGTGATGTTGGATGTCAGCAGAGGTGCCATTTGTCGGATAGCCCGTCAAGCAAATTATGGATTTGTTTTACATGTCATCGAAAAATACTCGGAGGAAAACTTCCCGAAGAAAGTGTTACAAACAACATGCATTTGAATGAAATTCCACCAGAGCTTAAATGTCTCAACTCTTTAGAACAACATCTTATTGCACGTCACATTCCCTTCATGAAGCTGTTGTGTTTGCCTCGAGGCCGTCAGAGAGCTTGTCATGGTCCATGCGTCTCTGTTCCAGTTAATGACATAACTGTGACAAATATACTCCCAAGAAATGAATGTGATGACAAGATGATAAGAGTGAAACTGAAACGCAAATTGACATATAAAGGTCATTATGAGTACATGTATGTCCACACTGATCGTGTCAGAAATGCACTGAGGTATTTGATGGCAAACAATAAATGGTACAGTGATGTGACTATGAATGACGAATGGGTAAATTCTCTGAATGGAGCTGACCAGCATGAAGAAAGTACCAAACAGGAAACACCTCAAAACAGTGATGATGACAATGTTCCTGAGGAGCAAGCAGAGGAAGACGTAACTTATATCAAAGACCAGAATGGGCTTTTGTCTGATACATCATTACAACCTGTCGATCTGGGTTCAGAGATCATTGATCAGAATTTCCAGGATATACTTAATGTGGCACCAGGTGAAGGTAACAGTCCAGTGAGGTTGCTGTCCGATAAAACCAATGAGGCAAAATGTTTCCCTGTTTTGTATCCATCTGGTGGACCTACATTCCATGATGAAAGAGAGTCCAAAATAACTCTGTCACGTTACCTGAATACACGCATTCTGAATGCAGATGGGCGTTTTGCACAGAACACAGACTTCATTTTTTACGCACAATACATTTCAGAGGTGCATCAAGTTGTATCTGGCGTATCCGTGGCATTACGCAAAGGTGGCGGCAACTCCTCTCTGGAGTCACCAGACATGTTGTTGAACTCAGACTCATTGAGTAAAATATTGCGCAATGACGAAGGATACAAGTTCTTACGAGGAATTCGTGGCACACCTCCATACTGGATGTCAGTTCAGAAAGACTTATTTGCCATGATAAGACAACTCTCCATACCCACATTCTTTGCATCTTTTAGCTCTGCAGATTTGAGATGGCCTGAAATGCTGAACTCTATTCTAAGAATAGAAGGTTCACAAACGTCTGTTGATGATCTTGACTGGTCTGACAAATGTGGACTCATACGTCGAAACCCTGTCACAGCGGCAAGAATGTTTGATCACCGATGGCATTGCTTTCTCCGTGATGTAATCATGTCGCCAGCAGAACCCATAGGGAAAATAAAGGACTACTTCTACCGTGTTGAATTTCAACAGCGTGGTTCTCCTCATGTCCACTGTCTTTTTTGGGTTGAAAATGCTCCCAAGATTGATAAAGAGACTGACGATGAAGTGGCACAGTTCATAGATACATACATCACCTGTGAAATGCCACCTGAAACAGACGCAGAGCTTTACGAGGTTGTGAGCAGCGTACAGAGGCACAGCACAAGACACTCTAAGACTTGCCGCAAGAAAAACACAGTGTGCAGGTTCAATTTCCCACGTCCACCATCAAGCTGTACTTTCATCACAAGAGGCGGTAACTGTGAGGACCTGAATGGCAATGATGACAATACAAGTGCGAGTGCAATAATAAAGAAAGTTAAAACTGCGCTGACCATGCCTGACATGAATTTTGATACAGCCGATGCATTTTTTGAGTCTCTTGGGATAGATCAAGGTTTGTTTGAAAAGGCCTACAACATATGTTCCAAAAAGAAAAGCATTGTCCTGAAACGAAATCCTGGAGACATTTGGGTGAACCAGTACAACAAAAACTTACTCCGTGCTTGGCAAGGCAATATGGATATCCAGTATGTCACAGATGCCTTTTCAGTTGTGGTCTACATACTGTCATACATCACAAAAGCAGAACAAGAAATGGGTTTGCTCTTACAACGTGCCCAAGACGAGTCAATGAATGGCAACCTTGATGCAAAAGCAGCATTCAAACAGCTTGGAAGTGTATACCTACACAACAGAGAAGTTTCAGCCCAAGAGGCAGTGTATCGATTAACACACATGCACTTGAAAGAATGCTCTCGTGACGTACAGTTCATTCCTGTTGGTGATAATCCTGTTAGGATGAGTTTGCCATTGCATGTCCTCCAAGCTAAAGCTCAATTCCAACAGTGTAATGACGAAAGCAGCATTTGGATGACCAATGTGATCGAGAGGTATAAGAACAGACCTCAGAATGAACAGTTTCAGGATTTGTGCCTGGCCAGTTTTTGTTCTGAATACAGAATTCTACCAAAGTCACAGGTTCCGAGTGAAAGAGATTCACATGACATTATACAGCTCAACAACAACTGCGGCTTTGTGAAACGAAGGACCCGAACTGAACCTGCTGTCGTGAGGTATCCCAGATTTTCTCCCACAAAAAACCCAGAAAAGTACTTCCATTCATTGCTGCAACTGTTTTTGCCTTACTATGAAGACTGCCACCTCAAACCACCTCAGTTTGATACATATGAGCATTTCTATAAAAATGGTGCAGTGAAATGTGGCATTGATGTCCAAAGAGTGCAGTCAATTGTGGATACCAACAAAGCTTTATTTGAAAAAGAAAGTGATGAGATTGACAGAGCTAAACAGTTGCTGGAAGACAACATTGATTTACAAGATGCCTGGGCTCAGATATGTCCTGAAACAGAAAGGGAGCGTCTTCATTGTTTGGATCTGATGAAAGAAAAAGTTGTGGATGATGAAGGTGATGATGATGATGATGGCGACAAACTCATTCCTGACCTGACAGCAAACCCACAGACTACATGCACTTTGGAAACAAATCATGTGACAATGCCCAGAGAGGATGCATTGCATTTATTACGCTCATTAAATGAAGAACAGTCTGCCATATTCTATGCTGTTCGTAGGTGGTGTTTGCAGAAACTGTTTGGACAAAATCCTGAACCGTTGCGATTATTCATTACTGGTGGAGCAGGAACGGGGAAAAGCCATTTAATCAAAGCGATACATTACGAATCTACCAGGCTGTTGTCACAGATTGCTGAAAATCCGGAGGACCTCACTGTGCTTCTAACAGCACCTACAGGTGTGGCTGCATATAACATTGGCGCTGCAACAATTCACAATACTTTCTCCATTGGTGCAAATGTCAAACTGCCATATCAACCACTAGGTGACGAGAAAGTCAATTCTTTGCGAACCAAAATGGGCAGCTTGCAAATTCTGATCATTGATGAAGTGTCCATGGTCGACCATCGTCTTCTGGCCTACATTCATGGTAGACTGCGTCAAATCAAGCAGACTGGTGATTATTCCTTGTTTGCAAAAGTTTCCCTGATTTGTGTGGGTGATTTTTTTCAACTCAAGCCTGTGAAAGGAACGCCTCTTTTTGCTGAAAACAAAGGAGCCAACCTGTGGGACAA
The DNA here is from genome assembly GCF_963514085.1 of Chelon labrosus. NCBI lineage: Eukaryota > Metazoa > Chordata > Actinopteri > Mugiliformes > Mugilidae > Chelon > Chelon labrosus. The sequence continues at coordinate 6,247,744 of NC_140348.1, forward strand.
CAACTTTGAGGTTGCAGAACTAACTAAAGTTGTCAGACAAGAAAATGCGGCATTTGCGGAAATGCTTAATCGTCTCAGAGTCCGTAAAAAGAACGAGCCTCTCACCGACTGTGATGTTCTCACATTGAAGCACTGTGAAACTGGTGAGGAATCTAATGACATTCATGTGTATGCTACAAATGCGGAGGTTGATGAATATAACGTGAAGAAACTGCAAGAGACCTGCCCAGATGCAATCAGCATACCTGCTCAAGACTTTGTCCGAAATCCCAAAACTGGAAGAATGGAACGGAAAGCTGGCTTTCACACAAAAGTGTTCAACTCTTGTTTGCCTAAATATGTTTCCGTGGGTGTTGGAGCAAGGGTCATGTTGAAGAAAAACATAGATGTGTCTGATGGCCTTGTTAATGGAGCATGTGGTAGAGTTGTGGAAATCATTCAAAGCCAACAAGAGGATGACATCCCTGCAGCTATCCATGTGGAGTTTGAAGACCCTAATGTAGGAAAGATCCAGAGGTCAAAAGCAAAAAGGGTTTCTGAACGTTCAACAATAGTGGAAGTGCAAGAGGAACAAGTGGCTAATGATGGTGGTGTACGAAGGCAACTGCCGATTAGCCTGGCCTGGGCAGTAACTGTACATAAATGTCAGGGGCTTACTGTTGAAAGGGCTGTTGTATCACTCAAGAAGATCTTTGCTCCAGGGCAAGCATACGTTGCGTTGAGTCGCGTGAGAACTCTTGGTGGGCTGATAATTGAGGACTTCAAAGAATCTGCCATATTTTGTGATAACAAAGTAGATTCGGCTATGGAATGCTTGCCTAAGTTTAACTTTGGAATGTCTGTTTCATCCAACATGAACCCTGTGTGCACAGTAGCACTTCACAATGTACAAAGTTTGAATGCTCACATTCAGGATGTTCAATCCCATAAAGTCCTCATGAGTGCTGACTGTATTTGCTTAACAGAGACATGGCTCAATGTAGACACTGATGAAGAGCCACAACTTCCAGGATACGTCTTCAAACACAATCCGAGGGGAAACTGTTACGATGACTCCGAGCCAGCCTTTGCAGCGCTGAAAGAACAACAAAGAGGTGGAGTTGGTGTGTATTGTTCAGAAAACATCGATGTGCAGGTGTCAATTCCAGAAAGGTGCAATTTCGAATGTCTGTATTTTGAAATACCTCGTGCAAATTTGACTGCTGCTGTGTTGTACAGGCCCAGCTCTTATAAGATTGACATGTTCCGAGAGCAGTTATTACAGGTCATTTTTGAACTTGAGAAGCATCCAGGGAGAAAGCTGATCATGGGAGACTTCAATGAGGATATCTTTGTATCTTCTACAATTCTCAAGTTACTAGAACGGCATGGATACAATCAGCACGTGCAAGCAGCTACAACTGAAAAAGGTACATTAATAGATCATGTTTACATTAAAGGCACAGAACATGTTGTTGTTGAAGTTGTGCAGACATACTACAGTTTTCATGAAGCAATACTGATCTCACTGTTGTAATGTTTTTTGTGATATATGGTATCTGTCTTTGAATAGGTAAGTATTTACATTCTGGTTATATTATGATGTCATTATGATTTTACTCCATAGTCCGTCCGCTAAGCGGGGTTTGGATGGGTGGGTGGGTGGTGGCAAGGAGAGAGCATACACTGGACGGCTCCTTGCAAGGGATGGGAGGGGTATAGGGGCCATTTTCCAAAAGAAGTTGCAAATAACGGTAAAGATATACAGATGAATGTGTAAATATCAGAAAGCAATACAGTTGATTTATTATCTAGGTGATTTTTTTAAGTCAGTGGATCGTTCCCTAATTGTCTCAAGCATTTCAGGCTATGTCTTGTTAATATTTGTAAAATTATTTCATTTTGTTTGCATTACACTACCATTACATATGTAATGCTTTAAATGCTAACAACAATCCAAATTAAATTCATAATGAATGGACAGACATAGCTCATATAGCGTATTGAATGTTTTCATTACCATTACTGTGAACCTTAACATCATCAGTGAATTACAGTTAAGACGCTACCAGTCAATAACAGCAAACACAGCTGTTCAATTTTAGTGCAGTAAAATCAAATTAACCATACTGTTTTACACAAATATTAGTCAGTTGAAGACTGGTATTATTATTGCAACACTGAGTTAAGGGACACAATAAATAAATCGTCAATGAAGTGAAAGAATAAATTGTGTATGAACGGTCTTGAGATTGTGTAAGAATGGTAAAAACAAACAAAGAAAACAAGTCTTAAAAGTGCAACTTCTTTTGGAAAATGGCCCCTGTACAGGGAACTTTTTTGTTCAACCCTTGACCCTTATTGTTGTCTTACTGACATATTCTTTGGCACAGTAAAGTCATGATACCATATGTACAAGATCACTTAAATAGTGCTGATTACAGACAATCTCTGTCATTTACTGTGGGATCAGGTCTGTTGCCTTTAAGATAACACAGGTTAGATGCCCAGCCTACATCTCGCTGCAACACCACTATTTCTTGGAAAAGGGCAGGATCTCCAAGGACATTCTGTTTGGTACAGTTGCCACCCGCACCGGGCATTGGAAGGACATGAAAGCCATGGACAGCAATGCAATCTGTGAGTAAACACACTTGCTGGAGACAGGCAATGTGTAAAGGAATCAAATTCAGAGGACATTCAAAAGGATTCGTTTGGATTAATTAAAAAAACAGCAACAACAGCCATAATTCCTGTGTGGGACTACAGAATCATTCTAAGCAGTGACTTCTATGTCTACAGAGACTGACAGGTGCATCTTAGCACTGTGTATATCTTTCATACCAATTGAACTGAACACCTTACCATTTTTGTTTGAGTGATGAAAATGCATGTTAGAAGTCATTTACATATTTAGCACTGTCCACTTGGTGTGCAGTTCTATAAACAGAGTCTAATACACATGGTGAATCAAACTAAATTGCATTGTTAAAGTAGTTCAAATATGCATCAGTTGATCATTTCATATATTAATGTGTCACAATATATTGACAGACTTTATATAATTATTTTGTTTATGTAAAAATGCTATGTTTTGACATGAAGAATTCAGAAAAGAAAGTTTGTTTTTGTTTCTAAATTTTAGATTGGGTGAGGACAATTCAGTTGACTACTTAATCAACCCAAGACAATTTTCAGCCATTAGTCCTGTACAACTACGTGAAACAAGACATATTTAATGGTTTACGTTTTATTTTTTCTGCCTGTGATGTCTCGTTTGTCTTTCATTTGGGCCTGATTTTGTATAAGGCTGTTCTTTTGTGTGGGACGGATTTGTTTTCGCTGCGACTATACTATAAGTATTTTGTTACCACACCAAGGACTATAATTTAGATGGTGTGTAACATGTTACTTTACTTGTTGATACATTGAATGAATTTTTTTTTTTTTTAATTTGTTTTGTTATGTTATGTTATTTTCAATTATTGTGAAGTATGTTTTGCCATGGATAATAACAAAGAAGGAAAAAGAAGGAAGAGTTATTGATATTATATCAGAAAAGTTACTTATACTCTATGAATTTCATTTCATAATGGCATATATGGAATCTGTTCACTAACATATTGCTAAATTTCACTGCTGGATCTGTACAATTAACCACCACAAAACAATGGACTGAATATGGAGTGAAAGAAGTCTTACTTTGTAAGACAAAACTGAAACAACCACTACAGAGGTTTGGAGTCGGAAGTGCTGTCATGAGATCTTCTGACATATTGACATTATGTGAGTACCTATTATAATTAACTGTACATTTTGTCAAAGACAGGCATTCTAATTCTGATTCATGCACTTTTGACTGGATGTAAACTTTAAGAAAAAGACATGCTGGTTTATTTCACCTGTGTAACAATAGCATGTAGACTTTTATTGTAAATGTACATCTGCTCTCAAATGAACATACAGAAAATGGTGGCCAAGGCCCAACAACGTAGCCTTTCGAGTGACCTGCACCAGACACAGGGCCTGCTGAGGATCACGGACATCCACCAGCCTCACAGCCTTCCGAGTGACCTGCACCAGTCCTGCTGCGGATCACGGACATCCTCCAGCAACGTAGCCTTCCCAATGAACTGCACCAGTCGCAGAGCCTGCTGCGGATGACGGACACCCGCCAGCCATGCACCCTTCCGAGTGACCTACACCAGTCCTGCTGTGGATCACAGACATCCGCCAGCAATGCAGCCTTCCCAATGAACAGCACCAGTCACAGAGCCTGCTGCAGATGATGGACATCTGACAGCCATTTGTAAATGTACATCTGCTCTCAAATGACTATACAGAAAATGTTGGCTCAGGCCCAGCAACACAGCCTTTCAGGTGACCTGTACCAGACACAGGGCCTGTTGAGGATCACTGACATCCACCAGCCTCACAGCCTTCTGTGACCGGCACCAGTCTTGTTGCGGATCACGGACATCCACCCAGCAACGCAGCCTTCCGAGTGACCTGCACCGGTCCTGCTGCAGATCACGGACATCCGCCAGAAACCTATCCTTCCGAGTAACCTGCACCAGTCTTGTTGCAGATCATGGACATCCGCCAGCCTCACAGTCTTCGGAGTGATCTGCATTAGTCCTGCTGCGGATCACGGACATCCTCCAGCAACGTAGCCTTCCCAATGAACTGCACCAGTCACGGAGCCTGCTGCGGATGACGGACACCCGCCAGCCATGCACCCTTTCGAGTGACCTACACCAGTCCTGCTGTGGATCACAGACATCCGCCAGCAACGCAGCCTTCCGAGTAACTGCACCAGTCCTGCTGCGGATCACGGACATCCGCCAGCAACGCAGCTTTCCGAATGACCTGCACCAGTCATGCTGCAAATCATGGACATCCACCAGTAGCGTAGCCTTCCCAGTAGTTGTGGTGGTGCAGACAGACTTGTACTTGTCAGAGTGCCTGTTAAGGTTCATGGATCCTCACCAGCCTTCTGACCTGCTGAGGCTCATGCAGCTGATATTGGCAATCTACAACAGCACTACAGGACAACATTACAAATGAGTTGTAGATGTGGCCATCTACTAAGGGCTGACAAGCCCAATTAAGAATATTGACTTTCTGCTGTAGATTATTATCATATGTTCATATCACATAGTCATATTTATTCATAACACATAGCCTTGTTTATTCTGCTCTTATAAAGTAACTGCTAATAGACTGCACATATTTATATCTAATTTCTATTATTATAAACCATCTTCTGTAAACAAACTGTATAATACTGTCTATACTGTAATATTTCTTGTCCTGCCTATGCCCCACCTGTCTATACTTTGTATATAACATTGACCTTTTCTGCTTTTTTTGCACTCCTGGTTAGACGCAAACTGCATTTCGTTGGCTTTGTACTTGTACTCTGCACAAAGACAATAACATTGAATCTAATGTAATTATAGGACCATTTAGTAATACAAGGAAAATAGAAGTAATTGGGGATATAATGACATCTTGTCTTTTCTCTGTTTTATTTTTTACTATTTTGGACATCTTTGTGTTTTGGGTACTATTTTGGACATTTGTGTTCATTGTTTTAAGTAGAACTTTATATTTCTTCCATTAAATTTAATACAATAATTCTAAATAAATGTCATACTATCATACTATCTACGAGGGTAGTTTTCAGGGTATTTGTTTGCATAACATGAAAAGATGTGATGGTGTGAATCACATGACAAAAAGGACACATTAAAGATTGTTTTGTCTACCCCAGAGTTGTAGCATATTATCAATGACTGCAGTAATGACTTCTAGTCCACAAATAGCCCGAAAGTTAAAGGAACCGTATGTAAGATTGTGGCCAAAACTGGTACTGCAATCACTTTCAAAATACTATGGACCGGTGTATCCCCTCATTTGTAGCTGCAGCTGTGATAACTAGAGCAGAGCTGGCAACCCGGATGCCGAAACACTACTGACTTCGTGATTAGTAGATAGGTGGAGGGTGGCGCATCACGCCAAAACACAACATGACAACATCAACATCAGTTGAGGGCTGCAACTTCATTTTTAAATGACAATATCCTGGCCGAACTATACTGTTGTCAGTGATATAAGTATTTGAAATGAACATGATTTCTTAATGTCTAGTGACATATCAGGACCATTTTATGATTAATTGAAATACATTTCTTACATACAGTTCCTTTAACAGACTAACCACACTTAGGGATTAACTAGCCTAAATTTTGAGATTGTAAGATTGTAAAATCTATGTAAAATTTAAATACACATCACTAGCTATGCTCTAATGAAATTGTGATTAATAAAGTACAAAGGTTGCCTTATCTTTCTTTACTCAAAAAAGACTTTGAGTACTCTTTGAGTAAATTTTTAAATGAAAGAACTTAAATACGTGAAGTTTTACATTCTTATACATAAACTGTTATCAAACTAAATTGCATTGACATCAAACATTGGCACGTGTCAGCCAAAGGATCTCTTTTTCAAAAGCCAGTAAGGTTTAAATGAAAAAACACGAAGACTTACAAGCCAAAATGAATTTCTGCAAATTGCAGTGCCCTCTATAGGTCAAAGGTCATCAAATTTATTAAGCCTTCAGTCTTTGGTTTTGATACATGAATCGGATGCTATATATGAGCTCAATTCCTGTTTGGCAGCTTTGTATGTAAGGCTCAGTCTGAAGATTGTCTGTGACAACTTTGTGACAAAGAGACAAAATCTGTGACCTGTGAAAATGTTTTTGCGTTTTGAAGAAAATCCAAGATGGTGGCAAGATCAGTTATGTTGAGGTAACAAGTTGCTATGTGTTGGCCCATGGAACTTCAAGAGCATTAGACATTCCTAGTAAGTTGTAAATCAGAACACATCAATATTTACAAGACAAAATGCCTTTTTGCTAATTGCAGGAACCACTAGAGGTCAAAGGTCACCAAATTTCTTGTGCATCCTTCTAATTGAGTCCTTAGTCCATGTACCTAGATTTGTTTTGATATCTGAAAGGGTTGCAAAGATATCAGCTCACTTCCTGTTTGACAGCTTCACCGCCGAATTTGATAGGCTGTTACGGGGGTATGCTTTTGCCAATTGTTCCAGAAAGCAATGCATTGATAAGGCATGGTCTGAAGATGGCCTGTTCCAATTTTGGTGAAGATCAGATGAAATTTGTGACCTGTGAAAATGTTTTGATGTTTCTGATTAAATCCAATATGGCGGCCGAATCAATTACGATGACATCACAAGTTGACGTGGGTCGGCCTAAGGACGTCTAACAGTATTACCAGACACCATTAGTACATTTTAATTCCAAACACATCAACAGCTACAGGCCAAAATGCATGGTTGCTAATTGCAGCGCCCCCTAGAGGTCAAAGGTCGCCAAAATTTCTTGAGCGTCCCCCTGATCGGGTCCTGAGTCCATGCACCGAGTTTGGCTTTGATACACGCAAGGGCTGCTGAGATATGAGCTCACTTCCTGTTAGGGGCTTCGCCGCAAATTTCGATTGGCTGTTACGGGAGAACGGTTTTAGTTCCGAAGACAAAAAGTAATGCGTTAATGAAGCACGGTCCGTAGATGACGTGTGTGAAGTTTGGTGTCGATGGGACAAAATTTGTGACCCGTGAAAACTTTGAAGTGTTTTTGATTAAATCCAAAATGGCGGAAATTCCAATGGGGCGAAATTAACATCATAGGTATCGTTGATCTCGGCATGATCCAAGGAGTCCAACAGTACCAATTTTTTGAATATCAGGCATACGGGTCAAAAGTTATAAGCAAAAACGCAATTTTGCTAATTACATCGCCCCCTAGTGGCCGAATGACACCAAATTTTTATTGCGCACTTCTGAGGGAGTGTCGAAGCCCGTGACCGAGTTTGGTCTTCGGAAGTCAAAGCGTCACCGAGATATAAGAAAACTTCCTGTTTGGCGGCGTTGCCGCCGACTGCGATCGGCTAACGCGAAAAGTTGGCATGAACTGTCACTGGGGCAACCCACGGTATCTGCGGATATCGCAATTTCATTTCAAATAAAAACGCATCAAGAGATATGAGCAAAAACAATGTTTTGCTAATTATAGCGCCCCCTAGTGGAGAAATGACACCAGATTTTTGTCGTGCACTTGGGACAGAGTCTGGAAGCGTGGTACCAAATTTGGTTTCATTGCACCAAAATGCTGCCGAGATATGAGCTCAAATGGAAAACGGCGCCTTCGCCGCCAATTTTGATTGGCTGTTACGGCCAAACGGTTTCGAATCTGAAGATTCCTTCTGATAACTTTTGTGCGCATTGGTCAGAAGACCGTGTGTGCCAATTTTCGTGAGAATCGGACAAAATTTGTGACCGCTGAAACTTTTTTCGTGTTTTTGATGAAATCCAAAATGGCGGAAAATCCATCATGACGGAAATTTACGCCATATGGTGCGTTGAACTCGGCTTGGTCCAAGGATGCCGAGGATACCTTGTTTTCAAAAATCGGACATACGGTTCAAAAGTTACATGCACAAATGTACTTCAAACTTTGACCCGTTGGTGGCGCTAGAGCGTGGTTAGTGCTTACATGAAACTCAGTCAAAGTAATGTTGAGACTGTCCTTAAGCTGTGTGCAAAATTTGACAACTTTTTACCATACGGTTCTATGGGCTGCCATAGACTCCCATGGCGGAATAATAATAATAATAATAGGGAAGAAAACGTACAATCACAATAGGTGTCCTACGCAGCTTCGCTGCTTGGCCACCAATTAAAGCTGCAAGCAGCATTGAGGTGGCCAAGCAGAAAGTTCGGCAGTGCAGATTTGCCATGTAACTCAATGCAGTCGCATCAGACATAAAGCATTAAGCAGTCACAGCAGGTTTCAAGCCAAAAAAGCCAGGATCGGTTGAGATATAAGGTCACTTCCTGTTTGGCGAATGCTTTTGCCAATTGTTCCAGAAAGCAATGCATTGATAAGGCATGGTTTGAAGATGGCCTGTTCCAATTTTGGTGAAGATCAGATGAAATTTGTGACCTGTGAAAATGTTTTGATGTTTCTGATTAAATCCAATATGGCGGCCGAATCAATTACGATGACATCACAAGTTGACGTGGGTCGGCCTAAGGACGTCTAACAGTATTACCAGACACCATTAGTACATTTTAATTCCAAACACATCAACAGCTACAGGCCAAAATACATGGTTGCTAATTGCAGCGCCCCCTAGAGGTCAAAGGTCGCCAAAATTTCTTGAGCGTCCCCCTGATCGGGTCCTGAGTCCATGCACCGAGTTAGGCTTTGATACATGCAAGGGCTCCTGAGATATGAGCTCACTTCCTGTTAGGGGCTTCGCCGCAAATTTCGATTGGCTGTTACGGGAGAACGGTTTTAGTTCCGAAGACAAAAAGTAATGCATTAATGAAGCTTGGTCCGTAGATGACGTGTGTGAAGTTTGGTGTCGATGGGACAAAATTTGTGACCCGTGAAAACTTTTAAGTGTTTTCGCTAAAATCCAAAATGGCGGAAATTCCAATGGGGCGAAATTAACATCATAGGTATCGTCGATCTCGGCATGATCCAAGGAGTCCAACAGTACCAAGTTTTTGAATATCAGGCATACGGGTCAAAAGTTATAAGGAAAAACGCAATTTTGCTAATTACATCGCCCCCTAGTGGCCGAATAACACCAAATTTTTATTGCGCACTTCTAACGGAGTGTCGAAGCGCGTGACCGAGTTTGGTCTTCGGAAGCCAAAGCGTCGCCGAGATATAAGAAAACTTCCTGTTTGGCGGCGTTGCCGGCGACTGCGATTGGCTAACGCGAAAAGTTGGCATGAACTGTCACTGGGGCAACCCACGGTATCTGCGGATATCGCAATTTCATTTCAAATAAAAACGCATCAAGAGATATGAGCAAAAACAATGTTTTGCTAATTATAGCGCCCCCTAGTGGAGAAATGACACCAGATTTTTATCGTGCACTTGGGACAGAGTCTGGAAGCGTGGTACCAAATTTGGTTTCATTGCACCAAAACGTTGCCGAGATATGAGCTCAAATGGAAAACGGCGCCTTCGCCGCCAATTTTGATTGGCTGTTACGGCCAAACGGTTTCGAATCTGAAGATTCCTTCTGATAACTTTTGTGCGCATTGGTCAGAAGACGGTGTGTGCCAATTTTCGTGAGAATCGGACAAAATTTGTGACCGCTGAAACTTTTTTCGTGTTTTTGATGAAATCCAAAATGGCGGAAAATCCATCATGACGGAAATTGACGCCATATGGTGCGTTGAACTCGGCTTGGTCCAAGGATGCCGAGGATACCTTGTTTTCAAAAATCGGACATACGGTTCAAAAGTTACATGCACAAATGTACTTCAAACTTTGACCCGTTGGTGGCGCTAGAGCGTGGTTAGTGCTTACATGAAACTCAGTCAAAGTAATGTTGAGACTGTCCTTAAGCTGTGTGCAAAATTTCACAACTTTTTACCATACGGTTCTATGGGCTGCCATAGACTCCCATGGCGGAATAATAATAATAATAGGGAAGAAAAGGTACAATCACAATAGGTGTCCTACGCAGCTTCGCTGCTTGGCCACCAATTAAAGCTGCAAGCAGCATTGAGGTGGCCAAGCAGGAAGTTCGGCAGCGCAGATTTGCCATGTAACTCAATGCAGTCGCATCAGACATAAAGCATTAAGCAGTCACAGCAGGTTTCGAGCCAAAAAAGCCAGGATCCTGTTTGGCGAATGCTTTTGCCAGTTGTTCCAGAAAGCAAATACATCGATAAGGCATGGTCCGAAGATGGCCTGTTCCAATTTTGGTGAAGATCAGATGAAATTTGTGACCTGTGAAAATGTTTTGATGTTTCTGATTAAATCCAATATGGCGGCCGAATCAATTACGATGACATCACAAGTTGACGTGGGTCGGCCTAATGACGTCTAACAGTATAACCAGACACCATTAGTACATTTTAATTCCAAAGACATCAACAGCTACAGGCCAAAATGCATGGTTGCTAATTGCAGCGCCCCCTAGAGGTCATAGGTCGCCAAAATTTATTGAGCGTTCCCCTGATCGGGTCCTGAGTCCATGTACCGAGTTTGGCTTTGATACACGCAAGGGCTGCTGAGATATGAGCTCACTTCCTGTTAGGGGCTTCGCCGCAAATTTCGATTGGCTGTTACGGGAGAACGGTTTTAGTTCCGAAGACAAAAAGTAACGCATTAATGAAGCACGGTCCGTAGATGACGTGTGTGAAGTTTGGTGTCGATCGGACAAAAGTTGTGACCCGTGAAAACTTTGAAGTGTTTTCGATAAAATCCAAAATGGCGGAAATTCCAATGGGGCGAAATTAACATCATAGGTATCGTCGATCTCGGCATGATCCAAGGAGTCCAACAGTACCAAGTTTTTGAATATCAGGCATACGGGTCAAAAGTTATAAGCGAAAACGCAATTTTGCTAATTACATCGCCCCCTAGTGGCCGAATGACACCAAATTTTCATTGCGCACTTCTAGGGGAGTGTCGAAGCGTGTGACCGAGTTTGGTCTTCGGAAGTCAAAGCGTCGCCGAGATATAAGAAAACTTCCTGTTTGGCGGCGTTGCCGCCGACTGCGATTGGCTAACGCGAAAAGTCGGCATGAACTGTCACTGGGGCAACCCACGGTATCTGTGGATATCGTAATTTCATTTCAAATAAAAACGCATCAAGAGATATGAGCAAAAACAATGTTTTGCTAATTATAGCGCCCCCTAGTGGAGAAATGACACCAGATTTTTATCGTGCACTTGGGACAGAGTCTGGAAGCGTGGTACCAAATTTGGTTTCATTGCACCAAAACGTTGCCGAGATATGAGCTCAAATGGAAAACGGCGCCTTCGCCGCCAATTTTGATTGGCTGTTACGGCCAAACGGTTTCGAATCTGAAGATGACTTCTGATAACTTTTGTGCGCATTGGTCAGAAGACGGTGTGTGCCAATTTTCGTGAGAATCGGACAAAATTTGTGACCGCTGAAACTTTTTTCGTGTTTTTGATGAAATCCAAAATGGCGGAAAATCCATCATGGCCGAAATTGACGCCATATGGTGCGTTGAACCCGGCGTGGTCCAAGGATGCCGAGGATACCTTGTTTTCAAAAATCGGACATACGGTTCAAAAGTTACATGCACAAATGTACTTCAAACTTTGACCCGTTGGTGGCGCTAGAGCGTGGTTAGTGCTTACATGAAACTCAGTCAATGTAAAGTTGAGACTGTCCTTAAGCTGTGTGCAAAATTTGACAACTTTTTACCATACGGTTCTATGGGCTGCCATAGACTCCCATGGCGGAAAAATAATAATAATAATAATAATAACAAGCAGCATTGAGGTGGCCAAGCAGAACGTTCAGCAGCGCAGATTTGCCACGTAACTCAATGCAGTCGCATCAGACATAAAGCATTAAGCAGTCACAGCAGGTTTCGAGCCAAAAAACCCAGGATCGGTTGAGATATAAGGTCACTTCCTGTTTGGCGAATGCTTTTGCCAATTGCTCCAGAAAGCAATGCATTGATAAGGCATGGTCCGAAGATGGCCTGTTCCAATTTTGGTGAAGATCAGATGAAATTTGTGACCTGTGAAAACGTTTTGATGTTTCTGATTAAATCCAATATGGCGGCCGAATCAATTACGATGACATCACAAGTTGACGTGGGTCGGCCTAAGGACGTCTAACAGTATTACCAGACACCATTAGTACATTTGAATTCCAAACACATCAACAGCTACAGGCCAAAATGCATGGTTGCTAATTGCAGCGCCCCCTAGAGGTCAAAGGTCGCCAAAATTTCTTGAGCGTTCCCCTGATCGGGTCCTGAGTCCATGCACCGAGTTTGGCTTTGATACACGCAAGGGCTGCTGAGATATGAGCTCACTTCCTGTTAGGGGCTTCGCCGCAAATTTCGATTGGCTGTTACGGGAGAACGGTTTTAGTTCCGAAGACAAAAAGTAATGCGTTAATGAAGCACGGTCTGTAGATGACGTGTGTGAAGTTTGGTGTCGATGGGACAAAATTTGTGACCCGTGAAAACTTTGAAGTGTTTTTGATCAAATCCAAAATGGCGGAAATTCCAATGGGGCGAAATTAACATCATAGGTATCGTCGATCTCGGCATGATCCAAGGAGTCCAACAGTACCAAGTTTTTGAATATCAGGCATACGGGTCAAAAGTTATAAGCAAAAACGCAATTTTGCTAATTACATCGCCCCCTAGAGGCCGAATGACACCAAATTTTTATTGCGCACTTCTAACGGAGTGTCGAAGCGCGTGACCGAGTTTGGTCTTCGGAAGTCAAAGCGTCGCCGAGATATAAGAAAACTTCCTGTTTGGCGGTGTTGCCGGCGACTGCGATTGGCTAACGCGAAAAGTTGGCATGAACTGTCACTGGGGCAACCCACGGTATGTGCGGATATCGCAATTTCATTTCAAATAAAAACGCATCAAGAGATATGAGCAAAAACAATGTTTTGCTAATTATAGCGCCCCCTAGTGGAGAAATGACACCAGATTTTTGTCGTGCACTTGGGACAGAGTCTGGAAGCGTGGTACCAAATTTGGTTTCATTGCACCAAAACGTTGCCGAGATATGAGCTCAAATGGAAAACGGCGCCTTCGCCGCCAATTTTGATTGGCTGTTACGGCCAAACGGTTTCGAATCTGAAGATTCCTTCTGATAACTTTTGTGCGCATTGGTCAGAAGACGGTCTGTGCCAATTTTCGTGAGAATCGGACAAAATTTGTGACCGCTGAAACTTTTTTCGTGTTTTTGATGAAATCCAAAATGGCGGAAAATCCATCATGACGGAAATTGACGCCATATGGTGCGTTGAACTCGGCTTGGTCCAAGGATGCCGAGGATACCTTGTTTTCAAAAATCGGACATACGGTTCAAAAGTTACATGCACAAATGTACTTCAAACTTTGACCCGTTGGTGGCGCTAGAGCGTGGTTAGTGCTTACATGAAACTCAGTCAAAGTAATGTTGAGACTGTCCTTAAGCTGTGTGCAAAATTTGACAACTTTTTACCATACGGTTCTATGGGCTGCCATAGACTCCCATGGCGGAATAATAATAATAATAGGGAAGAAAAGGTACAATCACAATAGGTGTCCTACGCAGCTTCGCTGCTTGGCCACCAATAATAATAATAGGGAAGAAAACGTAGAAACACAATAGGTGTCCTACGCAGCTTCGCTGCTTGGCCACCAATAATAATAATAATAATAATAATAATAATAGGGAAGAAAACGTAGAAACACAATAGGTGTCCTACGCAGCTTCGCTGCTTGGCCACCAATTAAAGCTGCAAGCAGCATTGAGGTGGCCAAGCAGGAAGTTCGGCAGCGCAGATTTGCCATGTAACTCAATGCAGTCGCATCAGACATAAAGCATTAAGCAGTCACAGCAGGTTTCGAGCCAAAAAAGCCAGGATCCTGTTTGGCGAATGCTTTTGCCAGTTGTTCCAGAAAGCAAATACATCGATAAGGCATGGTCCGAAGATGGCCTGTTCCAATTTTGGTGAAGATCAGATGAAATTTGTGACCTGTGAAAATGTTTTGATGTTTCTGATTAAATCCAATATGGCGGCCGAATCAATTACGATGACATCACAAGTTGACGTGGGTCGGCCTAATGACGTCTAACAGTATAACCAGACACCATTAGTACATTTTAATTCCAAAGACATCAACAGCTACAGGCCAAAATGCATGGTTGCTAATTGCAGCGCCCCCTAGAGGTCATAGGTCGCCAAAATTTATTGAGCGTTCCCCTGATCGGGTCCTGAGTCCATGTACCGAGTTTGGCTTTGATACACGCAAGGGCTGCTGAGATATGAGCTCACTTCCTGTTAGGGGCTTCGCCGCAAATTTCGATTGGCTGTTACGGGAGAACGGTTTTAGTTCCGAAGACAAAAAGTAACGCATTAATGAAGCACGGTCCGTAGATGACGTGTGTGAAGTTTGGTGTCGATCGGACAAAAGTTGTGACCCGTGAAAACTTTGAAGTGTTTTCGATAAAATCCAAAATGGCGGAAATTCCAATGGGGCGAAATTAACATCATAGGTATCGTCGATCTCGGCATGATCCAAGGAGTCCAACAGTACCAAGTTTTTGAATATCAGGCATACGGGTCAAAAGTTATAAGCGAAAACGCAATTTTGCTAATTACATCGCCCCCTAGTGGCCGAATGACACCAAATTTTCATTGCGCACTTCTAGGGGAGTGTCGAAGCGTGTGACCGAGTTTGGTCTTCGGAAGTCAAAGCGTCGCCGAGATATAAGAAAACTTCCTGTTTGGCGGCGTTGCCGCCGACTGCGATTGGCTAACGCGAAAAGTCGGCATGAACTGTCACTGGGGCAACCCACGGTATCTGTGGATATCGTAATTTCATTTCAAATAAAAACGCATCAAGAGATATGAGCAAAAACAATGTTTTGCTAATTATAGCGCCCCCTAGTGGAGAAATGACACCAGATTTTTATCGTGCACTTGGGACAGAGTCTGGAAGCGTGGTACCAAATTTGGTTTCATTGCACCAAAACGTTGCCGAGATATGAGCTCAAATGGAAAACGGCGCCTTCGCCGCCAATTTTGATTGGCTGTTACAGCCAAACGGTTTCGAATCTGAAGATGACTTCTGATAACTTTTGTGCGCATTGGTCAGAAGACGGTGTGTGCCAATTTTCGTGAGAATCGGACAAAATTTGTGACCGCTGAAACTTTTTTCGTGTTTTTGATGAAATCCAAAATGGCGGAAAATCCATCATGGCCGAAATTGACGCCATATGGTGCGTTGAACCCGGCGTGGTCCAAGGATGCCGAGGATACCTTGTTTTCAAAAATCGGACATACGGTTCAAAAGTTACATGCACAAATGTACTTCAAACTTTGACCCGTTGGTGGCGCTAGAGCGTGGTTAGTGCTTACATGAAACTCAGTCAATGTAAAGTTGAGACTGTCCTTAAGCTGTGTGCAAAATTTGACAACTTTTTACCATACGGTTCTATGGGCTGCCATAGACTCCCATGGCGGAAAAATAATAATAATAATAATAATAATAATTAAAGCTGCAAGCAGCATTGAGGTGGCCAAGCAGAAAGTTCAGCAGTGCAGATTTGCCACGTAACTCAATGTAGTTGCATCAGACATAAAGCATTAAGCAGTCACAGCAGGTTTCAAGCCAAAAAACCCAGGATCGGTTGAGATATAAGGTCACTTCCTGTTTGGCGAATGCTTTTGCCAATTGTTCCAGAAAGCAATGCATTGATAAGGCATGGTCTGAAGATGGCCTGTGCAAATTTTGGTGAAGATCAGATGAAATTTGTGACCTGTGAAAACGTTGTGATGTTTCTGATTAAATCCAATATGGCGGCCGAATCAATTACGATGACATCACAAGTTGACGTGGGTCGGCCTAAGTACGTCTAACAGTATTACCAGACACCGTTAGTACATTTTAATACCAAACACATCAACAGCTACAGGCCAAAAGGCATCTTACTTAATTGCAGCGCCCCCTAGAGGTCAAAGGTCTTGAGCTTCCCCCTGATTGGGTCCTGAGTCCATGCAACAAGTTTGGCTTTGATACACGTAAGGTTTGCTGAGATATGAGCTCACTTCCTCTTAGCGGCTTCGCCGCAAATTTCGATTGGCTGTTTCGGGCGAACGGTTTGAGTTCCGAAGACAAAAAGTAATGCGTTAATGAAGCACGGTCCGTAGATGACGTGTGTGAAGTTTGGTGTCGATCGGACAACATTTGTGACCCGTGAAATCTTTTAAGTGTTTTTGATCAAATCCAAAATGGCGGAGAATCCAATAGGGCAAAATCAACAACATAGGTATCGTTGATCTCGGCATGATCCAAGGAGTCCAACAGTACCAGGTTTTTGAATATCAGGCATACGGGTCAAAAGTTATAAGCAAAAACGCAATTTTGCTAATTACAGCGCCCCCTAGTGGCCGAATGACACCAAATTGTTATTGCGCACTTCTAGGGGAGTGTCGAAGCGCGTGACCGAGTTTGGTCTTCGGAAGTCAAAGCGTCGCCGAGATATAAGAAAACTTCCTGTTTGGCGGCGTTGCCGCCGACTGCGATTGGCTAACGCGAAAAGTTGGCATGAACTGTCACTGGGGCAACCCACGGTATGTGTGGATATCACAATTTCATTTCAAATAAAAACGCATCAAGAGATATGAGCAAAAACAATGTTTTGCTAATTATAGCGCCCCCTAGTGGCAACAGGACACCAGATTTGTGCCGTGCACTTGGGACAGAGTCTGGAAGCGTGGTACCAAATTTGGTTTCATTGCACCAAAGCGTTGCCGAGATATGAGCTCAAATGGAAAACGGCGCCTTCGCCGCCGATTTCGATTGGCTGTTACGGGCGACCGCTTATAGTTCCGAAGACAAAAAGTAATGCGTTAAGGAAGCATGGTCGGTAGATGACGTGTGTGAAGTTTGGTGTCGATCGGACAAAATTTGTGACCCGTGAAAACTTTTAAAAGTTTTTGATGAAATCCAAAATGGCGGAAAATCCATCATGGCGGAAATTGACGCCATATGGTGCGTTGAACCCGGCTTGGTCCAAGGATTCCAACGGTACCTTGTTTTCAAAAATCGGACACACGGTTCAAAAGTTACGTGCACAAATGTACTTCAAACTTTGACCCGTTGGTGGCGCTAGAGCGTGGTTAGTGCTTACATGAAACTCAGTCAAAGTAATATTGAGACTGTCCTTAAGCTGTGTGCAAAATTTCACAACTTTTTACCATACGGTTCTATGGGCTGCCATAGACTCCCATGGCGGAATAATAATAATAATAGGGAAGAAAACGTACAAACACAATAGGTGTCCTACGCAGCTTCGCTGCTTGGCCACCAATTAAAGCTGCAAGCAGCATTGAGGTGGCCAAGCAGGAAGTTCAGCAGTGCAGATTTGCCATGTAACTCAATGCAGTCGCATCAGACATAAAGCATTAAGCAGTCACAGCAGGTTTCAAGCCAAAAAAGCCAGGATCGGTTGAGATATAAGGTCACTTCCTGTTTGGCGAATGCTTTTGCCAGTTGTTCCAGAAAGCAAATACATTGATAAGGCATGGTCCGAAGATGGCCTGTTCCAATTTTGGTGAAGATCAGATGAAATTTGTGACCTGTGAAAATGTTTTGATGTTTCTGATTAAATCCAATATGGCGGCCGAATCAATTACGATGACATCACAAGTTGACCTGGGTCGGCCTAAGTACGTCTAACAGCATTACCAGACACCATTAGTACATTTGAATTCCAAACACATCAACAGCTACAGGCCAAAATGCATGGTTGCTAATTGCAGCGCCCCCTAGAGGTCAAAGGTCGCCAAAATTTCTTGAGCGTTCCCCTGATTGGGTCCTGAGTCCATGCACCGAGTTTGGCTTTGATACATGCAAGGGCTGCTGAGATATGAGCTCACTTCCTGTTAGGGGCTTCGCCGCAAATTTCGATTGGCTGTTACGGGAGAACGGTTTTAGTTCCGAAGACAAAAAGTACTGCGTTAATGAAGCTTGGTCCGTAGATGACGTGTGTGAAGTTTGGTGTCGATGGGACAAAATTTGTGACCTGTGAAAACTTTGAAGTGTTTTCGATAAAATCCAAAATGGCGGAAATTCTAAAGGGGCGAAATTAACATCATAGGTATCGTCGATCTCGGCATGATCCAAGGAGTCCAACAGCACCAGGTTTTTGAATATCAGGCATACGGGTCAAAAGTTATAAGCAAAAACGCAATTTTGCTAATTACATCGCCCCCTAGTGGCCGAATGACACCAAATTTTTATTGCGCACTTCTAGTGGGGTGTCGAAGCGTGTGACCGAGTTTGGTCTTCGGAAGTCAAAGCGTCACCGAGATATGAGAAAACTTCCTGTTTGGCGGCGTCGCCGCCGACTGCGATTGGCTAACGCGAAAAGTTGGCATGAACTGTCACCGGGGCAACCCACGGTATGTGCGGATATCGCAATTTCATTTCAAATAAAAACGCATCAAGAGATATGAGCAAAAACAATGTTTTGCTAATTATAGCGGCCCCTAGTGGAGAAATGACACCAGATTTTTATCGTGCACTTGGGACAGAGTCTGGAAGCGTGGTACCAAATTTGGTTTCATTGCACCAAAGCGTTGCCGAGATATGGGCTCAAATGGAAAACGGCGCCTTCTCCGCCGATTTTGATTGGCTGTTACGGCCAAACGGTTTCGAATCTGAAGATTCCTTCTGATAACTTTTGTGCGCATTGGTCAGAAGACGGTGTGTGCCAATTTTCGTGAGAATCGGACAAAATTTGTGACCGCTGAAACTTTTTTCGTGTTTTTGATGAAATCCAAAATGGCGGAAAATCCATCATGACGGAAATTGACGCCATATGGTGCGTTGAACTCGGCGTGGTCCAAGGATGCCGAGGATACCTTGTTTTCAAAAATCGGACATACGGTTCAAAAGTTACATGCACAAATGTACTTCAAACTTTGACCCGTTGGTGGCGCTAGAGCGTGGTTAGTGCTTACATGAAACTCAGTCAAAGTAAAGTTGAGACTGTCCTTAAGCTGTGTGCAAAATTTCACAACTTTTTACCATACGGTTCTATGGGCTGCCATAGACTCCCATGGCGGAATAATAATAATAATAATAGGGAAGAAAACGTACAAACACAATAGGTGTCCTACGCAGCTTCGCTGCTTGGCCACCAATAATAATAATAATAGGGAAGAAAACGTAGAAACACAATAGGTGTCCTACGCAGCTTCGCTGCTTGGCCACCAATAATTAAAGCTGCAAGCAGCATTGAGGTGGCCAAGCAGGAAGTTCGGCAGCGCAGATTTGCCATGTAACTCAATGCAGTCGCATCAGACATAAAGCATTAAGCAGTCACAGCAGGTTTCGAGCCAAAAAAGCCAGGATCCTGTTTGGCGAATGCTTTTGCCAGTTGTTCCAGAAAGCAAATACATCGATAAGGCATGGTCCGAAGATGGCCTGTTCCAATTTTGGTGAAGATCAGATGAAATTTGTGACCTGTGAAAATGTTTTGATGTTTCTGATTAAATCCAATATGGCGGCCGAATCAATTACGATGACATCACAAGTTGACGTGGGTCGGCCTAATGACGTCTAACAGTATAACCAGACACCATTAGTACATTTTAATTCCAAAGACATCAACAGCTACAGGCCAAAATGCATGGTTGCTAATTGCAGCGCCCCCTAGAGGTCATAGGTCGCCAAAATTTATTGAGCGTTCCCCTGATCGGGTCCTGAGTCCATGTACCGAGTTTGGCTTTGATACACGCAAGGGCTGCTGAGATATGAGCTCACTTCCTGTTAGGGGCTTCGCCGCAAATTTCGATTGGCTGTTACGGGAGAACGGTTTTAGTTCCGAAGACAAAAAGTAACGCATTAATGAAGCACGGTCCGTAGATGACGTGTGTGAAGTTTGGTGTCGATCGGACAAAAGTTGTGACCCGTGAAAACTTTGAAGTGTTTTCGATAAAATCCAAAATGGCGGAAATTCCAATGGGGCGAAATTAACATCATAGGTATCGTCGATCTCGGCATGATCCAAGGAGTCCAACAGTACCAAGTTTTTGAATATCAGGCATACGGGTCAAAAGTTATAAGCGAAAACGCAATTTTGCTAATTACATCGCCCCCTAGTGGCCGAGTGACACCAAATTTTCATTGCGCACTTCTAGGGGAGTGTCGAAGCGTGTGACCGAGTTTGGTCTTCGGAAGTCAAAGCGTCGCCGAGATATAAGAAAACTTCCTGTTTGGCGGCGTTGCCGCCGACTGCGATTGGCTAACGCGAAAAGTCGGCATGAACTGTCACTGGGGCAACCCACGGTATCTGTGGATATCGTAATTTCATTTCAAATAAAAACGCATCAAGAGATATGAGCAAAAACAATGTTTTGCTAATTATAGCGCCCCCTAGTGGAGAAATGACACCAGATTTTTATCGTGCACTTGGGACAGAGTCTGGAAGCGTGGTACCAAATTTGGTTTCATTGCACCAAAACGTTGCCGAGATATGAGCTCAAATGGAAAACGGCGCCTTCGCCGCCAAATTTGATTGGCTGTTACGGCCAAACGGTTTCGAATCTGAAGATGACTTCTGATAACTTTTGTGCGCATTGGTCAGAAGACGGTGTGTGCCAATTTTCGTGAGAATCGGACAAAATTTGTGACCGCTGAAACTTTTTTCGTGTTTTTGATGAAATCCAAAATGGCGGAAAATCCATCATGGCCGAAATTGACGCCATATGGTGCGTTGAACCCGGCGTGGTCCAAGGATGCCGAGGATACCTTGTTTTCAAAAATCGGACATACGGTTCAAAAGTTACATGCACAAATGTACTTCAAACTTTGACCCGTTGGTGGCGCTAGAGCGTGGTTA
The DNA here is from genome assembly GCF_963514085.1 of Chelon labrosus. Lineage (NCBI taxonomy): Eukaryota > Metazoa > Chordata > Actinopteri > Mugiliformes > Mugilidae > Chelon > Chelon labrosus. The sequence goes on from NC_140348.1 coordinate 6,269,189, forward strand.
GTGCTTACATGAAACTCAGTCAATGTAAAGTTGAGACTGTCCTTAAGCTGTGTGCAAAATTTGACAACTTTTTACCATACGGTTCTATGGGCTGCCATAGACTCCCATGGCGGAAAAATAATAATAATAATAATTAAAGCTGCAAGCAGCATTGAGGTGGCCAAGCAGGAAGTTCGGCAGCGCAGATTTGCCATGTAACTCAATGCAGTCGCATCAGACATAAAGCATTAAGCAGTCACAGCAGGTTTCGAGCCAAAAAAGCCAGGATCCTGTTTGGCGAATGCTTTTGCCAGTTGTTCCAGAAAGCAAATACATCGATAAGGCATGGTCCGAAGATGGCCTGTTCCAATTTTGGTGAAGATCAGATGAAATTTGTGACCTGTGAAAATGTTTTGATGTTTCTGATTAAATCCAATATGGCGGCCGAATCAATTACGATGACATCACAAGTTGACGTGGGTCGGCCTAATGACGTCTAACAGTATAACCAGACACCATTAGTACATTTTAATTCCAAAGACATCAACAGCTACAGGCCAAAATGCATGGTTGCTAATTGCAGCGCCCCCTAGAGGTCATAGGTCGCCAAAATTTATTGAGCGTTCCCCTGATCGGGTCCTGAGTCCATGTACCGAGTTTGGCTTTGATACACGCAAGGGCTGCTGAGATATGAGCTCACTTCCTGTTAGGGGCTTCGCCGCAAATTTCGATTGGCTGTTACGGGAGAACGGTTTTAGTTCCGAAGACAAAAAGTAACGCATTAATGAAGCACGGTCCGTAGATGACGTGTGTGAAGTTTGGTGTCGATCGGACAAAAGTTGTGACCTGTGAAAACTTTGAAGTGTTTTCGATAAAATCCAAAATGGCGGAAATTCCAATGGGGCGAAATTAACATCATAGGTATCGTCGATCTCGGCATGATCCAAGGAGTCCAACAGTACCAAGTTTTTGAATATCAGGCATACGGGTCAAAAGTTATAAGCGAAAACGCAATTTTGCTAATTACATCGCCCCCTAGTGGCCGAATGACACCAAATTTTCATTGCGCACTTCTAGGGGAGTGTCGAAGCGTGTGACCGAGTTTGGTCTTCGGAAGTCAAAGCGTCGCCGAGATATAAGAAAACTTCCTGTTTGGCGGCGTTGCCGCCGACTGCGATTGGCTAACGCGAAAAGTTGGCATGAACTGTCACTGGGGCAACCCACGGTATCTGTGGATATCGTAATTTCATTTCAAATAAAAACGCATCAAGAGATATGAGCAAAAACAATGTTTTGCTAATTATAGCGCCCCCTAGTGGAGAAATGACACCAGATTTTTATCGTGCACTTGGGACAGAGTCTGGAAGCGTGGTACCAAATTTGGTTTCATTGCACCAAAACGTTGCCGAGATATGAGCTCAAATGGAAAACGGCGCCTTCGCCGCCAATTTTGATTGGCTGTTACGGCCAAACGGTTTCGAATCTGAAGATGACTTCTGATAACTTTTGTGCGCATTGGTCAGAAGACGGTGTGTGCCAATTTTCGTGAGAATCGGACAAAATTTGTGACCGCTGAAACTTTTTTCGTGTTTTTGATGAAATCCAAAATGGCGGAAAATCCATCATGGCCGAAATTGACGCCATATGGTGCGTTGAACCCGGCGTGGTCCAAGGATGCCGAGGATACCTTGTTTTCAAAAATCGGACATACGGTTCAAAAGTTACATGCACAAATGTACTTCAAACTTTGACCCGTTGGTGGCGCTAGAGCGTGGTTAGTGCTTACATGAAACTCAGTCAATGTAAAGTTGAGACTGTCCTTAAGCTGTGTGCAAAATTTGACAACTTTTTACCATACGGTTCTATGGGCTGCCATAGACTCCCATGGCGGAAAAATAATAATAATAATAATAATTAAAGCTGCAAGCAGCATTGAGGTGGCCAAGCAGAAAGTTCAGCAGTGCAGATTTGCCACGTAACTCAATGCAGTCGCATCAGACATAAAGCATTAAGCAGTCACAGCAGGTTTCAAGCCAAAAAAGCCAGGATCGGTTGAGATATAAGGTCACTTCCTGTTTGGCGAATGCTTTTGCCAATTGCTCCAGAAAGCAATGCATCGATAAGGCATGGTCTGAAGATGGCCTGTTCCAATTTTGGTGAAGATCAGATGAAATTTGTGACCTGTGAAAACGTTTTGATGTTTCTGATTGAATCCAATATGGCGGCCGAATCAATTACGATGACATCACAAGTTGACCTGGGTCGGCCTAAGGACGTCTAACAGTATTACCAGACACCATTAGTACATTTGAATTCCAAACACATCAACAGCTGCAGGCCAAAATGCATGGTTGCTAATTGCAGCGCCCCCTAGAGGTCAAAGGTCGCCAAAATTTCTTGAGCGTCCCCCTGATCGGGTCCTGAGTCCATGCACCGAGTTTGGCTTTGATACACGCAAGGGCTGCTGAGATATGAGCTCACTTCCTGTTAGGGGCTTCGCCGCAAATTTCGATTGGCTGTTACGGGAGAACGGTTTTAGTTCCGAAGACAAAAAGCAATGCATTAATGAAGCTTGGTCCGTAGATGACGTGTGTGAAGTTTGGTGTCGATCGGACAAAATTTGTGACCCGTGAAAACTTTGAAGTGTTTTTGATCAAATCCAAAATGGCGGAAATTCCAATGGGGCGAAATTAACATCATAGGTATCGTCGATCTCGGCATGATCCAAGGAGTCCAACAGTACCAAGTTTTTGAATATCAGGCATAGGGGTCAAAAGTTATAAGCAAAAACGCAATTTTGCTAATTACATCGCCCCCTAGTGGCCGAATGACACCGAATTTTTATTGCGCACTTCTGAGGGAGTGTCGAAGCCCGTGACCGAGTTTGGTCTTCGGAAGTCAAAGCGTCGCCGAGATATAAGAAAACTTCCTGTTTGGCTGCGTTGCCGCCGACTGCGATTGGCTAACGCGAAAAGTTGGCATGAACTGTCACTGGGGCAACCCACGGTATGTGCGGATATCACAATTTCATTTCAAATAAAAACGCATCAAGAGATATGAGCAAAAACAATGTTTTGCTAATTATAGCGCCCCCTAGTGGCGACAGGACACCAGATTTTTGCCGTGCCCTTAAGACAGAGTCTGGAAGCGTGGTACCAAATTTGGTTTCATTGCACCAAAGCGTTGCCGAGATATGGGCTCAAATGGAAAACGGCGCCTTCGCCGCCGATTTTGATTGGCTGTTACGGGCGACCGCTTGTAGTTCCGAAGACAAAAAGTAATGCGTTAAGGAAGCATGGTCTGTTGATGACGTGTTTGAAGTTTGGCGTCGATCGGACCAAATTTGTGACCTGTGAAAACTTTGAAAGGTTTTTGATGAAATCCAAAATGGCGAAAAATCCATCATGGCGGAAATTGACGCCATATGGTGCGTTGAACTCGGCGTGGTCCAAGGATGCCGAGGATACCTTGTTTTCAAAAATCGGACATACGGTTCAAAAGTTACATGCACAAATGTACTTCAAACTTTGACCCGTTGGTGGCGCTAGAGCGTGGTTAGTGCTTACATGAAACTCAGTCAAAGTAATGTTGAGACTGTCCTTAAGCTGTGTGCAAAATTTCACAACTTTTTACCATACGGTTCTATGGGCTGCCATAGACTCCCATGGCGGAATAATAATAATAATAGGGAAGAAAACGTACAAACACAATAGGTGTCCTACGCAGCTTCGCTGCTTGGCCACCAATTAAAGCTGCAAGCAGCATTGAGGTGGCCAAGCAGAAAGTTCGGCAGTGCAGATTCGCCACGTAACTCAATGCAGTTGCATCAGACATAAAGCATTAAGCAGTCACAGCAGGTTTCGAGCCAAAAAACCCAGGATCGGTTGAGATAAAAGGTCACTTCCTGTTTGGCGAATGCTTTTGCCAATTGCTCCAGAAAGCAATGCATTGATAAGGCATGGTCCGAAGATGGCCTGTTCCAATTTTGGTGAAGATCAGATGAAATTTGTGACCTGTGAAAACGTTTTGATGTTTCTGATTAAATCCAATATGGCGGCCGAATCAATTACGATGACATCACAAGTTGACCTGGGTCGGCCTGAGGACGTCTAACAGTATTACCAGACACCATTAGTACATTTGAATTCCAAACACATCAACAGCTGCAGGCCAAAATGCATGGTTGCTAATTGCAGCGCCCCCTAGAGGTCAAAGGTCGCCAAAATTTCTTGAGCGTTCCCCTGATCGGGTCCTGAGTCCATGCACCGAGTTTGGCTTTGATACACGCAAGGGCTGCTGAGATATGAGCTCACTTCCTGTTAGGGGCTTCGCCGCAAATTTCGATAGGCTGTTACGGGAGAACGGTTTTAGTTCCGAAGACAAAAAGTAATGCGTTAATGAAGCACGGTCCGTAGATGACGTGTGTGAAGTTTGGTGTCGATGGGACAAAATTTGTGACCCGTGAAAACTTTGAAGTGTTTTTGATCAAATCCAAAATGGCGGAAATTCCAATGGGGCGAAATTAACATCATAGGTATCGTCGATCTCGGCATGATCCAAGGAGTCCAACAGTACCAAGTTTTTGAATATCAGGCATACGGGTCAAAAGTTATAAGCAAAAACGCAATTTTGCTAATTACATCGCCCCCTAGAGGCCGAATGACACCAAATTTTTATTGCGCACTTCTAACGGAGTGTCGAAGCGCGTGACCGAGTTTGGTCTTCGGAAGTCAAAGCGTCGCCGAGATATAAGAAAACTTCCTGTTTGGCGGCGTTGCCGGCGACTGCGATTGGCTAACGCGAAAAGTCGGCATGAACTGTCACTGGGGCAACCCACGGTATGTGCGGATATCGCAATTTCATTTCAAATAAAAACGCATCAAGAGATATGAGCAAAAACAATGTTTTGCTAATTATAGCGCCCCCTAGTGGCGACAGGACACCAGATTTTTGCCGTGCCCTTAAGACAGAGTCTGGAAGCGTGGTACCAAATTTGGTTTCATTGCACCAAAGCGTTGCCGAGATATGGGCTCAAATGGAAAACGGCGCCTTCTCCGCCGATTTTGATTGGCTGTTACGGCCAAACGGTTTCGAATCTGAAGATTCCTTCTGATAACTTTTGTGCGCATTGGTCAGAAGACGGTGTGTGCCAATTTTCGTGAGAATCGGACAAAATTTGTGACCGCTGAAACTTTTTTCGTGTTTTTGATGAAATCCAAAATGGCGGAAAATCCATCATGACGGAAATTGACGCCATATGGTGCGTTGAACTCGGCGTGGTCCAAGGATGCCGAGGATACCTTGTTTTCAAAAATCGGACATACGGTTCAAAAGTTACATGCACAAATGTACTTCAAACTTTGACCCGTTGGTGGCGCTAGAGCGTGGTTAGTGCTTACATGAAACTCAGTCAAAGTAATGTTGAGACTGTCCTTAAGCTGTGTGCAAAATTTGACAACTTTTTACCATACGGTTCTATGGGCTGCCATAGACTCCCATGGCGGAATAATAATAATAATAGGGAAGAAAAGGTACAATCACAATAGGTGTCCTACGCAGCTTCGCTGCTTGGCCACCAATAATAATAATAATAATAGGGAAGAAAACGTAGAAACACAATAGGTGTCCTACGCAGCTTCGCTGCTTGGCCACCAATTAAAGCTGCAAGCAGCATTGAGGTGGCCAAGCAGGAAGTTCAGCAGTGCAGATTTGCCACGTAACTCAATGCAGTCGCATCAGACATAAAGCATTAAGCAGTCACAGCAGGTTTCAAGCCAAAAAACCCAGGATCGGTTGAGATATAAGGTCACTTCCTGTTTGGCGAATGCTTTTGCCAATTGTTCCAGAAAGCAATGCATTGATAAGGCATGGTCCGAAGATGGCCTGTTCCAATTTTGGTGAAGATCAGATGAAATTTGTGACCTGTGAAAATGTTTTGATGTTTCTGATTAAATCCAATATGGCGGCCGAATCAATTACGATGACATCACAAGTTGACGTGGGTCGGCCTAAGGACGTCTAACAGTATTACCAGACACCATTAGTACATTTTAATTCCAAACACATCAACAGCTAAAGGCCAAAATGCATGGTTGCTAATTGCAGCGCCCCCTAGAGGTCAAAGGTCGCCAAAATTTCTTGAGCGTTCCCCTGATCGGGTCCTGAGTCCATGCACCGAGTTTGGCTTTGATACATGCAAGGGCTGCTGAGATATGAGCTCACTTCCTGTTAGGGGCTTCGCCGCAAATTTCGATTGGCTGTTACGGGAGAACGGTTTTAGTTCCGAAGACAAAAAGTAATGCGTTAATGTAGCACGGTCCGTAGATGACGTGTGTGAAGTTTGGTGTCGATGGGACAAAATTTGTGACCCGTGAAAACTTTGAAGTGTTTTCGATAAAATCCAAAATGGCGGAAATTCCAATGGGGCGAAATTAACATCATAGGTATCTTCGATCTCGGCGTGATCCAAGGAGTCCAACAGTACCAAGTTTTTGAATATCAGGCATACGGGTCAAAAGTTATAAGGAAAAACGCAATTTTGCTAATTACATCGCCCCCTAGTGGCCGAATGACACCAAATTTTTATTGCGCACTTCTAACGGAGTGTCGAAGCGCGTGACCGAGTTTGGTCTTCGGAAGTCAAAGCGTCGCCGAGATATAAGAAAACTTCCTGTTTGGCGGCGTTGCCGGCGACTGCGATTGGCTAACACAAAAAGTTGGCATGAACTGTCACCGGGGCAACCCACGGTATGTGCGGATATCGCAATTTCATTTCAAATAAAAACGCATCAAGAGATATTAGCAAAAACAATGTTTTGCTAATTATAGCGCCCCCTAGTGGAGAAATGACACCAGATTTTTATCGTGCACTTGGGACACCATCTGGAAGCGTGCTACCAAATTTGGTTTCATTGCACCAAAACGTTGCCGAGATATGAGCTCAAATGGAAAACGGCGCCTTCGCCGCCAATTTTGATTGGCTGTTACGGCCAAACGGTTTCGAATCTGAAGATTCCTTCTGATAACTTTTGTGCGCATTGGTCAGAAGACGGTCTGTGCCAATTTTCGTGAGAATCGGACAAAATTTGTGACCGCTGAAACTTTTTTCGTGTTTTTGATGAAATCCAAAATGGCGGAAAATCCATCATGACGGAAATTGACGCCATATGGTGCGTTGAACTCGGCTTGGTCCAAGGATGCCGAGGATACCTTGTTTTCAAAAATCGGACATACGGTTCAAAAGTTACATGCACAAATGTACTTCAAACTTTGACCCGTTGGTGGCGCTAGAGCGTGGTTAGTGCTTACATGAAACTCAGTCAAAGTAATGTTGAGACTGTCCTTAAGCTGTGTGCAAAATTTGACAACTTTTTACCATACGGTTCTATGGGCTGCCATAGACTCCCATGGCGGAATAATAATAATAATTAAAGCTGCAAGCAGCATTGAGGTGGCCAAGCAGGAAGTTCGGCAGCGCAGATTTGCCATGTAACTCAATGCAGTCGCATCAGACATAAAGCATTAAGCAGTCACAGCAGGTTTCGAGCCAAAAAAGCCAGGATCCTGTTTGGCGAATGCTTTTGCCAGTTGTTCCAGAAAGCAAATACATCGATAAGGCATGGTCCGAAGATGGCCTGTTCCAATTTTGGTGAAGATCAGATGAAATTTGTGACCTGTGAAAATGTTTTGATGTTTCTGATTAAATCCAATATGGCGGCCGAATCAATTACGATGACATCACAAGTTGACGTGGGTCGGCCTAATGACGTCTAACAGTATAACCAGACACCATTAGTACATTTTAATTCCAAAGACATCAACAGCTACAGGCCAAAATGCATGGTTGCTAATTGCAGCGCCCCCTAGAGGTCATAGGTCGCCAAAATTTATTGAGCGTTCCCCTGATCGGGTCCTGAGTCCATGTACCGAGTTTGGCTTTGATACACGCAAGGGCTGCTGAGATATGAGCTCACTTCCTGTTAGGGGCTTCGCCGCAAATTTCGATTGGCTGTTACGGGAGAACGGTTTTAGTTCCGAAGACAAAAAGTAACGCATTAATGAAGCACGGTCCGTAGATGACGTGTGTGAAGTTTGGTGTCGATCGGACAAAAGTTGTGACCCGTGAAAACTTTGAAGTGTTTTCGATAAAATCCAAAATGGCGGAAATTCCAATGGGGCGAAATTAACATCATAGGTATCGTCGATCTCGGCATGATCCAAGGAGTCCAACAGTACCAAGTTTTTGAATATCAGGCATACGGGTCAAAAGTTATAAGCGAAAACGCAATTTTGCTAATTACATCGCCCCCTAGTGGCCGAATGACACCAAATTTTCATTGCGCACTTCTAGGGGAGTGTCGAAGCGTGTGACCGAGTTTGGTCTTCGGAAGTCAAAGCGTCGCCGAGATATAAGAAAACTTCCTGTTTGGCGGCGTTGCCGCCGACTGCGATTGGCTAACGCGAAAAGTCGGCATGAACTGTCACTGGGGCAACCCACGGTATCTGTGGATATCGTAATTTCATTTCAAATAAAAACGCATCAAGAGATATGAGCAAAAACAATGTTTTGCTAATTATAGCGCCCCCTAGTGGAGAAATGACACCAGATTTTTATCGTGCACTTGGGACAGAGTCTGGAAGCGTGGTACCAAATTTGGTTTCATTGCACCAAAACGTTGCCGAGATATGAGCTCAAATGGAAAACGGCGCCTTCGCCGCCAATTTTGATTGGCTGTTACAGCCAAACGGTTTCGAATCTGAAGATGACTTCTGATAACTTTTGTGCGCATTGGTCAGAAGACGGTGTGTGCCAATTTTCGTGAGAATCGGACAAAATTTGTGACCGCTGAAACTTTTTTCGTGTTTTTGATGAAATCCAAAATGGCGGAAAATCCATCATGGCCGAAATTGACGCCATATGGTGCGTTGAACCCGGCGTGGTCCAAGGATGCCGAGGATACCTTGTTTTCAAAAATCGGACATACGGTTCAAAAGTTACATGCACAAATGTACTTCAAACTTTGACCCGTTGGTGGCGCTAGAGCGTGGTTAGTGCTTACATGAAACTCAGTCAATGTAAAGTTGAGACTGTCCTTAAGCTGTGTGCAAAATTTGACAACTTTTTACCATACGGTTCTATGGGCTGCCATAGACTCCCATGGCGGAAAAATAATAATAATAATAATAATAATAATAATAATAATAATAGGGAAGAAAACGTAGAAACACAATAGGTGTCCTACGCAGCTTCGCTGCTTGGCCACCAATAATAGGGAAGAAAACGTACAAACACAATAGGTGTCCTACGCAGCTTCGCTGCTTGGCCACCAATTAAAGCTGCAAGCAGCATTGAGGTGGCCAAGCAGAACGTTCAGCAGCGCAGATTTGCCACGTAACTCAATGCAGTCGCATCAGACATAAAGCATTAAGCAGTCACAGCAGGTTTCGAGCCAAAAAAGCCAGGATCGGTTGAGATATAAGGTCACTTCCTGTTTGGCGAATGCTTTTGCCAATTGCTCCAGAAAGCAATGCATTGATAAGGCATGGTCCGAAGATGGCCTGTTCCAATTTTGGTGAAGATCAGATGAAATTTGTGACCTGTGAAAACGTTTTGATGTTTCTGATTAAATCCAATATGGCGGCCGAATCAATTACGATGACATCACAAGTTGACGTGGGTCGGCCTAAGGACGTCTAACAGTATTACCAGACACCATTAGTACATTTTAATTCCAAACACATCAACAGCTACAGGCCAAAATGCATGGTTGCTAATTGCAGCGCCCCCTAGAGGTCAAAGGTCGCCAAAATTTCTTGAGCGTTCCCCTGATTGGGTCCTGAGTCCATGCACCGAGTTTGGCTTTGATACACGCAAGGGCTGCTGAGATATGAGCTCACTTCCTGTTAGGGGCTTCGCCGCAAATTTCGATTGGCTGTTACGGGAGAACGGTTTTAGTTCCGAAGACAAAAAGTAATGCGTTAATGAAGCACGGTCCGTAGATGACGTGTGTGAAGTTTGGTGTCGATGGGACAAAATTTGTGACCCGTGAAAACTTTGAAGTGTTTTTGATCAAATCCAAAATGGCGGAAATTCCAATGGGGCGAAATTAACATCATAGGTATCGTCGATCTCGGCATGATCCAAGGAGTCCAACAGTACCAAGTTTTTGAATATCAGGCATACGGGTCAAAAGTTATAAGCAAAAACGCAATTTTGCTAATTACATCGCCCCCTAGAGGCCGAATGACACCAAATTTTTATTGCGCACTTCTAACGGAGTGTCGAAGCGCGTGACCGAGTTTGGTCTTCGGAAGTCAAAGCGTCGCCGAGATATAAGAAAACTTCCTGTTTGGCGGCGTTGCCGGCGACTGCGATTGGCTAACGCGAAAAGTCGGCATGAACTGTCACTGGGGCAACCCACGGTATCTGTGGATATCGCAATTTCATTTCAAATAAAAACGCATCAAGAGATATGAGCAAAAACAATGTTTTGCTAATTATAGCGCCCCCTAGTGGAGAAATGACACCAGATTTTTATCGTGCACTTGGGACAGAGTCTGGAAGCGTGGTACCAAATTTGGTTTCATTGCACCAAAACGTTGCCAAGATATGAGCTCAAATGGAAAACGGCGCCTTTGCCGCCAATTTTGATTGGCTGTTACGGCCAAACGGTTTCGAATCTGAAGATTCCTTCTGATAACTTTTGTGCGCATTGGTCAGAAGACGGTGTGTGCCAATTTTCGTGAGAATCGGACAAAATTTGTGACCGCTGAAACTTTTTTCGTGTTTTTGATGAAATCCAAAATGGCGGAAAATCCATCATGACGGAAATTGACGCCATATGGTGCGTTGAACTCGGCTTGGTCCAAGGATGCCGAGGATACCTTGTTTTCAAAAATCGGACATAAGGTTCAAAAGTTACATGCACAAATGTACTTCAAAGTTTGACCCGTTGGTGGCGCTACAGCGTGGTTAGTGCTTACATGAAACTCAGTCAAAGTAATGTTGAGACTGTCCTTAAGCTGTGTGCAAAATTTCACAACTTTTTACCATACGGTTCTATGGGCTGCCATAGACTCCCATGGCGGAATAATAATAATAATAGGGAAGAAAAGGTACAATCACAATAGGTGTCCTACGCAGCTTCGCTGCTTGGCCACCAATAATAATAATAATAATAATAATAATAGGGAAGAAAACGTAGAAACACAATAGGTGTCCTACGCAGCTTCGCTGCTTGGCCACCAATAATAATTAAAGCTGCAAGCAGCATTGAGGTGGCCAAGCAGAAAGTTCAGCAGTGCAGATTTGCCACGTAACTCAATGCAGTCGCATCAGACATTAAGCATTAAGCAGTCACAGCAGGTTTCGAGCCAAAAAAGCCAGGATCGGTTGAGATAAAAGGTCACTTCCTGTTTGGCGAATGCTTTTGCCAATTGCTCCAGAAAGCAAACGCATTGATAAGGCATGGTCCGAAGATGGCCTGTTCCCATTTTGGTGAAGATCAGATGAAATTTGTGACCTGTGAAAACGTTTTGATGTTTCTGATTAAATCCAATATGGCGGCCGAATCAATTACGATGACATCACAAGTTGACGTGGGTCGGCCTGAGGACGTCCAACAGTATTACCAGACACCATTAGTACATTTTAATTCCAAACACATCAACAGCTGCAGGCCAAAATGCATGGTTGCTACTTGCAGCGCCCCCTAGAGGTCAAAGGTCGCCAAAATTTCTTGAGCGTCCCCCTGATCGGGTCCTGAGTCCATGCATCGAGTTTGGCTTTGATACATGCAAGGGCTGCTGAGATATGAGCTCACTTCCTGTTAGGGGCTTCGCCGCAAATTTCGATTGGCTGTTACGGGAGAACGGTTTTAGTTCCGAAGACAAAAAGTAACGCATTAATGAAGCACGGTCCGTAGATGACGTGTGTGAAGTTTGGTGTCGATCGGACAAAAGTTGTGACCCGTGAAAACTTTGAAGTGTTTTCGATAAAATCCAAAATGGCGGAAATTCCAATGGGGCGAAATTAACATCATAGGTATCGTTGATCTCGGCATGATCCAAGGAGTCCAACAGTACCAAGTTTTTGAATATCAGGCATACGGGTCAAAAGTTATAAGCGAAAACGCAATTTTGCTAATTACATCGCCCCCTAGTGGCCGAATGACACCAAATTTTTATTGCGCACTTCTAGGGGAGTGTCGAAGCGCGTGACCGAGTTTGGTCTTCGGAAGTCAAAGCGTCGCCGAGATATAAGAAAACTTCCTGTTTGGCGGCGTTGCCGCCGACTGCGATTGGCTAACGCGAAAAGTTGGCATGAACTGTCACTGGGGCAACCCACGGTATCTGTGGATATCGCAATTTCATTTCAAATAAAAACGCATCAAGAGATATGAGCAAAAACAATGTTTTGCTAATTATAGCGCCCCCTAGTGGAGAAATGACACCAGATTTTTATCGTGCACTTGGGACAGAGTCTGGAAGCGTGGTACCAAATTTGGTTTCATTGCACCAAAACGTTGCCGAGATATGAGCTCAAATGGAAAACGGCGCCTTCGCCGCCAATTTTGATTGGCTGTTACGGCCAAACGGTTTCGAATCTGAAGATGACTTCTGATAACTTTTGTGCGCATTGGTCAGAAGACGGTGTGTGCCAATTTTCGTGAGAATCGGACAGAATTTGTGACCGCTGAAACTTTTTTCGTGTTTTTGATGAAATCCAAAATGGCGGAAAATCCATCATGGCCGAAATTGACGCCATATGGTGCGTTGAACCCGGCGTGGTCCAAGGATGCCGAGGATACCTTGTTTTCAAAAATCGGACATACGGTTCAAAAGTTACATGCACAAATGTACTTCAAACTTTGACCCGTTGGTGGCGCTAGAGCGTGGTTAGTGCTTACATGAAACTCAGTCAATGTAAAGTTGAGACTGTCCTTAAGCTGTGTGCAAAATTTGACAACTTTTTACCATACGGTTCTATGGGCTGCCATAGACTCCCATGGCGGAAAAATAATAATAATAATAATTAAAGCTGCAAGCAGCATTGAGGTGGCCAAGCAGGAAGTTCGGCAGCGCAGATTTGCCATGTAACTCAATGCAGTCGCATCAGACATAAAGCATTAAGCAGTCACAGCAGGTTTCGAGCCAAAAAAGCCAGGATCCTGTTTGGCGAATGCTTTTGCCAGTTGTTCCAGAAAGCAAATACATCGATAAGGCATGGTCCGAAGATGGCCTGTTCCAATTTTGGTGAAGATCAGATGAAATTTGTGACCTGTGAAAATGTTTTGATGTTTCTGATTAAATCCAATATGGCGGCCGAATCAATTACGATGACATCACAAGTTGACGTGGGTCGGCCTAATGACGTCTAACAGTATAACCAGACACCATTAGTACATTTTAATTCCAAAGACATCAACAGCTACAGGCCAAAATGCATGGTTGCTAATTGCAGCGCCCCCTAGAGGTCATAGGTCGCCAAAATTTATTGAGCGTTCCCCTGATCGGGTCCTGAGTCCATGTACCGAGTTTGGCTTTGATACACGCAAGGGCTGCTGAGATATGAGCTCACTTCCTGTTAGGGGCTTCGCCGCAAATTTCGATTGGCTGTTACGGGAGAACGGTTTTAGTTCCGAAGACAAAAAGTAACGCATTAATGAAGCACGGTCCGTAGATGACGTGTGTGAAGTTTGGTGTCGATCGGACAAAAGTTGTGACCCGTGAAAACTTTGAAGTGTTTTCGATAAAATCCAAAATGGCGGAAATTCCAATGGGGCGAAATTAACATCATAGGTATCGTCGATCTCGGCATGATCCAAGGAGTCCAACAGTACCAAGTTTTTGAATATCAGGCATACGGGTCAAAAGTTATAAGCGAAAACGCAATTTTGCTAATTACATCGCCCCCTAGTGGCCGAATGACACCAAATTTTCATTGCGCACTTCTAGGGGAGTGTCGAAGCGTGTGACCGAGTTTGGTCTTCGGAAGTCAAAGCGTCGCCGAGATATAAGAAAACTTCCTGTTTGGCGGCGTTGCCGCCGACTGCGATTGGCTAACGCGAAAAGTCGGCATGAACTGTCACTGGGGCAACCCACGGTATCTGTGGATATCGTAATTTCATTTCAAATAAAAACGCATCAAGAGATATGAGCAAAAACAATGTTTTGCTAATTATAGCGCCCCCTAGTGGAGAAATGACACCAGATTTTTATCGTGCACTTGGGACAGAGTCTGGAAGCGTGGTACCAAATTTGGTTTCATTGCACCAAAACGTTGCCGAGATATGAGCTCAAATGGAAAACGGCGCCTTCGCCGCCAATTTTGATTGGCTGTTACGGCCAAATGGTTTCGAATCTGAAGATGACTTCTGATAACTTTTGTGCGCATTGGTCAGAAGACGGTGTGTGCCAATTTTCGTGAGAATCGGACAAAATTTGTGACCGCTGAAACTTTTTTCGTGTTTTTGATGAAATCCAAAATGGCGGAAAATCCATCATGGCCGAAATTGACGCCATATGGTGCGTTGAACCCGGCGTGGTCCAAGGATGCCGAGGATACCTTGTTTTCAAAAATCGGACATACGGTTCAAAAGTTACATGCACAAATGTACTTCAAACTTTGACCCGTTGGTGGCGCTAGAGCGTGGTTAGTGCTTACATGAAACTCAGTCAATGTAAAGTTGAGACTGTCCTTAAGCTGTGTGCAAAATTTGACAACTTTTTACCATACGGTTCTATGGGCTGCCATAGACTCCCATGGCGGAAAAATAATAATAATAATAATAATTAAAGCTGCAAGCAGCATTGAGGTGGCCAAGCAGAACGTTCAGCAGCGCAGATTTGCCACGTAACTCAATGCAGTCGCATCAGACATAAAGCATTAAGCAGTCACAGCAGGTTTCGAGCCAAAAAACCCAGGATCGGTTGAGATATAAGGTCACTTCCTGTTTGGCGAATGCTTTTGCCAATTGCTCCAGAAAGCAATGCATTGATAAGGCATGGTCCGAAGATGGCCTGTTCCAATTTTGGTGAAGATCAGATGAAATTTGTGACCTGTGAAAACGTTTTGATGTTTCTGATTAAATCCAATATGGCGGCCGAATCAATTACGATGACATCACAAGTTGACGTGGGTCGGCCTAAGGACGTCTAACAGTATTACCAGACACCATTAGTACATTTGAATTCCAAACACATCAACAGCTACAGGCCAAAATGCATGGTTGCTAATTGCAGCGCCCCCTAGAGGTCAAAGGTCGCCAAAATTTCTTGAGCGTTCCCCTGATCGGGTCCTGAGTCCATGCACCGAGTTTGGCTTTGATACACGCAAGGGCTGCTGAGATATGAGCTCACTTCCTGTTAGGGGCTTCGCCGCAAATTTCGATTGGCTGTTACGGGAGAACGGTTTTAGTTCCGAAGACAAAAAGTAATGCGTTAATGAAGCACGGTCTGTAGATGACGTGTGTGAAGTTTGGTGTCGATGGGACAAAATTTGTGACCCGTGAAAACTTTGAAGTGTTTTTGATCAAATCCAAAATGGCGGAAATTCCAATGGGGCGAAATTAACATCATAGGTATCGTCGATCTCGGCATGATCCAAGGAGTCCAACAGTACCAAGTTTTTGAATATCAGGCATACGGGTCAAAAGTTATAAGCAAAAACGCAATTTTGCTAATTACATCGCCCCCTAGAGGCCGAATGACACCAAATTTTTATTGCGCACTTCTAACGGAGTGTCGAAGCGCGTGACCGAGTTTGGTCTTCGGAAGTCAAAGCGTCGCCGAGATATAAGAAAACTTCCTGTTTGGCGGTGTTGCCGGCGACTGCGATTGGCTAACGCGAAAAGTTGGCATGAACTGTCACTGGGGCAACCCACGGTATGTGCGGATATCGCAATTTCATTTCAAATAAAAACGCATCAAGAGATATGAGCAAAAACAATGTTTTGCTAATTATAGCGCCCCCTAGTGGAGAAATGACACCAGATTTTTGTCGTGCACTTGGGACAGAGTCTGGAAGCGTGGTACCAAATTTGGTTTCATTGCACCAAAACGTTGCCGAGATATGAGCTCAAATGGAAAACGGCGCCTTCGCCGCCAATTTTGATTGGCTGTTACGGCCAAACGGTTTCGAATCTGAAGATTCCTTCTGATAACTTTTGTGCGCATTGGTCAGAAGACGGTCTGTGCCAATTTTCGTGAGAATCGGACAAAATTTGTGACCGCTGAAACTTTTTTCGTGTTTTTGATGAAATCCAAAATGGCGGAAAATCCATCATGACGGAAATTGACGCCATATGGTGCGTTGAACTCGGCTTGGTCCAAGGATGCCGAGGATACCTTGTTTTCAAAAATCGGACATACGGTTCAAAAGTTACATGCACAAATGTACTTCAAACTTTGACCCGTTGGTGGCGCTAGAGCGTGGTTAGTGCTTACATGAAACTCAGTCAAAGTAATGTTGAGACTGTCCTTAAGCTGTGTGCAAAATTTGACAACTTTTTACCATACGGTTCTATGGGCTGCCATAGACTCCCATGGCGGAATAATAATAATAATAGGGAAGAAAAGGTACAATCACAATAGGTGTCCTACGCAGCTTCGCTGCTTGGCCACCAATAATAATAATAATAATAATAGGGAAGAAAACGTAGAAACACAATAGGTGTCCTACGCAGCTTCGCTGCTTGGCCACCAATAATTAAAGCTGCAAGCAGCATTGAGGTGGCCAAGCAGAAAGTTCAGCAGTGCAGATTTGCCACGTAACTCAATGTAGTCGCATCAGACATAAAGCATTAAGCAGTCACAGCAGGTTTCAAGCCAAAAAAGCCAGGATCGGTTGAGATATAAGGTCACTTCCTGTTTGGCGAATGCTTTTGCCAATTGCTCCAGAAAGCAATGCACTGATAAGGCATGGTCCGAAGATGGCCTGTTCCAATTTTGGTGAAGATCAGATGAAATTTGTGACCTGTGAAAACGTTTTGATGTTTCTGATTAAATCCAATATGGCGGCCGAATCAATTACGATGACATCACAAGTTGACGCGGGTCGGCCTAAGGACGTCTAACAGTATTACCAGACACCATTAGTACATTTGAATTCCAAACACATCAACAGCTGCAGGCCAAAATGCATGGTTGCTAATTGCAGCGCCCCCTAGAGGTCAAAGGTCGCCAAAATTTCTTGAGCGTTCCCCTGATCGGGTCCTGAGTCCATGCACCGAGTTTGGCTTTGATACACGCAAGGGCTGCTGAGATATGAGCTCACTTCCTGTTAGGGGCTTCGCCGCAAATTTCGATTGGCTGTTATGGGAGAACGGTTTTAGTTCCGAAGACAAAAAGTAACGCGTTAATGAAGCACGGTCCGTAGATGACGTGTGTGAAGTTTGGTGTCGATCGGACAAAAGTTGTGACCCGTGAAAACTTTGAAGTGTTTTCGATTAAATCCAAAATGGCGGAAATTCCAATGGGGCGAAATTAACATCATAGGTATCGTCGATCTCGGCATGATCCAAGGAGTCCAACAGTACCAAGTTTTTGAATATCAGGCATACGGGTCAAAAGTTATAAGGAAAAACGCAATTTTGCTAATTACATCGCCCCCTAGTGGCCGAATGACACCAAATTGTTATTGCGCACTTCTAACGGAGTGTCGAAGCGCGTGACCGAGTTTGGTCTTCGGAAGTCAAAGCGTCGCCGAGATATAAGAAAACTTCCTGTTTGGCGGCGTCGCCGGCGACTGCGATTGGCTAACGCGAAAAGTTGGCATGAACTGTCACTGGGGCAACCCACGGTATCTGCGGATATCGCAATTTCATTTCAAATAAAAACGCATCAAGAGATATGAGCAAAAACAATGTTTTGCTAATTATAGCGCCCCCTAGTGGAGAAATGACACCAGATTTTTATCGTGCGCTTGGGACAGAGTCTGGAAGCGTGGTACCAAATTTGGTTTCATTGCACCAAAACGTTGCCGAGATATGAGCTCAAATGGAAAACGGCGCCTTCGCCGCCAATTTTGATTGGCTGTTACGGCCAAACGGTTTGGAATCTGAAGATTCCTTCTGATAACTTTTGTGCGCATTGGTCAGAAGTCGGTGTGTGCCAATTTTCGTGAGAATCGGACAAAATTTGTGACCGCTGAAACTTTTTTCGTGTTTTTGATGAAATCCAAAATGGCGGAAAATCCATCATGACGGAAATTGACGCCATATCGTGCGTTGAACTCGGCTTGGTCCAAGGATGCCGAGGATACCTTGTTTTCAAAAATCGGACATACGGTTCAAAAGTTACATGCACAAATGTACTTCAAACTTTGACCCGTTGGTGGCGCTAGAGCGTGGTTAGTGCTTACATGAAACTCAGTCAAAGTAAAGTTGAGACTGTGCTTAAGCTGTGTGCAAAATTTCACAACTTTTTACCATACGGTTCTATGGGCTGCCATAGACTCCCATGGCGGAATAATAATAATAATAGGGAAGAAAAGGTACAATCACAATAGGTGTCCTACGCAGCTTCGCTGCTTGGCCACCAATAATAATTAAAGCTGCAAGCAGCATTGAGGTGGCCAAGCAGGAAGTTCGGCAGCGCAGATTTGCCATGTAACTCAATGCAGTCGCATCAGACATAAAGCATTAAGCAGTCACAGCAGGTTTCGAGCCAAAAAAGCCAGGATCCTGTTTGGCGAATGCTTTTGCCAGTTGTTCCAGAAAGCAAATACATCGATAAGGCATGGTCCGAAGATGGCCTGTTCCAATTTTGGTGAAGATCAGATGAAATTTGTGACCTGTGAAAATGTTTTGATGTTTCTGATTAAATCCAATATGGCGGCCGAATCAATTACGATGACATCACAAGTTGACGTGGGTCGGCCTAATGACGTCTAACAGTATAACCAGACACCATTAGTACATTTTAATTCCAAAGACATCAACAGCTACAGGCCAAAATGCATGGTTGCTAATTGCAGCGCCCCCTAGAGGTCATAGGTCGCCAAAATTTATTGAGCGTTCCCCTGATCGGGTCCTGAGTCCATGTACCGAGTTTGGCTTTGATACACGCAAGGGCTGCTGAGATATGAGCTCACTTCCTGTTAGGGGCTTCGCCGCAAATTTCGATTGGCTGTTACGGGAGAACGGTTTTAGTTCCGAAGACAAAAAGTAACGCATTAATGAAGCACGGTCCGTAGATGACGTGTGTGAAGTTTGGTGTCGATCGGACAAAAGTTGTGACCCGTGAAAACTTTGAAGTGTTTTCGATAAAATCCAAAATGGCGGAAATTCCAATGGGGCGAAATTAACATCATAGGTATCGTCGATCTCGGCATGATCCAAGGAGTCCAACAGTACCAAGTTTTTGAATATCAGGCATACGGGTCAAAAGTTATAAGCGAAAACGCAATTTTGCTAATTACATCGCCCCCTAGTGGCCGAATGACACCAAATTTTCATTGCGCACTTCTAGGGGAGTGTCGAAGCGTGTGACCGAGTTTGGTCTTCGGAAGTCAAAGCGTCGCCGAGATATAAGAAAACTTCCTGTTTGGCGGCGTTGCCGCCGACTGCGATTGGCTAACGCGAAAAGTCGGCATGAACTGTCACTGGGGCAACCCACGGTATCTGTGGATATCGTAATTTCATTTCAAATAAAAACGCATCAAGAGATATGAGCAAAAACAATGTTTTGCTAATTATAGCGCCCCCTAGTGGAGAAATGACACCAGATTTTTATCGTGCACTTGGGACAGAGTCTGGAAGCGTGGTACCAAATTTGGTTTCATTGCACCAAAACGTTGCCGAGATATGAGCTCAAATGGAAAACGGCGCCTTCGCCGCCAATTTTGATTGGCTGTTACGGCCAAACGGTTTCGAATCTGAAGATGACTTCTGATAACTTTTGTGCGCATTGGTCAGAAGACGGTGTGTGCCAATTTTCGTGAGAATCGGACAAAATTTGTGACCGCTGAAACTTTTTTCGTGTTTTTGATGAAATCCAAAATGGCGGAAAATCCATCATGACGGAAATTGACGCCATATGGTGCGTTGAACCCGGCGTGGTCCAAGGATGCCGAGGATACCTTGTTTTCAAAAATCGGACATACGGTTCAAAAGTTACATGCACAAATGTACTTCAAACTTTGACCCGTTGGTGGCGCTAGAGCGTGGTTAGTGCTTACATGAAACTCAGTCAATGTAAAGTTGAGACTGTCCTTAAGCTGTGTGCAAAATTTGACAACTTTTTACCATACGGTTCTATGGGCTGCCATAGACTCCCATGGCGGAATAATAATAATAATTAAAGCTGCAAGCAGCATTGAGGTGGCCAAGCAGAAAGTTCAGCAGTGCAGATTTGCCGTGTAACTCAATGCAGTCGCATCAGACATAAAGCATTAAGCAGTCACAGCAGGTTTCAAGCCAAAAAACCAAGGATCGGTTGAGATATAAGGTCACTTCCTGTTTGGCGAATGCTTTTGCCAGTTGTTCCAGAAAGCAAATACATTGATAAGGCATGGTCCGAAGATGGCCTGTTCCAATTTTGCTGAAGATCAGATGAAATTTGTGACCTGTGAAAACGTTTTGATGTTTCTGATTAAATCCAATATGGCGGCCGAATCAATTACGATGACATCACAAGTTGACCTGGGTCGGCCTGAGGACGTCTAACAGTATTACCAGACACCATTAGTACATTTTAATTCCAAACACATCAACAGCTGCAGGCCAAAATGCATGGTTGCTAATTGCAGCGCCCCCTAGAGGTCAAAGGTCGCCAAAATTTCTTGAGCGTCCCCCTGATCGGGTCCTGAGTCCATGCACCGAGTTTGGCTTTGATACACGCAAGGGCTGCTGAGATATGAGCTCACTTCCTGTTAGGGGCTTCGCCGCAAATTTCGATTGGCTGTTACGGGAGAACGGTTTTAGTTCCGAAGACAAAAAGTAATGCGTTAATAAAGCACGGTCCGTAGATGACGTGTGTGAAGTTTGGTGTCGATCGGACAAAAGTTGTGACCTGTGAAAACTTTTAAGTGTTTTCGATTAAATCCAAAATGGCGGAAATTCCAATGGGGCGAAATTAACATCATAGGTATCGTTGATCTCGGCATGATCCAAGGAGTCCAACAGTACCAAGTTTTTGAATATCAGGCATACGGGTCCAAAGTTATGAGCAAAAACGCAATTATGCTAATTACATCGCCCCCTAGTGGCCGAGTGACACCAAATTTTTATTGCGCACTTCTGAGGGAGTGTCGAAGCGTGTGACCGAGTTTGGTCTTCGGAAGTCAAAGTGTCGCCGAGATATAAGAAAACTTCCTGTTTGGCGGCGTTGCCGCCGACTGCGATTGGCTAACGCGAAAAGTTGGCATGAACTGTCACTGGGGCAACCCACGGTATCTGCGGATATCGCAATTTCATTTCAAATAAAAACGCATCAAGAGATATGAGCAAAAACAATGTTTTGCTAATTATAGCGCCCCCTAGTGGAGAAATGACACCAGATTTTTATCGTGCACTTGGGACAGAGTCTGGAAGCGTGGTACCAAATTTGGTTTCATTGCACCAAAACGTTGCCGAGATATGAGCTCAAATGGAAAACGGCGCCTTCGCCGCCAATTTTGATTGGCTGTTACGGCCAAACGGTTTCGAATCTGAAGATTCCTTCTGAT
Organism: Chelon labrosus; assembly: GCF_963514085.1. Lineage (NCBI taxonomy): Eukaryota > Metazoa > Chordata > Actinopteri > Mugiliformes > Mugilidae > Chelon > Chelon labrosus. Next base: position 6,290,835 of record NC_140348.1, read on the forward strand.
AACTTTTGTGCGCATTGGTCAGAAGACGGTCTGTGCCAATTTTCGTTAGAATCGGACAAAATTTGTGACCGCTGAAACTTTTTTCGTGTTTTTGATGAAATCCAAAATGGCGGAAAATCCATCATGACGGAAATTGACGCCATATGGTGCGTTGAACTCGGCTTGGTCCAAGGATGCCGAGGATACCTTGTTTTCAAAAATCGGACATACGGTTCAAAAGTTACATGCACAAATGTACTTCAAACTTTGACCCGTTGGTGGCGCTAGAGCGTGGTTAGTGCTTACATGAAACTCAGTCAAAGTAAAGTTGAGACTGTCCTTAAGCTGTGTGCAAAATTTCACAACTTTTTACCATACGGTTCTATGGGCTGCCATAGACTCCCATGGCGGAATAATAATAATAATAATAGGGAAGAAAACGTACAATCACAATAGGTGTCCTACGCAGCTTCGCTGCTTGGCCACCAATAATAGGGAAGAAAACGTACAAACACAATAGGTGTCCTACGCAGCTTCGCTGCTTGGCCACCAATTAAAGCTGCAAGCAGCATTGAGGTGGCCAAGCAGAAAGTTCAGCAGTGCAGATTTGCCATGTAACTCAATGTAGTTGCATCAGACATAAAGCATTAAGCAGTCACAGCAGGTTTCAAGCCAAAAAAGCCAGGATCGGTTGAGATATAAGGTCACTTCCTGTTTGGCGAATGCTTTTGCCAATTGCTCCAGAAAGCCATGCATTGATAAGGCATGGTCTGAAGATGGCCTGTTCCAATTTTGGTGAAGATCAGATGAAATTTGTGACCTGTGAAAACGTTTTGATGTTTCTGATTAAATCCAATATGGCGGCCGAATCAATTACGATGACATCACAAGTTGACCTGGGTCGGCCTAAGGACGTCTAACAGTATTACCAGACACCATTAGTACATTTTAATTCCAAACACATCAACAGCTGCAGGCCAAAATGCATGGTTGCTAATTGCAGCGCCCCCTAGAGGTCATAGGTCGCCAAAATTTCTTGAGCGTCCCCCTGATCGGGTCCTGAGTCCATGCACCGAGTTTGGCTTTGATACACGCAAGGGCTGCTGAGATATGAGCTCACTTCCTGTTAGGGGCTTCGCCGCAAATTTCGATTGGCTGTTACGGGAGAACGGTTTTAGTTCCGAAGACAAAAAGTAATGCGTTAATGAAGCACGGTCCGTAGATGACGTGTGTGAAGTTTGGTGTCGATCGGACAAAAGTTGTGACCTGTGAAAACTTTTAAGTGTTTTCGATTAAATCCAAAATGGCGGAAATTCCAATGGGGCGAAATTAACATCATAGGTATCGTTGATCTCGGCATGATCCAAGGAGTCCAACAGTACCAAGTTTTTGAATATCAGGCATACGGGTCAAAAGTTATAAGGAAAAACGCAATTTTGCTAATTACATCGCCCCCTAGTGGCCGAATGACACCCAATTTTTATTGCGCACTTCTAACGGAGTGTCGAAGCGCGTGACCGAGTTTGGTCTTCGGAAGTCAAAGCGTCGCCGAGATATAAGAAAACTTCCTGTTTGGCGGCGTTGCCGGCGACTGCGATCGGCTAACGCGAAAAGTTGGCATGAACTGTCACTGGGGCAACCCACGGTATCTGCGGATATCGCAATTTCATTTCAAATAAAAACGCATCAAGAGATATGAGCAAAAACAATGTTTTGCTAATTATAGCGCCCCCTAGTGGAGAAATGACACCAGATTTTTATCGTGCACTTGGGACAGAGTCTGGAAGCGTGGTACCAAATTTGGTTTCATTGCACCAAAACGTTGCCGAGATATGAGCTCAAATGGAAAACGGCGCCTTCGCCGCCAATTTTGATTGGCTGTTACGGCCAAACGGTTTCGAATCTGAAGATTCCTTCTGATAACTTTTGTGCGCATTGGTCAGAAGACGGTCTGTGCCAATTTTCGTGAGAATCGGACAAAATTTGTGACCGCTGAAACTTTTTTCGTGTTTTTGATGAAATCCAAAATGGCGGAAAATCCATCATGGCGGAAATTGACGCCATATGGTGCGTTGAACTCGGCTTGGTCCAAGGATGCCGAGGATACCTTGTTTTCAAAAATCGGACATACGGTTCAAAAGTTACATGCACAAATGTACTTCAAACTTTAACCCGTTGGTGGCGCTAGAGCGTGGTTAGTGCTTACATGAAACTCAGTCAAAGTAATGTTGAGACTGTCCTTAAGCTGTGTGCAAAATTTCACAACTTTTTACCATACGGTTCTATGGGCTGCCATAGACTCCCATGGCGGAATAATAATAATAATAGGGAAGAAAAGGTACAATCACAATAGGTGTCCTACGCAGCTTCGCTGCTTGGCCACCAATAATAATAATAATTAAAGCTGCAAGCAGCATTGAGGTGGCCAAGCAGGAAGTTCGGCAGCGCAGATTTGCCATGTAACTCAATGCAGTCGCATCAGACATAAAGCATTAAGCAGTCACAGCAGGTTTCGAGCCAAAAAAGCCAAAATGCATGGTTGCTAATTGCAGCGCCCCCTAGAGGTCATAGGTCGCCAAAATTTATTGAGCGTTCCCCTGATCGGGTCCTGAGTCCATGTACCGAGTTTGGCTTTGATACACGCAAGGGCTGCTGAGATATGAGCTCACTTCCTGTTAGGGGCTTCGCCGCAAATTTCGATTGGCTGTTACGGGAGAACGGTTTTAGTTCCGAAGACAAAAAGTAACGCATTAATGAAGCACGGTCCGTAGATGACGTGTGTGAAGTTTGGTGTCGATCGGACAAAAGTTGTGACCCGTGAAAACTTTGAAGTGTTTTCGATAAAATCCAAAATGGCGGAAATTCCAATGGGGCGAAATTAACATCATAGGTATCGTCGTTCTCGGCATGATCCAAGGAGTCCAACAGTACCAAGTTTTTGAATATCAGGCATACGGGTCAAAAGTTATAAGCGAAAACGCAATTTTGCTAATTACATCGCCCCCTAGTGGCCGAATGACACCAAATTTTCATTGCGCACTTCTAGGGGAGTGTCGAAGCGTGTGACCGAGTTTGGTCTTCGGAAGTCAAAGCGTCGCCGAGATATAAGAAAACTTCCTGTTTGGCGGCTTTGCCGCCAACTGCGATTGGCTAACGCGAAAAGTCGGCATGAACTGTCACTGGGGCAACCCACGGTATCTGTGGATATCGTAATTTCATTTCAAATAAAAACGCATCAAGAGATATGAGCAAAAACAATGTTTTGCTAATTATAGCGCCCCCTAGTGGAGAAATGACACCAGATTTTTATCGTGCACTTGGGACAGAGTCTGGAAGCGTGGTACCAAATTTGGTTTCATTGCACCAAAACGTTGCCGAGATATGAGCTCAAATGGAAAACGGCGCCTTCGCCGCCAATTTTGATTGGCTGTTACGGCCAAACGGTTTCGAATCTGAAGATGACTTCTGATAACTTTTGTGCGCATTGGTCAGAAGACGGTGTGTGCCAATTTTCGTGAGAATCGGACAAAATTTGTGACCGCTGAAACTTTTTTCGTGTTTTTGATGAAATCCAAAATGGCGGAAAATCCATCATGGCCGAAATTGACGCCATATGGTGCGTTGAACCCGGCGTGGTCCAAGGATGCCGAGGATACCTTGTTTTCAAAAATCGGACATACGGTTCAAAAGTTACATGCACAAATGTACTTCAAACTTTGACCCGTTGGTGGCGCTAGAGCGTGGTTAGTGCTTACATGAAACTCAGTCAATGTAAAGTTGAGACTGTCCTTAAGCTGTGTGCAAAATTTGACAACTTTTTACCATACGGTTCTATGGGCTGCCATAGACTCCCATGGCGGAAAAATAATAATAATAATAATAATAATAATAATAATAGGGAAGAAAACGTAGAAACACAATAGGTGTCCTACGCAGCTTCGCTGCTTGGCCACCAATAATAGGGAAGAAAACGTAGAAACACAATAGGTGTCCTACGCAGCTTCGCTGCTTGGCCACCAATAATTAAAGCTGCAAGCAGCATTGAGGTGGCCAAGCAGGAAGTTCGGCAGCGCAGATTTGCCATGTAACTCAATGCAGTCGCATCAGACATAAAGCATTAAGCAGTCACAGCAGGTTTCGAGCCAAAAAAGCCAGGATCCTGTTTGGCGAATGCTTTTGCCAGTTGTTCCAGAAAGCAAATACATCGATAAGGCATGGTCCGAAGATGGCCTGTTCCAATTTTGGTGAAGATCAGATGAAATTTGTGACCTGTGAAAATGTTTTGATGTTTCTGATTAAATCCAATATGGCGGCCGAATCAATTACGATGACATCACAAGTTGACGTGGGTCGGCCTAATGACGTCTAACAGTATAACCAGACACCATTAGTACATTTTAATTCCAAAGACATCAACAGCTACAGGCCAAAATGCATGGTTGCTAATTGCAGCGCCCCCTAGAGGTCATAGGTCGCCAAAATTTATTGAGCGTTCCCCTGATCAGGTCCTGAGTCCATGCACCGAGTTTGGCTTTGATACACGCAAGGGCTGCTGAGATATGAGCTCACTTCCTGTTAGGGGCTTCGCCGCAAATTTCGATTGGCTGTTACGGGAGAACGGTTTTAGTTCCGAAGACAAAAAGTAACGCATTAATGAAGCACGGTCCGTAGATGACGTGTGTGAAGTTTGGTGTCGATCGGACAAAAGTTGTGACCCGTGAAAACTTTGAAGTGTTTTCGATAAAATCCAAAATGGCGGAAATTCCAATGGGGCGAAATTAACATCATAGGTATCGTCGATCTCGGCATGATCCAAGGAGTCCAACAGTACCAAGTTTTTGAATATCAGGCATACGGGTCAAAAGTTATAAGCGAAAACGCAATTTTGCTAATTACATCGCCCCCTAGTGGCCGAATGACACCAAATTTTCATTGCGCACTTCTAGGGGAGTGTCGAAGCGTGTGACCGAGTTTGGTCTTCGGAAGTCAAAGCGTCGCCGAGATATAAGAAAACTTCCTGTTTGGCGGCGTTGCCGCCGACTGCGATTGGCTAACGCGAAAAGTCGGCATGAACTGTCACTGGGGCAACCCACGGTATCTGTGGATATCGTAATTTCATTTCAAATAAAAACGCATCAAGAGATATGAGCAAAAACAATGTTTTGCTAATTATAGCGCCCCCTAGTGGAGAAATGACACCAGATTTTTATCGTGCACTTGGGACAGAGTCTGAAAGCGTGGTACCAAATTTGGTTTCATTGCACCAAAACGTTGCCGAGATATGAGCTCAAATGGAAAACGGCGCCTTCGCCGCCAATTTTGATTGGCTGTTACGGCCAAACGGTTTCGAATCTGAAGATGACTTCTGATAACTTTTGTGCGCATTGGTCAGAAGACGGTGTGTGCCAATTTTCGTGAGAATCGGACAAAATTTGTGACCGCTGAAACTTTTTTCGTGTTTTTGATGAAATCCAAAATGGCGGAAAATCCATCATGGCCGAAATTGACGCCATATGGTGCGTTGAACCCGGCGTGGTCCAAGGATGCCGAGGATACCTTGTTTTCAAAAATCGGACATACGGTTCAAAAGTTACATGCACAAATGTACTTCAAACTTTGACCCGTTGGTGGCGCTAGAGCGTGGTTAGTGCTTACATGAAACTCAGTCAAAGTAAAGTTGAGACTGTCCTTAAGCTGTGTGCAAAATTTGACAACTTTTTACCATACGGTTCTATGGGCTGCCATAGACTCCCATGGCGGAAAAATAATAATAATAATAATAATTAAAGCTGCAAGCAGCATTGAGGTGGCCAAGCAGAAAGTTCAGCAGTGCAGATTTGCCATGTAACTCAATGCAGTCGCATCAGACATAAAGCATTAAGCAGTCACAGCAGGTTTCAAGCCAAAAAAACAAGGATCGGTTGAGATATAAGGTCACTTCCTGTTTGGCGAATGCTTTTGCCAGTTGTTCCAGAAAGCAAATACATTGATAAGGCATGGTCCGAAGATGGCCTGTTCCAATTTTGGTGAAGATCAGATGAAATTTGTGACCTGTGAAAACGTTTTGATGTTTCTGATTAAATCCAATATGGCGGCCGAATCAATTACGATGACATCACAAGTTGACCTGGGTCGGCCTGAGGACGTCTAACAGTATTACCAGACACCATTAGTACATTTTAATTCCAAACACATCAACAGCTACAGGCCAAAATGCATGGTTGCTACTTGCAGCGCCCCCTAGAGGTCAAAGGTCGCCGAAATTTCTTGAGCGTCCCCCTGATCGGGTCCTGAGTCCATGCACCGAGTTTGGCTTTGATACACGCAAGGGTTGCTGAGATATGAGCTCACTTCCTGTTAGGGGCTTCGCCGCAAATTTCAATTGGCTGTTACGGGAGAACGGTTATAGTTCCGAAGACAAAAAGTAATGCGTTAATGAAGCACGGTCCGTAGATGACGTGTGGGAAGTTTGGTGTCGATGGGACAAAATTTGTGACCCGTGAAAACTTTGAAGTGTTTTTGATCAAATCCAAAATGGCGGAAATTCCAATGGGGCGAAATTAACATCATAGGTATCGTCGATCTCGGCATGATCCAAGGAGTCCAACAGTACCAAGTTTTTGAATATCAGGCATACGGGTCAAAAGTTATAAGCAAAAACGCAATTTTGCTAATTACATCGCCCCCTAGTGGCCGAATGACACCAAATTTTTATTGCGCACTTCTAACGGAGTGTCGAAGCGCGTGACCGAGTTTGGTCTTCGGAAGTCAAAGCGTCGCCGAGATATAAGAAAACTTCCTGTTTGGCGGCGTTGCCGGCGACTGCGATTGGCTAACGCGAAAAGTTGGCATGAACTGTCACTGGGGCAACCCACGGTATCTGCGGATATCGCAATTTCATTTCAAATAAAAACGCATCAAGAGATATGAGCAAAAACAATGTTTTGCTAATTATAGCGCCCCCTAGTGGAGAAATGACACCAGATTTTTATCGTGCACTTGGGACAGAGTCTGGAAGCGTGGTACCAAATTTGGTTTAATTGCACCAAAACGTTGCCGAGATATGAGCTCAAATGGAAAACGGCGCCTTCGCCGCCAATTTTGATTGGCTGTTACGGCCAAACGGTTTCGAATCTGAAGATTCCTTCTGATAACTTTTGTGCGCATTGGTCAGAAGACGGTCTGTGCCAATTTTCGTGAGAATCGGACAAAATTTGTGACCGCTGAAACTTTTTTCGTGTTTTTGATGAAATCCAAAATGGCGGAAAATCCATCATGACGGAAATTGACGCCATATGGTGCGTTGAACTCGGCTTGGTCCAAGGATGCCGAGGATACCTTGTTTTCAAAAATCGGACATACGGTTCAAAAGTTACATGCACAAATGTACTTCAAACTTTGACCCGTTGGTGGCGCTAGAGCGTGGTTAGTGCTTACATGAAACTCAGTCAAAGTAAAGTTGAGACTGTCCTTAAGCTGTGTGCAAAATTTGACAACTTTTTACCATACGGTTCTATGGGCTGCCATAGACTCCCATGGCGGAATAATAATAATTAAAGCTGCAAGCAGCATTGAGGTGGCCAAGCAGAACGTTCAGCAGCGCAGATTTGCCACGTAACTCAATGCAGTCGCATCAGACATAAAGCATTAAGCAGTCACAGCAGGTTTCGAGCCAAAAAACCCAGGATCGGTTGAGATATAAGGTCACTTCCTGTTTGGCGAATGCTTTTGCCAATTGCTCCAGAAAGCAATGCATTGATAAGGCATGGTCCGAAGATGGCCTGTTCCAATTTTGGTGAAGATCAGATGAAATTTGTGACCTGTGAAAACGTTTTGATGTTTCTGATTAAATCCAATATGGCGGCCGAATCAATTACGATGACATCACAAGTTGACGTGGGTCGGCCTAAGGACGTCTAACAGTATTACCAGACACCATTAGTACATTTTAATTCCAAACACATCAACAGCTACAGGCCAAAATGCATGGTTGCTAATTGCAGCGCCCCCTAGAGGTCAAAGGTCGCCAAAATTTCTTGAGCGTTCCCCTGATTGGGTCCTGAGTCCATGCACCGAGTTTGGCTTTGATACACGCAAGGGCTGCTGAGATATGAGCTCACTTCCTGTTAGGGGCTTCGCCGCAAATTTCGATTGGCTGTTACGGGAGAACGGTTTTAGTTCCGAAGACAAAAAGTAATGCGTTAATGAAGCACGGTCCGTAGATGACGTGTGTGAAGTTTGGTGTCGATGGGACAAAATTTGTGACCCGTGAAAACTTTGAAGTGTTTTTGATCAAATCCAAAATGGCGGAAATTCCAATGGGGCGAAATTAACATCATAGGTATCGTCGATCTCGGCATGATCCAAGGAGTCCAACAGTACCAAGTTTTTGAATATCAGGCATACGGGTCAAAAGTTATAAGCAAAAACGCAATTTTGCTAATTACATCGCCCCCTAGAGGCCGAATGACACCAAATTTTTATTGCGCACTTCTAACGGAGTGTCGAAGCGCGTGACCGAGTTTGGTCTTCGGAAGTCAAAGCGTCGCCGAGATATAAGAAAACTTCCTGTTTGGCGGCGTTGCCGGCGACTGCGATTGGCTAACGCGAAAAGTCGGCATGAACTGTCACTGGGGCAACCCACGGTATCTGTGGATATCGCAATTTCATTTCAAATAAAAACGCATCAAGAGATATGAGCAAAAACAATGTTTTGCTAATTATAGCGCCCCCTAGTGGAGAAATGACACCAGATTTTTATCGTGCACTTGGGACAGAGTCTGGAAGCGTGGTACCAAATTTGGTTTCATTGCACCAAAACGTTGCCGAGATATGAGCTCAAATGGAAAACGGCGCCTTTGCCGCCAATTTTGATTGGCTGTTACGGCCAAACGGTTTCGAATCTGAAGATTCCTTCTGATAACTTTTGTGCGCATTGGTCAGAAGACGGTGTGTGCCAATTTTCGTGAGAATCGGACAAAATTTGTGACCGCTGAAACTTTTTTCGTGTTTTTGATGAAATCCAAAATGGCGGAAAATCCATCATGACGGAAATTGACGCCATATGGTGCGTTGAACTCGGCTTGGTCCAAGGATGCCGAGGATACCTTGTTTTCAAAAATCGGACATAAGGTTCAAAAGTTACATGCACAAATGTACTTCAAAGTTTGACCCGTTGGTGGCGCTAGAGCGTGGTTAGTGCTTACATGAAACTCAGTCAAAGTAATGTTGAGACTGTCCTTAAGCTGTGTGCAAAATTTCACAACTTTTTACCATACGGTTCTATGGGCTGCCATAGACTCCCATGGCGGAATAATAATAATAATAGGGAAGAAAAGGTACAATCACAATAGGTGTCCTACGCAGCTTCGCTGCTTGGCCACCAATAATTAAAGCTGCAAGCAGCATTGAGGTGGCCAAGCAGGAAGTTCAGCAGTGCAGATTTGCCATGTAACTCAATGCAGTCGCATCAGACATAAAGCATTAAGCAGTCACAGCAGGTTTCAAGCCAAAAAACCCAGGATCGGTTGAGATATAAGGTCACTTCCTGTTTGGCGAATGCTTTTGCCAATTGTTCCAGAAAGCAATGCATTGATAAGGCATGGTCCGAAGATGGCCTGTTCCAATTTTGGTGAAGATCAGATGAAATTTGTGACCTCTGAAAATGTTTTGATGTTTCTGATTAAATCCAATATGGCGGCCGAATCAATTACGATGACATCACAAGTTGACGTGGGTCGGCCTAAGGACGTCTAACAGTATTACCAGACACCATTAGTACATTTTAATTCCAAACACATCAACAGCTACAGGCCAAAATGCATGGTTGCTAATTGCAGCGCCCCCTAGAGGTCAAAGGTCGCCAAAATTTCTTGAGCGTTCCCCTGATCGGGTCCTGAGTCCATGCACCGAGTTTGGCTTTGATACATGCAAGGGCTGCTGAGATATGAGCTCACTTCCTGTTAGGGGCTTCGCCGCAAATTTCGATTGGCTGTTACGGGAGAACGGTTTTAGTTCCGAAGACAAAAAGTAATGCGTTAATGTAGCACGGTCCGTAGATGACGTGTGTGAAGTTTGGTGTCGATGGGACAAAATTTGTGACCCGTGAAAACTTTGAAGTGTTTTCGATAAAATCCAAAATGGCGGAAATTCCAATGGGGCGAAATTAACATCATAGGTATCTTCGATCTCGGCGTGATCCAAGGAGTCCAACAGTACCAAGTTTTTGAATATCAGGCATACGGGTCAAAAGTTATAAGGAAAAACGCAATTTTGCTAATTACATCGCCCCCTAGTGGCCGAATGACACCAAATTTTTATTGCGCACTTCTAACGGAGTGTCGAAGCGCGTGACCGAGTTTGGTCTTCGGAAGTCAAAGCGTCGCCGAGATATAAGAAAACTTCCTGTTTGGCGGCGTTGCCGGCGACTGCGATTGGCTAACACAAAAAGTTGGCATGAACTGTCACCGGGGCAACCCACGGTATGTGCGGATATCGCAATTTCATTTCAAATAAAAACGCATCAAGAGATATTAGCAAAAACAATGTTTTGCTAATTATAGCGCCCCCTAGTGGAGAAATGACACCAGATTTTTATCGTGCACTTGGGACACCATCTGGAAGCGTGCTACCAAATTTGGTTTCATTGCACCAAAACGTTGCCGAGATATGAGCTCAAATGGAAAACGGCGCCTTCGCCGCCAATTTTGATTGGCTGTTACGGCCAAACGGTTTCGAATCTGAAGATTCCTTCTGATAACTTTTGTGCGCATTGGTCAGAAGACGGTCTGTGCCAATTTTCGTGAGAATCGGACAAAATTTGTGACCGCTGAAACTTTTTTCGTGTTTTTGATGAAATCCAAAATGGCGGAAAATCCATCATGACGGAAATTGACGCCATATGGTGCGTTGAACTCGGCTTGGTCCAAGGATGCCGAGGATACCTTGTTTTCAAAAATCGGACATACGGTTCAAAAGTTACATGCACAAATGTACTTCAAACTTTGACCCGTTGGTGGCGCTAGAGCGTGGTTAGTGCTTACATGAAACTCAGTCAAAGTAAAGTTGAGACTGTCCTTAAGCTGTGTGCAAAATTTGACAACTTTTTACCATACGGTTCTATGGGCTGCCATAGACTCCCATGGCGGAATAATAATAATAACTAGAAAATTCCCGCAGGAAATTTTGAGAGTGCCGAGTGGGCTGTTGCCGGGGTTCTGTATTGAAAAAGCACACCTCAAATAGTAATTTTTAACATGTATATTTACACACATGAGCCACTAATTCTACCATTAGCCACAATTGTTAGCAATTAGCATGTCTTTAGATGCAGTCAAGCATTAGCTGCTAATGTTAGCAATTAGCATGTCTTTACGACCATGAGCAGCTAGCACGCTGGCCGCTCTTGGTAGTAAAGCATTAGCCACTAATGTTAGCAATTAGCATGTCTTTACTAAGTAGCATGTCTTTACTACCATGAGCAGCAGCTATAACAAAAAGCACAACTCAAATAGTCATTTAAGGCCTGGTTCCTACTGACAGGATGGGTGTGAGTTTGATGTCATGCAGGGTACAACAAACCAAACAGGATGAGGAGGATGCAGTAGGCCTGGCTGAGAGAGAGAGACACTGATAAGGGTCGTCCTTTATGCTTCGCCTTCTACAAACTGAAGGACAGGTACAGGCAGCAGACCCCTCCCAGCTCCACCTGAAAGCCAGCATCAAATAAGGAAGAGAGCGAAACGGATCGTCACACCCCCACCTTTAAGAGGGGTGTCCTCACTAGGATCCCCAGACAAAGAACAGCAAATCAAGCCATAAATGTTTCCTACTTTATGTGGTGGAATAATATATTTTTCAGTTTGACACAGTTTAATTTAAAAATATCTTCCCTTTAAATTGTAAAACGTCAACATTATTACTGTGATAAGCTCCCGCGAGCAACGCGGCGAATTAGCCGGCGGCTAACCCCACTAGCCTCCGCATTAGCTCACGGCTAACCACCGCGGCTAATTCGTGTTTAACTCCCGCGGGTCTGCGGTTAAATCCCGGTTAGCTAGCGGTTAGCTAGCGGTTAGCTCGAGGCTAACTCCGCGGTTGAGTCCGCGGCGTTAAGGTAGCGGCTAGCTAGCTCCGTTAGCTCCGCTAGCTCGCTAACATACATGAGCTATGGTGGACGGCTAGTCGTTAGCGTCCGTTAGCAGTTTAGCTATTCACTGACCTAATAAGATGAAGGAAACGGGTCAGGGATGTTGTGTCAGGAGTTTCAGCAAAGCAGCCAGATATAATTTGTGTTTAAAATAAAGAAAAAAGGTCAAACATGACTGAGAAGTTGTCATTCAGTCAATGAGAAGAGCAATAGCTAAGAGGCCCAGCAGCTGTGTGAAAGCACCAAGGGAGACAGGGATGGTTTGGGGGGTTTTAATGTTTTGGCAGATCCTGTTTTCCACTGGGAGCTTAAATAGTGGCTAGCGCTGACGCGCTAGCTGCTCTGCTTTCTCTGTCTGTCATTTTACACACGCAGATTCAAATTAAGTGCTAAGAACTACTAAAATGGCTGCCTAATGTTAGCATTAGGTTAATGCATGTCTTTAATTTTTAGTGGCAAGAAATTAGTGGCTAGCTATTCGCTAACATGCTAATGGTGCCACTAATGCTACCACCAATTTCTACCACTAAAAATTAGCATTAGCCGCTAATGGTAACAATTAACATGACGCGCTAGCCACTAATTTTAACATTGGTTTAGTGTTAGCATGTCTTTTAAGCCACTAAAAATTAAATACATGCTAATTGCTAACATGCTAATTGCTAATATGCTATTCGCTAACATGCTAATGCTGCCACTAATGCTACCACCAATTTCTTGCCACTAAAAAGTAGCATTAGCCGCTAATGGTAACAATTAACATGACGCGCTAGCCACTAATTTTAACATTGGTTTAGTGTTAGCATGTCTTTTAAGCCACTAAAAATTAAATACATGCTAATTGCTAACATGCTAATTGCTAATATGCTATTCGCTAACATGCTAATGCTGCCACTAATGCTACCACCAATTTCTTGCCACTAAAAAGTAGCATTAGCCGCTAATGTTAGCAATTAACATGACGTGCTAGCCAATGACAGACAGACACCTGTCATTGTTCAACTTAGGTGCCAAAAGCCAAAATGGCTGCCCCACATACCAGTTACTTATGTCAGTTGTGGAGACCCTCCTCTTCTGCTGCGTGTGAGCGTGTGTATGCCCGTTGGGGCCTTGTTGTCACGGTTACCAGTTTGAATTTCAGTTAGAAGATGGCTAGAGGGAGAGAAAATGCTGAAACAAACCTCCTCGAACAGGAAGGCCTTGTGGCCAAACAGTGTTTCCAATCATTGAACCGACTTAACTTTGGGCATCTTGAGGCTTTCCTGAACGTCTAGATATGCAGTTTGTGGGTAAAATGAAGAAATGTGAGCTATAAAGAGCGATTCAAAGAAAGGATTGCTTCTGCTTTGCTCCAGAAATTTAACATGGCAGTCTATGAAGCTGTGGATGGGTGTTGCTGGCGCATCTTTGCGTCTCACGCCAAAACTATAAGACTTTACAGCTTTAGCAGACGAATTTGAGCGAGAAGACAAATTTTCCTACGTTTCTATGTATAAATTATGTCTGAGGTGTGAAATTTGTGGCCACGGGAGCAGTTTCTGTTTTATTTTTTGCCTATTTTCTTCTCTCCTCCTCACTCTACCTGCCACTCTAGCACCAACATTCCGCGCAATACACACCCATTATAAACCCTGAAATTTGAGTAAAAACCTACACAACTCTGAGGCTTCATAGTTTAAAAACGGTAAAAGTTGTCGATAAGTGAAGTGAATCTCTGAAGAGAAGGCAAGAGTACCTACGTTTTAAAGTTCAAATGAAGTCTCTCGGTTAAAGTATGCCAGAGCAGTTGATTGTTGAAAATGTCTGTTGATTTTTTTTTTTTTTCGGGCTTCTCCATTCATTTCAATGGGAAATTTTCTGCGGTTTTTCGCGAATAAATTCGCGAAAAACTCGTCAATCCCTTATAAAAGTAATAGCACGGGATTCGGGATCAAAACACACGTTTTGATATATCATGTGTTGGGGTCCTCTCGCCGGTTCGGGCCGCATTAATCGGCGAAAAAGGGCGGAAAATGAATAATAAGTAAAAATAAAACTGCAAAGAAACACGCAGAAGATCAATAGTGGCCTCGTGCCTATGGCACGAGGCCACTCCTCCCATAGCTTGCTATGGGAGGAGTGGCCTCGTGTCATAGGCACTCGGCACTAATAATAGGGAAGAAAACGTACAATCACAATAGGTGTCCTACGCAGCTTCGCTGCTTGGCCACCAATAATAGGGAAGAAAACGTACAATCACAATAGGTGTCCTACGCAGCTTCGCTGCTTGGCCACCAATTAAAGCTGCAAGCAGCATTGAGGTGGCCAAGCAGGAAGTTCGGCAGCGCAGATTTGCCACGTAACTCAATGCAGTCGCATCAGACATAAAGCATTAAGCAGTCACAGCAGGTTTCGAGCCAAAAAAGCCAGGATCCTGTTTGGCGAATGCTTTTGCCAGTTGTTCCAGAAAGCAAATACATCGATAAGGCATGGTCCGAAGATGGCCTGTTCCAATTTTGGTGAAGATCAGATGAAATTTGTGACCTGTGAAAATGTTTTGATGTTTCTGATTAAATCCAATATGGCGGCCGAATCAATTACGATGACATCACAAGTTGACGTGGGTCGGCCTAATGACGTCTAACAGTATAACCAGACACCATTAGTACATTTTAATTCCAAAGACATCAACAGCTACAGGCCAAAATGCATGGTTGCTAATTGCAGCGCCCCCTAGAGGTCATAGGTCGCCAAAATTTATTGAGCGTTCCCCTGATCGGGTCCTGAGTCCATGTACCGAGTTTGGCTTTGATACACGCAAGGGCTGCTGAGATATGAGCTCACTTCCTGTTAGGGGCTTCGCCGCAAATTTCGATTGGCTGTTACGGGAGAACGGTTTTAGTTCCGAAGACAAAAAGTAACGCATTAATGAAGCACGGTCCGTAGATGACGTGTGTGAAGTTTGGTGTCGATCGGACAAAAGTTGTGACCCGTGAAAACTTTGAAGTGTTTTCGATAAAATCCAAAATGGCGGAAATTCCAATGGGGCGAAATTAACATCATAGGTATCGTCGATCTCGGCATGATCCAAGGAGTCCAACAGTACCAAGTTTTTGAATATCAGGCATACGGGTCAAAAGTTATAAGCGAAAACGCAATTTTGCTAATTACATCGCCCCCTAGTGGCCGAATGACACCAAATTTTCATTGCGCACTTCTAGGGGAGTGTCGAAGCGTGTGACCGAGTTTGGTCTTCGGAAGTCAAAGCGTCGCCGAGATATAAGAAAACTTCCTGTTTGGCGGCGTTGCCGCCGACTGCGATTGGCTAACGCGAAAAGTCGGCATGAACTGTCACTGGGGCAACCCACGGTATCTGTGGATATCGTAATTTCATTTCAAATAAAAACGCATCAAGAGATATGAGCAAAAACAATGTTTTGCTAATTATAGCGCCCCCTAGTGGAGAAATGACACCAGATTTTTATCGTGCACTTGGGACAGAGTCTGGAAGCGTGGTACCAAATTTGGTTTCATTGCACCAAAACGTTGCCGAGATATGAGCTCAAATGGAAAACGGCGCCTTCGCCGCCAATTTTGATTGGCTGTTACGGCCAAACGGTTTCGAATCTGAAGATGACTTCTGATAACTTTTGTGCGCATTGGTCAGAAGACGGTGTGTGCCAATTTTCGTGAGAATCGGACAAAATTTGTGACCACTGAAACTTTTTTCGTGTTTTTGATGAAATCCAAAATGGCGGAAAATCCATCATGGCCGAAATTGACGCCATATGGTGCGTTGAACCCGGCGTGGTCCAAGGATGCCGAGGATACCTTGTTTTCAAAAATCGGACATACGGTTCAAAAGTTACATGCACAAATGTACTTCAAACTTTGACCCGTTGGTGGCGCTAGAGCGTGGTTAGTGCTTACATGAAACTCAGTCAAAGTAAAGTTGAGACTGTCCTTAAGCTGTGTGCAAAATTTGACAACTTTTTACCATACGGTTCTATGGGCTGCCATAGACTCCCATGGCGGAAAAATAATAATAATAATAATAATAATAATAATAATAATAATTAAAGCTGCAAGCAGCATTGAGGTGGCCAAGCAGAAAGTTCAGCAGTGCAGATTTGCCACGTAACTCAATGCAGTCGCATCAGACATAAAGCATTAAGCAGTCACAGCAGGTTTCGAGCCAAAAAAGCCAGGATCGGTTGAGATATAAGGTCACTTCCTGTTTGGCGAATGCTTTTGCCAATTGCTCCAGAAAGCAAACGCATTGATAAGACATGGTCCGAAGATGGCCTGTTCCAATTTTGGTGAAGATCAGATGAAATTTGTGACCTGTGAAAACGTTTTGATGTTTCTGATTAAATCCAATATGGCGGCCGAATCAATTACGATGACATCACAAGTTGACGCGGGTCGGCCTGAGGACGTCTAACAGTATTACCAGACACCATTAGTACATTTGAATTCCAAACACATCAACAGCTGCAGGCCAAAATGCATGGTTGCTAATTGCAGCGCCCCCTAGAGGTCAAAGGTCGCCAACATTTCTTGAGCGTCCCCCTGATCGGGTCCTGAGTCCATGCACCGAGTTTGGCTCTGATACACGCAAGGGCTGCTGAGATATGAGCTCACTTCCTGTTAGGGGCTTCGCCGCAAATTTCGATTGGCTGTTACGGGCGAACGGTTTTAGTTCCGAAGACAAAAAGTAACGCGTTAATGAAGCACGGTCCGTAGATGACGTGTGTGAAGTTTGGTGTCGATCGGACAAAAGTTGTGACCCGTGAAAACTTTGAAGTGTTTTTGATTAAATCCAAAATGGCGGAAATTCCAATGGGGCGAAATTAACATCATAGGTATCGTCGATCTCGGCATGATCCAAGGAGTCCAACAGTACCAAGTTTTTGAATATCAGGCATACGGGTCAAAAGTTATGAGGAAAAACGCAATTTTGCTAATTACATCGCCCCCTAGTGGCCGAATGACACCAAATTTTTATTGCGCACTTCTAGGGGAGTGTCGAAGCCCGTGACCGAGTTTGGTCTTCGGAAGTCAAAGCGTCGCCGAGATATAAGAAAACTTCCTGTTTGGCGGCGTTGCCGGCGACTGCGATCGGCTAACGCGAAAAGTCGGCATGAACTGTCACTGGGGCAACCCACGGTATGTGCGGATATCGCAATTTCATTTCAAATAAAAACGCATCAAGAGATATGAGCAAAAACAATGTTTTGCTAATTATAGCGCCCCCTAGTGGAGAAATGACACCAGATTTTTATCGTGCACTTGGGACAGAGTCTGGAAGCGTGGTACCAAATTTGGTTTCATTGCACCAAAACGTTGCCGAGATAAGAGCTCAAATGGAAAACGGCGCCTTCGCCGCCAATTTTGATTGGCTGTTACGGCCAAACGGTTTCGAATCTGAAGATTCCTTCTGATAACTTTTGTGCGCATTGGTCAGAAGACGGTCTGTGCCAATTTTCGTGAGAATCGGACAAAATTTGTGACCGCTGAAACTTTTTTCGTGTTTTTGATGAAATCCAAAATGGCGGAAAATCCATCATGACGGAAATTGACGCCATATGGTGCGTTGAACTCGGCTTGGTCCAAGGATGCCGAGGATACCTTGTTTTCAAAAATCGGACATACGGTTCAAAAGTTACATGCACAAATGTACTTCAAACTTTGACCCGTTGGTGGCGCTAGAGCGTGGTTAGTGCTTACATGAAACTCAGTCAAAGTAATGTTGAGACTGTCCTTAAGCTGTGTGCAAAATTTGACAACTTTTTACCATACGGTTCTATGGGCTGCCATAGACTCCCATGGCGGAATAATAATAATAATAATAGGGAAGAAAACGTACAAACACAATAGGTGTCCTACGCAGCTTCGCTGCTTGGCCACCAATTAAAGCTGCAAGCAGCATTGAGGTGGCCAAGCAGAAAGTTCAGCAGTGCAGATTTGCCACGTAACTCAATGCAGTCGCATCAGACATAAAGCATTAAGCAGTCACAGCAGGTTTCAAGCCAAAAAAGCCAGGATCGGTTGAGATATAAGGTCACTTCCTGTTTGGCGAATGCTTTTGCCAATTGCTCCAGAAAGCCATGCATTGATAAGGCATGGTCCGAAGATGGCCTGTTCCAATTTTGGTGAAGATCAGATGAAATTTGTGACCTGTGAAAACGTTTTGATGTTTCTGATTAAATCCAATATGGCGGCCGAATCAATTACGATGACATCACAAGTTGACCTGGGTCGGCCTAAGGACGTCTAACAGTATTACCAGACACCATTAGTACATTTTAATTCCAAACACATCAACAGCTGCAGGCCAAAATGCATGGTTGCTAATTGCAGCGCCCCCTAGAGGTCATAGGTCGCCAAAATTTCTTGAGCGTCCCCCTGATCGGGTCCTGAGTCCATGCACCGAGTTTGGCTTTGATACACGCAAGGGCTGCTGAGATATGAGCTCACTTCCTGTTAGGGGCTTCGCCGCAAATTTCGATTGGCTGTTACGGGAGAACGGTTTTAGTTCCGAAGACAAAAAGTAATGCGTTAATGAAGCACGGTCCGTAGATGACGTGTGTGAAGTTTGGTGTCGATCGGACAAAAGTTGTGACCTGTGAAAACTTTTAAGTGTTTTCGATAAAATCCAAAATGGCGGAAATTCCAATGGGGCGAAATTAACATCATAGGTATCGTTGATCTCGGCATGATCCAAGGAGTCCAACAGTACCAAGTTTTTGAATATCAGGCATACGGGTCAAAAGTTATAAGGAAAAACGCAATTTTGCTAATTACATCGCCCCCTAGTGGCCGAATGACACCCAATTTTTATTGCGCACTTCTAACGGAGTGTCGAAGCGCGTGACCGAGTTTGGTCTTCGGAAGTCAAAGCGTCGCCGAGATATAAGAAAACTTCCTGTTTGGCGGCGTTGCCGGCGACTGCGATCGGCTAACGCGAAAAGTTGGCATGAACTGTCACTGGGGCAACCCACGGTATCTGCGGATATCGCAATTTCATTTCAAATAAAAACGCATCAAGAGATATGAGCAAAAACAATGTTTTGCTAATTATAGCGCCCCCTAGTGGAGAAATGACACCAGATTTTTATCGTGCACTTGGGACAGAGTCTGGAAGCGTGGTACCAAATTTGGTTTCATTGCACCAAAACGTTGCCGAGATATGAGCTCAAATGGAAAACGGCGCCTTCGCCGCCAATTTTGATTGGCTGTTACGGCCAAACGGTTTCGAATCTGAAGATTCCTTCTGATAACTTTTGTGCGCATTGGTCAGAAGACGGTCTGTGCCAATTTTCGTGAGAATCGGACAAAATTTGTGACCGCTGAAAGTTTTTTCGTGTTTTTGATGAAATCCAAAATGGCGGAAAATCCATCATGGCGGAAATTGACGCCATATGGTGCGTTGAACTCGGCTTGGTCCAAGGATGCCGAGGATACCTTGTTTTCAAAAATCGGACATACGGTTCAAAAGTTACATGCACAAATGTACTTCAAACTTTGACCCGTTGGTGGCGCTAGAGCGTGGTTAGTGCTTACATGAAACTCAGTCAAAGTAATGTTGAGACTGTCCTTAAGCTGTGTGCAAAATTTCACAACTTTTTACCATACGGTTCTATGGGCTGCCATAGACTCCCATGGCGGAATAATAATAATAATAGGGAAGAAAAGGTACAAACACAATAGGTGTCCTACGCAGCTTCGCTGCTTGGCCACCAATTAAAGCTGCAAGCAGCATTGAGGTGGCCAAGCAGGAAGTTCGGCAGCGCAGATTTGCCATGTAACTCAATGCAGTCGCATCAGACATAAAGCATTAAGCAGTCACAGCAGGTTTCGAGCCAAAAAAGCCAGGATCCTGTTTGGCGAATGCTTTTGCCAGTTGTTCCAGAAAGCAAATACATCGATAAGGCATGGTCCGAAGATGGCCTGTTCCAATTTTGGTGAAGATCAGATGAAATTTGTGACCTGTGAAAATGTTTTGATGTTTCTGATTAAATCCAATATGGCGGCCGAATCAATTACGATGACATCACAAGTTGACGTGGGTCGGCCTAATGACGTCTAACAGTATAACCAGACACCATTAGTACATTTTAATTCCAAAGACATCAACAGCTACAGGCCAAAATGCATGGTTGCTAATTGCAGCGCCCCCTAGAGGTCATAGGTCGCCAAAATTTATTGAGCGTTCCCCTGATCGGGTCCTGAGTCCATGTACCGAGTTTGGCTTTGATACACGCAAGGGCTGCTGAGATATGAGCTCACTTCCTGTTAGGGGCTTCGCCGCAAATTTCGATTGGCTGTTACGGGAGAACGGTTTTAGTTCCGAAGACAAAAAGTAACGCATTAATGAAGCACGGTCCGTAGATGACGTGTGTGAAGTTTGGTGTCGATCGGACAAAAGTTGTGACCCGTGAAAACTTTGAAGTGTTTTCGATAAAATCCAAAATGGCGGAAATTCCAATGGGGCGAAATTAACATCATAGGTATCGTCGATCTCGGCATGATCCAAGGAGTCCAACAGTACCAAGTTTTTGAATATCAGGCATACGGGTCAAAAGTTATAAGCGAAAACGCAATTTTGCTAATTACATCGCCCCCTAGTGGCCGAATGACACCAAATTTTCATTGCGCACTTCTAGGGGAGTGTCGAAGCGTGTGACCGAGTTTGGTCTTCGGAAGTCAAAGCGTCGCCGAGATATAAGAAAACTTCCTGTTTGGCGGCGTTGCCGCCGACTGCGATTGGCTAACGCGAAAAGTCGGCATGAACTGTCACTGGGGCAACCCACGGTATCTGTGGATATCGTAATTTCATTTCAAATAAAAACGCATCAAGAGATATGAGCAAAAACAATGTTTTGCTAATTATAGCGCCCCCTAGTGGAGAAATGACACCAGATTTTTATCGTGCACTTGGGACAGAGTCTGGAAGCGTGGTACCAAATTTGGTTTCATTGCACCAAAACGTTGCCGAGATATGAGCTCAAATGGAAAACGGCGCCTTCGCCGCCAATTTTGATTGGCTGTTACGGCCAAACGGTTTCGAATCTGAAGATGACTTCTGATAACTTTTGTGCGCATTGGTCAGAAGACGGTGTGTGCCAATTTTCGTGAGAATCGGACAAAATTTGTGACCGCTGAAACTTTTTTCGTGTTTTTGATGAAATCCAAAATGGCGGAAAATCCATCATGGCCGAAATTGACGCCATATGGTGCGTTGAACCCGGCGTGGTCCAAGGATGCCGAGGATACCTTGTTTTCAAAAATCGGACATACGGTTCAAAAGTTACATGCACAAATGTACTTCAAACTTTGACCCGTTGGTGGCGCTAGAGCGTGGTTAGTGCTTACATGAAACTCAGTCAATGTAAAGTTGAGACTGTCCTTAAGCTGTGTGCAAAATTTGACAACTTTTTACCATACG
Organism: Chelon labrosus; assembly: GCF_963514085.1. Lineage (NCBI taxonomy): Eukaryota > Metazoa > Chordata > Actinopteri > Mugiliformes > Mugilidae > Chelon > Chelon labrosus. Next base: position 6,312,392 of record NC_140348.1, read on the forward strand.
GTTCTATGGGCTGCCATAGACTCCCATGGCGGAAAAATAATAATAATAATAATTAAAGCTGCAAGCAGCATTGAGGTGGCCAAGCAGAAAGTTCAGCAGTGCAGATTTGCCGTGTAACTCAATGCAGTCGCATCAGACATAAAGCATTAAGCAGTCACAGCAGGTTTCAAGCCAAAAAAACAAGGATCGGTTGAGATATAAGGTCACTTCCTGTTTGGCGAATGCTTTTGCCAGTTGTTCCAGAAAGCAAATACATTGATAAGGCATGGTCCGAAGATGGCCTGTTCCAATTTTGCTGAAGATCAGATGAAATTTGTGACCTGTGAAAACGTTTTGATGTTTCTGATTAAATCCAATATGGCGGCCGAATCAATTACGATGACATCACAAGTTGACCTGGGTCGGCCTGAGGACGTCTAACAGTATTACCAGAGACCATTAGTACATTTTAATTCCAAACACATCAACAGCTACAGGCCAAAATGCATGGTTGCTACTTGCAGCGCCCCCTAGAGGTCAAAGGTCGCCAAAATTTCTTGAGCGTCCCCCTGATCGGGTCCTGAGTCCATGCACCGAGTTTGGCTTTGATACATGCAAGGGCTGCTGAGATATGAGCTCACTTCCTGTTAGGGGCTTCGCCGCAAATTTCAATTGGCTGTTACGGGAGAACGGTTATAGTTCCGAAGACAAAAAGTAATGCGTTAATGAAGCACGGTCCGTAGATGACGTGTGTGAAGTTTGGTGTCGATGGGACAAAATTTGTGACCCGTGAAAACTTTGAAGTGTTTTTGATCAAATCCAAAATGGCGGAAATTCCAATCGGGCGAAATTAACATCATAGGTATCGTTGATCTCGGCATGATCCAAGGAGTCCAACAGTACCAAGTTTTTGAATATCAGGCATACGGGTCAAAAGTTATAAGCAAAAACGCAATTTTGCTAATTACACCGCCCCCTAGTGGCCGAATGACACCAAATTTTTATTGCGCACTTCTAACGGAGTGTCGAAGCGCGTGACCGAGTTTGGTCTTCGGAAGTCAAAGCGTCGCCGAGATATAAGAAAACTTCCTGTTTGGCGGCGTTGCCGGCGACTGCGATTGGCTAACGCGAAAAGTTGGCATGAACTGTCACTGGGGCAACCCACGGTATCTGCGGATATCGCAATTTCATTTCAAATAAAAACGCATCAAGAGATATGAGCAAAAACAATGTTTTGCTAATTATAGCGCCCCCTAGTGGAGAAATGACACCAGATTTTTATCGTGCACTTGGGACAGAGTCTGGAAGCGTGGTACCAAATTTGGTTTCATTGCACCAAAACGTTGCCGAGATATGAGCTCAAATGGAAAACGGCGCCTTCGCCGCCAATTTTGATTGGCTGTTACGGCCAAACGGTTTCGAATCTGAAGATTCCTTCTGATAACTTTTGTGCGCATTGGTCAGAAGACGGTCTGTGCCAATTTTCGTTAGAATCGGACAAAATTTGTGACCGCTGAAACTTTTTTCGTGTTTTTGATGAAATCCAAAATGGCGGAAAATCCATCATGACGGAAATTGACGCCATATGGTGCGTTGAACTCGGCTTGGTCCAAGGATGCCGAGGATACCTTGTTTTCAAAAATCGGACATACGGTTCAAAAGTTACATGCACAAATGTACTTCAAACTTTGACCCGTTGGTGGCGCTAGAGCGTGGTTAGTGCTTACATGAAACTCAGTCAAAGTAAAGTTGAGACTGTCCTTAAGCTGTGTGCAAAATTTCACAACTTTTTACCATACGGTTCTATGGGCTGCCATAGACTCCCATGGCGGAATAATAATAATAATAATAGGGAAGAAAACGTACAATCACAATAGGTGTCCTACGCAGCTTCGCTGCTTGGCCACCAATAATTAAAGCTGCAAGCAGCATTGAGGTGGCCAAGCAGGAAGTTCGGCAGCGCAGATTTGCCATGCAGTCGCATCAGACATAAAGCATTAAGCAGTCACAGCAGGTTTCGAGCCAAAAAAGCCAGGATCCTGTTTGGCGAATGCTTTTGCCAGTTGTTCCAGAAAGCAAATACATCGATAAGGCATGGTCCGAAGATGGCCTGTTCCAATTTTGGTGAAGATCAGATGAAATTTGTGACCTGTGAAAATGTTTTGATGTTTCTGATTAAATCCAATATGGCGGCCGAATCAATTACGATGACATCACAAGTTGACGTGGGTCGGCCTAATGACGTCTAACAGTATAACCAGACACCATTAGTACATTTTAATTCCAAAGACATCAACAGCTACAGGCCAAAATGCATGGTTGCTAATTGCAGCGCCCCCTAGAGGTCATAGGTCGCCAAAATTTATTGAGCGTTCCCCTGATCGGGTCCTGAGTCCATGTACCGAGTTTGGCTTTGATACACGCAAGGGCTGCTGAGATATGAGCTCACTTCCTGTTAGGGGCTTCGCCGCAAATTTCGATTGGCTGTTACGGGAGAACGGTTTTAGTTCCGAAGACAAAAAGTAACGCATTAATGAAGCACGGTCCGTAGATGACGTGTGTGAAGTTTGGTGTCGATCGGACAAAAGTTGTGACCCGTGAAAACTTTGAAGTGTTTTCGATAAAATCCAAAATGGCGGAAATTCCAATGGGGCGAAATTAACATCATAGGTATCGTCGATCTCGGCATGATCCAAGGAGTCCAACAGTACCAAGTTTTTGAATATCAGGCATACGGGTCAAAAGTTATAAGCGAAAACGCAATTTTGCTAATTACATCGCCCCCTAGTGGCCGAATGACACCAAATTTTCATTGCGCACTTCTAGGGGAGTGTCGAAGCGTGTGACCGAGTTTGGTCTTCGGAAGTCAAAGCGTCGCCGAGATATAAGAAAACTTCCTGTTTGGCGGCGTTGCCGCCGACTGCGATTGGCTAACGCGAAAAGTCGGCATGAACTGTCACTGGGGCAACCCACGGTATCTGTGGATATCGTAATTTCATTTCAAATAAAAACGCATCAAGAGATATGAGCAAAAACAATGTTTTGCTAATTATAGCGCCCCCTAGTGGAGAAATGACACCAGATTTTTATCGTGCACTTGGGACAGAGTCTGGAAGCGTGGTACCAAATTTGGTTTCATTGCACCAAAACGTTGCCGAGATATGAGCTCAAATGGAAAACGGCGCCTTCGCCGCCAATTTTGATTGGCTGTTACAGCCAAACGGTTTCGAATCTGAAGATGACTTCTGATAACTTTTGTGCGCATTGGTCAGAAGACGGTGTGTGCCAATTTTCGTGAGAATCGGACAAAATTTGTGACCGCTGAAACTTTTTTCGTGTTTTTGATGAAATCCAAAATGGCGGAAAATCCATCATGGCCGAAATTGACGCCATATGGTGCGTTGAACCCGGCGTGGTCCAAGGATGCCGAGGATACCTTGTTTTCAAAAATCGGACATACGGTTCAAAAGTTACATGCACAAATGTACTTCAAACTTTGACCCGTTGGTGGCGCTAGAGCGTGGTTAGTGCTTACATGAAACTCAGTCAATGTAAAGTTGAGACTGTCCTTAAGCTGTGTGCAAAATTTGACAACTTTTTACCATACGGTTCTATGGGCTGCCATAGACTCCCATGGCGGAAAAATAATAATAATAATAATAATAATAATAATAATAGGGAAGAAAACGTAGAAACACAATAGGTGTCCTACGCAGCTTCGCTGCTTGGCCACCAATAATTAAAGCTGCAAGCAGCATTGAGGTGGCCAAGCAGGAAGTTCAGCAGTGCAGATTTGCCATGTAACTCAATGCAGTCGCATCAGACATAAAGCATTAAGCAGTCACAGCAGGTTTCAAGCCAAAAAACCCAGGATCGGTTGAGATATAAGGTCACTTCCTGTTTGGCGAATGCTTTTGCCAGTTGTTCCAGAAAGCAATGCATTGATAAGGCATGGTCCGAAGATGGCCTGTTCCAATTTTGGTGAAGATCAGATGAAATTTGTGACCTGTGAAAATGTTTTGATGTTTCTGATTAAATCCAATATGGCGGCCGAATCAATTACGATGACATCACAAGTTGACGTGGGTCGGCCTAAGGACGTCTAACAGTATTACCAGACACCATTAGTACATTTTAATTCCAAACACATCAACAGCTACAGGCCAAAATGCATGGTTGCTAATTGCAGCGCCCCCTAGAGGTCAAAGGTCGCCAAAATTTCTTGAGCGTTCCCCTGATCGGGTCCTGAGTCCATGCACCGAGTTTGGCTTTGATACACGCAAGGGCTGCTGAGATATGAGCTCACTTCCTGTTAGGGGCTTCGCCGCAAATTTCGATTGGCTGTTACGGGAGAACGGTTTTAGTTCCGAAGACAAAAAGTAATGCGTTAATGTAGCACGGTCCGTAGATGACGTGTGTGAAGTTTGGTGTCGATGGGACAAAATTTGTGACCCGTGAAAACTTTGAAGTGTTTTCGATAAAATCCAAAATGGCGGAAATTCCAATGGGGCGAAATTAACATCATAGGTATCTTCGATCTCGGCGTGATCCAAGGAGTCCAACGGTACCAAGTTTTTGAATATCAGGCATACGGGTCAAAAGTTATAAGGAAAAACGCAATTTTGCTAATTACATCGCCCCCTAGTGGCCGAATGACACCAAATTTTTATTGCGCACTTCTAACGGAGTGTCGAAGCGCGTGACCGAGTTTGGTCTTCGGAAGTCAAAGCGTCGCCGAGATATAAGAAAACTTCCTGTTTGGCGGCGTTGCCGGCGACTGCGATTGGCTAACACAAAAAGTTGGCATGAACTGTCACCGGGGCAACCCACGGTATGTGCGGATATCGCAATTTCATTTCAAATAAAAACGCATCAAGAGATATGAGCAAAAACAATGTTTTGCTAATTATAGCGCCCCCTAGTGGAGAAATGACACCAGATTTTTATCGTGCACTTGGGACACCATCTGGAAGCGTGCTACCAAATTTGGTTTCATTGCACCAAAACGTTGCCGAGATATGAGCTCAAATGGAAAACGGCGCCTTCGCCGCCAATTTTGATTGGCTGTTACGGCCAAACGGTTTCGAATCTGAAGATTCCTTCTGATAACTTTTGTGCGCATTGGTCAGAAGACGGTCTGTGCCAATTTTCGTGAGAATCGGACAAAATTTGTGACCGCTGAAACTTTTTTCGTGTTTTTGATGAAATCCAAAATGGCGGAAAATCCATCATGACGGAAATTGACGCCATATGGTGCGTTGAACTCGGCTTGGTCCAAGGATGCCGAGGATACCTTGTTTTCAAAAATCGGACATACGGTTCAAAAGTTACATGCACAAATGTACTTCAAACTTTGACCCGTTGGTGGCGCTAGAGCGTGGTTAGTGCTTACATGAAACTCAGTCAAAGTAATGTTGAGACTGTCCTTAAGCTGTGTGCAAAATTTGACAACTTTTTACCATACGGTTCTATGGGCTGCCATAGACTCCCATGGCGGAATAATAATAATAATAATAGGGAAGAAAACGTACAAACACAATAGGTGTCCTACGCAGCTTCGCTGCTTGGCCACCAATAATTAAAGCTGCAAGCAGCATTGAGGTGGCCAAGCAGGACGTTCAGCAGTCCAGATTTGCCATGTAAGTTGCATGATGCAGTGGCATCAGACATATGTGTTTTAATTCTAAGGACAAAAGCAGCTACAGGCCAAAATGCATGGTTGCTAATTGCAATACCCCCAAGAGGTCAAAGGTCACCAAACATTTCTGAGCATCCTCCTGATGGGGTTGAGACTATGTACTAAGTTTGGTTATAATAAATGAAAGGGTTGCGGAGATATGAGCTCACTTCCTGTTTGGCGGCTTCGCCACTGATTTTGATAGGCTGTTACGGGCGAATGCTTGTGCCAATTGTTCCAAAAAGCAATGCATTGATAAGGCATGGTCTGAAGATGGCCTGTGCAAATTTTGGTGAAGATCAGATGAAATTTGTGACCTGTGAAAACTTGTTCGTGTTTTTGATTAAATCCAATATGGCGGCTGAATCAATTATGATGACATCACAAGTTGACCTGGGTCGGCCTAAGGACGTCTAACAGTATTACCAGACACAACTAATGTTTTTTTTAATTCGAAGGACAATAGCAGCTACAGGCCAAAAGGCATCTTACTTAATTGCAGCGCCTCCTAGAGGTCAAAGGTCGCCAAAATTTCTTGAGCGTCCCCCTGATCGGGTCCTGAGTCCATGCACCGAGTTTGGCTTTGATACATGCAAGGGTTGCTGAGATATGAGCTCACTTCCTGTTAGGGGCTTCGCCGCAAATTTCGATTGGCTGTTACGGGCGAACGGTTTTAGTTCCGAAGACAAAAAGTAATGCATTAATGAAGCATGGTCCGTAGATGACGTGTGTGAAGTTTGGTGTCGATCGGACAAAATCTGTGACCCGTGAAAACTTTTAAGTGTTTTCGATAAAATCCAAAATGGCGGAAATTCCAATGGGGCGAAATTAACATCATAGGTATCGTCGATCTCGGCATGATCCAAGGAGTCCAACAGTACCAGGTTTTTGAATATCACGCATACAGGTCAAAAGTTATAAGCAAAAACGCAATTTTGCTAATTACATCGCCCCCTAGTGGCCGAATGACACCAAATTTTTATTGCGCACTTCTAACGGAGTGTCGAAGCGTGTGACCGAGTTTGGTCTTCGGAAGTCAAAGCGTCGCCGAGATATAAGAAAACTTCCTGTTTGGCGGCGTCGCCGCCGACTGCGATTGGCTAACGCGAAAAGTTGGCATGAACTGTCACTGGGGCAACCCACGGTATGTGCGGATATCACAATTTCATTTCAAATAAAAACGCATCAAGAGATATGAGCAAAAACAATGTTTTGCTAATTATAGCGCCCCCTAGTGGCAACAGGACACCAGATTTGTGCCGTGCCCTTAAGACAGAGTCTGGAAGCGTGGTACCAAATTTGGTTTCATTGCACCAAAGCGTTGCCGAGATATGGGCTCAAATGGAAAACGGCGCCTTCGCCGCCGATTTTGATTGGCTGTTACGGGCGACCGGTTGTAGTTCCGAAGACAAAAAGTAATGCGTTAATGAAGCATGGTCTGTTGATGACGTGTTTGAAGTTTGGTGTCGATCGGACCAAATTTGTGACCTGTGAAAACTTTGAAAGGTTTTTGATGAAATCCAAAATGGCGGAAAATCCATCATGGCGGAAATTGACGCCATATGGTGCGTTGAACTCGGCGTGGTCCAAGGATGCCGAGGATACCTTGTTTTCAAAAATCGGACATACGGTTCAAAAGTTACATGCACAAATGTACTTCAAACTTTGACCCGTTGGTGGCGCTAGAGCGTGGTTAGTGCTTACATGACACTCAGTCAAAGTAATGTTGAGACTGTCCTTAAGCTGTGTGCAAAATTTCACAACTTTTTACCATACGGTTCTATGGGCTGCCATAGACTCCCATGGCGGAATAATAATAATAATAGGGAAGAAAACGTAGAAACACAATAGGTGTCCTACGCAGCTTCGCTGCTTGGCCACCAATAATTAAAGCTGCAAGCAGCATTGAGGTGGCCAAGCAGAAAGTTCAGCAGTGCAGATTTGCCGTGTAACTCAATGCAGTCGCATCAGACATAAAGCATTAAGCAGTCACAGCAGGTTTCAAGCCAAAAAACCAAGGATCGGTTGAGATATAAGGTCACTTCCTGTTTGGCGAATGCTTTTGCCAGTTGTTCCAGAAAGCAAATACATTGATAAGGCATGGTCCGAAGATGGCCTGTTCCAATTTTGCTGAAGATCAGATGAAATTTGTGACCTGTGAAAACGTTTTGATGTTTCTGATTAAATCCAATATGGCGGCCGAATCAATTACGATGACATCACAAGTTGACCTGGGTCGGCCTGAGGACGTCTAACAGTATTACCAGACACCATTAGTACATTTTAATTCCAAACACATCAACAGCTACAGGCCAAAATGCATGGTTGCTACTTGCAGCGCCCCCTAGAGGTCAAAGGTCGCCAAAATTTCTTGAGCGTCCCCCTGATCGGGTCCTGAGTCCATGCACCGAGTTTGGCTTTGATACATGCAAGGGCTGCTGAGATATGAGCTCACTTCCTGTTAGGGGCTTCGCCGCAAATTTCGATTGGCTGTTACGGGAGAACGGTTATAGTTCCGAAGACAAAAAGTAATGCGTTAATGAAGCACGGTCCGTAGATGACGTGTGTGAAGTTTGGTGTCGATCGGACAAAATTTGTGACCCGTGAAAACTTTGAAGTGTTTTTGATCAAATCCAAAATGGCGGAAATTCCAATGGGGCGAAATTAACATCATAGGTATCGTTGATCTCGGCATGATCCAAGGAGTCCAACAGTACCAAGTTTTTGAATATCAGGCATACGGGTCAAAAGTTATAAGGAAAAACGCAATTTTGCTAATTACATCGCCCCCTAGTGGCCGAATGACACCAAATTTTTATTGCGCACTTCTAACGGAGTGTCGAAGCGCGTGACCGAGTTTGGTCTTCGGAAGTCAAAGCGTCGCCGAGATATAAGAAAACTTCCTGTTTGGCGGCGTTGCCGGCGACTGCGATTGGCTAACGCGAAAAGTTGGCATGAACTGTCACTGGGGCAACCCACGGTATCTGCGGATATCGCAATTTCATTTCAAATAAAAACGCATCAAGAGATATGAGCAAAAACAATGTTTTGCTAATTATAGCGCCCCCTAGTGGAGAAATGACACCAGATTTTTATCGTGCACTTGGGACAGAGTCTGGAAGCGTGGTACCAAATTTGGTTTCATTGCACCAAAACGTTGCCGAGATATGAGCTCAAATGGAAAACGGCGCCTTCGCCGCCAATTTTGATTGGCTGTTACGGCCAAACGGTTTCGAATCGGAAGATTCCTTCTGATAACTTTTGTGCGCATTGGTCAGAAGACGGTGTGTGCCAATTTTCGTGAGAATTGGACAAAATTTGTGACCGCTGAAACTTTTTTCGTGTTTTCGCCAAAATCGTAAATTGCGAAAAATCTATCATGACGCATTATGACGTCATAGAGTGCGTTGAAATCGTCATGATCCAAGGATGCCGAGGATACCTTGTTTTGAAAAATCGGACATACGGTTCAAAAGTTACATGCACAAATGTACTTCAAACTTTGACCCGTTGGTGGCGCTAGAGCGTGGTTAGTGCTTACATGAAACTCTGTCAAAGTAATGTTGAGACTGTCCTTAAGCTGTGTGCAAAATTTCACAACTTTTTACCAAACGGTTCTATGGGCTGCCATAGACTCCCATGGCGGAATAATAATAATAATAGGGAAGAAAACGTACAATCACAATAGGTGTCCTACGCAGCTTCGCTGCTTGGCCACCAATAATAATAATAGGGAAGAAAACGTAGAAACACAATAGGTGTCCTACGCAGCTTCGCTGCTTGGCCACCAATAATTAAAGCTGCAAGCAGCATTGAGGTGGCCAAGCAGAAAGTTCAGCAGTGCAGATTTGCAATGTAACTCAATGCAGTCGCATCAGACATAAAGCATTAAGCAGTCACAGCAGGTTTCGAGCCAAAAAAGCCAGGATCGGTTGAGATAAAAGGTCACTTCCTGTTTGGCGAATGCTTTTGCCAATTGTTCCAGAAAGCAATGCACTGATAAGGCATGGTCCGAAGATGGCCTGTTCCAATTTTGGTGAAGATCAGATGAAATTTGTGACCTGTGAAAACGTTTTGATGTTTCTGATTAAATCCAATATGGCGGCCGAATCAATTACGATGACATCACAAGTTGACGTGGGTCGGCCTGAGGACGTCTAACAGTATTACCAGACACCATTAGTACATTTTAATTCCAAACACATCAACAGCTGCAGGCCAAAATGCATGGTTGCTAATTGCAGCGCCCCCTAGAGGTCAAAGGTCGCCAAAATTTCTTGAGCGTTCCCCTGATCGGGTCCTGAGTCCATGCACAGAGTTTGGCTTTGATACACGCAAGGGCTGCTGAGATATGAGCTCACTTCCTGTTAGGGGCTTCGCCGCAAATTTCGATTGGCTGTTACGGGAGAACGGTTTTAGTTCCGAAGACAAAAAGTAATGCGTTAATGAAGCACGGTCCGTAGATGACGTGTGTGAAGTTTGGTGTCGATCGGACAAAAGTTGTGACCCGTGAAAACTTTGAAGTGTTTTCGATAAAATCCAAAATGGCGGAAATTCCAATGGGGCGAAATTAACATCATAGGTATCGTCGATCTCGGCATGATCCAAGGAGTCCAACAGTACCAAGTTTTTGAATATCAGGCATAGGGGTCAAAAGTTATAAGCAAAAACGCAATTTTGCTAATTACATCGCCCCCTAGTGGCCGAATGACACCGAATTTTTATTGCGCACTTCTGAGGGAGTGTCGAAGCCCGTGACCGAGTTTGGTCTTCGGAAGTCAAAGCGTCGCCGAGATATAAGAAAACTTCCTGTTTGGCGGCGTTGCCGCCGACTGCGATTGGCTAACGCGAAAAGTTGGCATGAACTGTCAATGGGGCAACCCACGGTATGTGCGGATATCACAATTTCATTTCAAATAAAAACGCATCAAGAGATATGAGCAAAAACAATGTTTTGCTAATTATAGCGCCCCCTAGTGGCAACAGGACACCAGATTTTTGCCGTGCCCTTAAGACAGAGTCTGGAAGCGTGGTACCAAATTTGGTTTCATTGCACCAAAGCGTTGCCGAGATATGGGCTCAAATGGAAAACGGCGCCTTCGCCGCCAATTTTGATTGGCTGTTACGGCCAAACGGTTTCGAATCTGAAGATTCCTTCTGATAACTTTTGTGCGCATTGGTCAGAAGACGGTCTGTGCCAATTTTCGTGAGAATCGGACAAAATTTGTGACCGCTGAAACTTTTTTCGTGTTTTTGATGAAATCCAAAATGGCGGAAAATCCATCATGACGGAAATTGACGCCATATGGTGCGTTGAACTCGGCTTGGTCCAAGGATGCCGAAGATACCTTGTTTTCAAAAATCGGACATACGGTTCAAAAGTTACATGCACAAATGTACTTCAAACTTTGACCCGTTGGTGGCGCTAGAGCGTGGTTAGTGCTTACATGAAACTCAGTCAAAGTAAAGTTGAGACTGTCCTTAAGCTGTGTGCAAAATTTGACAACTTTTTACCATACGGTTCTATGGGCTGCCATAGACTCCCATGGCGGAATAATAATAATAATAATAGGGAAGAAAACGTACAATCACAATAGGTGTCCTACGCAGCTTCGCTGCTTGGCCACCAATAATAATAATAATAGGGAAGAAAACGTAGAAACACAATAGGTGTCCTACGCAGCTTCGCTGCTTGGCCACCAATTAAAGCTGCAAGCAGCATTGAGGTGGCCAAGCAGAAAGTTCAGCAGTGCAGATTTGCCACGTAACTCAATGCAGTCGCATCAGACATAAAGCATTAAGCAGTCACAGCAGGTTTCGAGCCAAAAAAGCCAGGATCGGTTGAGATATAAGGTCACTTCCTGTTTGGCGAATGCTTTTGCCAATTGCTCCAGAAAGCAAACGCATTGATAAGACATGGTCCGAAGATGGCCTGTTCCAATTTTGGTGAAGATCAGATGAAATTTGTGACCTGTGAAAACGTTTTGATGTTTCTGATTAAATCCAATATGGCGGCCGAATCAATTACGATGACATCACAAGTTGACGCGGGTCGGCCTAAGGACGTCTAACAGTATTACCAGACACCATTAGTACATTTGAATTCCAAACACATCAACAGCTGCAGGCCAAAATGCATGGTTGCTAATTGCAGCGCCCCCTAGAGGTCAAAGGTCGCCAACATTTCTTGAGCGTCCCCCTGATCGGGTCCTGAGTCCATGCACCGAGTTTGGCTCTGATACACGCAAGGGCTGCTGAGATATGAGCTCACTTCCTGTTAGGGGCTTCGCCGCAAATTTCGATTGGCTGTTACGGGCGAACGGTTTTAGTTCCGAAGACAAAAAGTAACGCATTAATGAAGCACGGTCCGTAGATGACGTGTGTGAAGTTTGGTGTCGATCGGACAAAAGTTGTGACCCGTGAAAACTTTTAAGTGTTTTTGATTAAATCCAAAATGGCGGAAATTCCAATGGGGCGAAATTAACATCATAGGTATCGTCGATCTCGGCATGATCCAAGGAGTCCAACAGTACCAAGTTTTTGAATATCAGGCATACGGGTCAAAAGTTATGAGGAAAAACGCAATTTTGCTAATTACATCGCCCCCTAGTGGCCGAATGACACCAAATTTTTATTGCGCACTTCTAGGGGAGTGTCGAAGCCCGTGACCGAGTTTGGTCTTCGGAAGTCAAAGCGTCGCCGAGATATAAGAAAACTTCCTGTTTGGCGGCGTTGCCGGCGACTGCGATTGGCTAACGCGAAAAGTTGGCATGAACTGTCACTGGGGCAACCCACGGTATGTGCGGATATCGCAATTTCATTTCAAATAAAAACGCATCAAGAGATATGAGCAAAAACAATGTTTTGCTAATTATAGCGCCCCCTAGTGGAGAAATGACACCAGATTTTTATCGTGCACTTGGGACAGAGTCTGGAAGCGTGGTACCAAATTTGGTTTCATTGCACCAAAACGTTGCCGAGATAAGAGCTCAAATGGAAAACGGCGCCTTCGCCGCCAATTTTGATTGGCTGTTACGGCCAAACGGTTTCGAATCTGAAGATTCCTTCTGATAACTTTTGTGCGCATTGGTCAGAAGACGGTCTGTGCCAATTTTCGTGAGAATCGGACAAAATTTGTGACCGCTGAAACTTTTTTCGTGTTTTTGATGAAATCCAAAATGGCGGAAAATCCATCATGACGGAAATTGACGCCATATGGTGCGTTGAACTCGGCTTGGTCCAAGGATGCCGAGGATACCTTGTTTTCAAAAATCGGACATACGGTTCAAAAGTTACATGCACAAATGTACTTCAAACTTTGACCCGTTGGTGGCGCTAGAGCGTGGTTAGTGCTTACATGAAACTCAGTCAAAGTAATGTTGAGACTGTCCTTAAGCTGTGTGCAAAATTTGACAACTTTTTACCATACGGTTCTATGGGCTGCCATAGACTCCCATGGCGGAATAATAATAATAATTAAAGCTGCAAGCAGCATTGAGGTGGCCAAGCAGGAAGTTCGGCAGCGCAGATTTGCCATGTAACTCAATGCAGTCGCATCAGACATAAAGCATTAAGCAGTCACAGCAGGTTTCGAGCCAAAAAAGCCAGGATCCTGTTTGGCGAATGCTTTTGCCAGTTGTTCCAGAAAGCAAATACATCGATAAGGCATGGTCCGAAGATGGCCTGTTCCAATTTTGGTGAAGATCAGATGAAATTTGTGACCTGTGAAAATGTTTTGATGTTTCTGATTAAATCCAATATGGCGGCCGAATCAATTACGATGACATCACAAGTTGACGTGGGTCGGCCTAATGACGTCTAACAGTATAACCAGACACCATTAGTACATTTTAATTCCAAAGACATCAACAGCTACAGGCCAAAATGCATGGTTGCTAATTGCAGCGCCCCCTAGAGGTCATAGGTCGCCAAAATTTATTGAGCGTTCCCCTGATCGGGTCCTGAGTCCATGTACCGAGTTTGGCTTTGATACACGCAAGGGCTGCTGAGATATGAGCTCACTTCCTGTTAGGGGCTTCGCCGCAAATTTCGATTGGCTGTTACGGGAGAACGGTTTTAGTTCCGAAGACAAAAAGTAACGCATTAATGAAGCACGGTCCGTAGATGACGTGTGTGAAGTTTGGTGTCGATCGGACAAAAGTTGTGACCCGTGAAAACTTTGAAGTGTTTTCGATAAAATCCAAAATGGCGGAAATTCCAATGGGGCGAAATTAACATCATAGGTATCGTCGATCTCGGCATGATCCAAGGAGTCCAACAGTACCAAGTTTTTGAATATCAGGCATACGGGTCAAAAGTTATAAGCGAAAACGCAATTTTGCTAATTACATCGCCCCCTAGTGGCCGAATGACACCAAATTTTCATTGCGCACTTCTAGGGGAGTGTCGAAGCGTGTGACCGAGTTTGGTCTTCGGAAGTCAAAGCGTCGCCGAGATATAAGAAAACTTCCTGTTTGGCGGCGTTGCCGCCGACTGCGATTGGCTAACGCGAAAAGTCGGCATGAACTGTCACTGGGGCAACCCACGGTATCTGTGGATATCGCAATTTCATTTCAAATAAAAACGCATCAAGAGATATGAGCAAAAACAATGTTTTGCTAATTATAGCGCCCCCTAGTGGAGAAATGACACCAGATTTTTATCGTGCACTTGGGACAGAGTCTGGAAGCGTGGTACCAAATTTGGTTTCATTGCACCAAAACGTTGCCGAGATATGAGCTCAAATGGAAAACGGCGCCTTCGCCGCCAATTTTGATTGGCTGTTACGGCCAAACGGTTTCGAATCTGAAGATGACTTCTGATAACTTTTGTGCGCATTGGTCAGAAGACGGTGTGTGCCAATTTTCGTGAGAATCGGACAGAATTTGTGACCGCTGAAACTTTTTTCGTGTTTTTGATGAAATCCAAAATGGCGGAAAATCCATCATGGCCGAAATTGACGCCATATGGTGCGTTGAACCCGGCGTGGTCCAAGGATGCCGAGGATACCTTGTTTTCAAAAATCGGACATACGGTTCAAAAGTTACATGCACAAATGTACTTCAAACTTTGACCCGTTGGTGGCGCTAGAGCGTGGTTAGTGCTTACATGAAACTCAGTCAAAGTAAAGTTGAGACTGTCCTTAAGCTGTGTGCAAAATTTGACAACTTTTTACCATACGGTTCTATGGGCTGCCATAGACTCCCATGGCGGAAAAATAATAATAATAATAATAATAATAATAATTAAAGCTGCAAGCAGCATTGAGGTGGCCAAGCAGAAAGTTCAGCAGTGCAGATTTGCCATGTAACTCAATGTAGTCGCATCAGACATAAAGCATTAAGCAGTCACAGCAGGTTTCGAGCCAAAAAAGCCAGGATCCTGTTTGGCGAATGCTTTTGCCAGTTGTTCCAGAAAGCAAATACATCGATAAGGCATGGTCCGAAGATGGCCTGTTCCAATTTTGGTGAAGATCAGATGAAATTTGTGACCTGTGAAAATGTTTTGATGTTTCTGATTAAATCCAATATGGCGGCCGAATCAATTACGATGACATCACAAGTTGACGTGGGTCGGCCTAATGACGTCTAACAGTATAACCAGACACCATTAGTACATTTTAATTCCAAAGACATCAACAGCTACAGGCCAAAATGCATGGTTGCTAATTGCAGCGCCCCCTAGAGGTCATAGGTCGCCAAAATTTATTGAGCGTTCCCCTGATCGGGTCCTGAGTCCATGTACCGAGTTTGGCTTTGATACACGCAAGGGCTGCTGAGATATGAGCTCACTTCCTGTTAGGGGCTTCGCCGCAAATTTCGATTGGCTGTTACGGGAGAACGGTTTTAGTTCCGAAGACAAAAAGTAACGCATTAATGAAGCACGGTCCGTAGATGACGTGTGTGAAGTTTGGTGTCGATCGGACAAAAGTTGTGACCCGTGAAAACTTTGAAGTGTTTTCGATAAAATCCAAAATGGCGGAAATTCCAATGGGGCGAAATTAACATCATAGGTATCGTCGATCTCGGCATGATCCAAGGAGTCCAACAGTACCAAGTTTTTGAATATCAGGCATACGGGTCAAAAGTTATAAGCGAAAACGCAATTTTGCTAATTACATCGCCCCCTAGTGGCCGAATGACACCAAATTTTCATTGCGCACTTCTAGGGGAGTGTCGAAGCGTGTGACCGAGTTTGGTCTTCGGAAGTCAAAGCGTCGCCGAGATATAAGAAAACTTCCTGTTTGGCGGCGTTGCCGCCGACTGCGATTGGCTAACGCGAAAAGTCGGCATGAACTGTCACTGGGGCAACCCACGGTATCTGTGGATATCGTAATATCATTTCAAATAAAAACGCATCAAGAGATATGAGCAAAAACAATGTTTTGCTAATTATAGCGCCCCCTAGTGGAGAAATGACACCAGATTTTTATCGTGCACTTGGGACAGAGTCTGGAAGCGTGGTACCAAATTTGGTTTCATTGCACCAAAACGTTGCCGAGATATGAGCTCAAATGGAAAACGGCGCCTTCGCCGC
Source organism: Chelon labrosus (assembly GCF_963514085.1). Lineage (NCBI taxonomy): Eukaryota > Metazoa > Chordata > Actinopteri > Mugiliformes > Mugilidae > Chelon > Chelon labrosus. The sequence goes on from NC_140348.1 coordinate 6,328,584, forward strand.
CAATTTTGATTGGCTGTTACGGCCAAACGGTTTCGAATCTGAAGATGACTTCTGATAACTTTTGTGCGCATTGGTCAGAAGACGGTGTGTGCCAATTTTCGTGAGAATCGGACAAAATTTGTGACCGCTGAAACTTTTTTCGTGTTTTTGATGAAATCCAAAATGGCGGAAAATCCATCATGGCCGAAATTGACGCCATATGGTGCGTTGAACCCGGCGTGGTCCAAGGATGCCGAGGATACCTTGTTTTCAAAAATCGGACATACGGTTCAAAAGTTACATGCACAAATGTACTTCAAACTTTGACCCGTTGGTGGCGCTAGAGCGTGGTTAGTGCTTACATGAAACTCAGTCAATGTAAAGTTGAGACTGTCCTTAAGCTGTGTGCAAAATTTGACAACTTTTTACCATACGGTTCTATGGGCTGCCATAGACTCCCATGGCGGAAAAATAATAATAATAATAATTAAAGCTGCAAGCAGCATTGAGGTGGCCAAGCAAAACGTTCGGCAGTGCAGATTTGCCACGTAACTCAATGCAGTCGCATCAGACATAAAGCATTAAGCAGTCACAGCAGGTTTCGAGCCAAAAAACCCAGGATCGGTTGAGATATAAGGTCACTTCCTGTTTGGCGAATGCTTTTGCCAATTGCTCCAGAAAGCAATGCATCGATAAGGCATGGTCCGAAGATGGCCTGTTCCAATTTTGGTGAAGATCAGATGAAATTTGTGACCTGTGAAAACGTTTTGATGTTTCTGATTAGATCCAATATGGCGGCCGAATCAATTACGATGACATCACAAGTTGACGTGGGTCGGCCTGAGGACGTCTAACAGTATTACCAGACACCATTAGTACATTTGAATTCCAAACACATCAACAGCTGCAGGCCAAAATGCATGGTTGCTAATTGCAGCGCCCCCTAGAGGTCAAAGGTCGCCAAAATTTCTTGAGCGTCCCCCTGATCGGGTCCTGAGTCCATGCACCGAGTTTGGCTTTGATAAACGGAAGGGCTGCTGAGATATGAGCTCAGTTCCTGTTAGGGGCTTCGCCGCAAATTTCGATTGGCTGTTACGGGAGAACGGTTTTAGTTCCGAAGACAAAAAGTAACGCGTTAATGAAGCACGGTCCGTAGATGACGTGTGTGAAGTTTGGTGTCGATGGGACAAAATTTGTGATCCGTGTAAACTTTGAAGTGTTTTTGATCAAATCCAAAATGGCGGACAATCCAATGGGGCGAAATTAACATCATAGGTATCGTCGATCTCGGCATGATCCAAGGAGTCCAACAGTACCAAGTTTTTGAATATCACGCATACGGGTCAAAGGTTATAAGCGAAAACGCAATTTTGCTAATTACATCGCCCCCTAGTGGCCGAATGACACCAAATTTCTATTGCGCACTTCTAGGGGAGTGTCGAAGCGCGTGACCGAGTTTGGTCTTCGGAAGTCAAAGCGTCGCCGAGATATAAGAAAACTTCCTGTTTGGCGGCGTTGCCGGCGACTGCGATCGGCTAACGCGAAAAGTTGGCATGAACTGTCACTGGGGCAACCCACGGTATCTGCGGATATCGCAATTTCATTTCAAATAAAAACGCATCAAGAGATATGAGCAAAAACAATGTTTTGCTAATTATAGCGCCCCCTAGAGGAGAAATGACACCAGATTTTTATCGTGCACTTGGGACAGAGTCTGGAAGCGTGGTACCAAATTTGGTTTCATTGCACCAAAACGTTGCCGAGATATGAGCTCAAATGGAAAACGGCGCCTTTGCCGCCAATTTTGATTGGCTGTTACGGCCAAACGGTTTCGAATCTGAAGATTCCTTCTGATAACTTTTGTGCGCATTGGTCAGAAGACGGTGTGTGCCAATTTTCGTGAGAATCGGACAAAATTTGTGACCGCTGAAACTTTTTTCGTGTTTTTGATGAAATCCAAAATGGCGGAAAATCCATCATGACGGAAATTGACGCCATATGGTGCGTTGAACTCGGCTTGGTCCAAGGATGCCGAGGATACCTTGTTTTCAAAAATCGGACATAAGGTTCAAAAGTTACATGCACAAATGTACTTCAAAGTTTGACCCGTTGGTGGCGCTAGAGCGTGGTTAGTGCTTACATGAAACTCAGTCAAAGTAATGTTGAGACTGTCCTTAAGCTGTGTGCAAAATTTCACAACTTTTTACCATACGGTTCTATGGGCTGCCATAGACTCCCATGGCGGAATAATAATAATAATAGGGAAGAAAAGGTACAATCACAATAGGTGTCCTACGCAGCTTCGCTGCTTGGCCACCAATAATTAAAGCTGCAAGCAGCATTGAGGTGGCCAAGCAGGAAGTTCGGCAGTGCAGATTTGCCATGTAACTCAATGCAGTCGCATCAGACATAAAGCATTAAGCAGTCACAGCAGGTTTCAAGCCAAAAAACCAAGGATCGGTTGAGATATAAGGTCACTTCCTGTTTGGCGAATGCTTTTGCCAGTTGTTCCAGAAAGCAAATACATTGATAAGGCATGGTCCGAAGATGGCCTGTTCCAATTTTGGTGAAGATCAGATGAAATTTGTGACCTGTGAAAATGTTTTGATGTTTCTGATTAAATCCAATATGGCGGCCGAATCAATTACGATGACATCACAAGTTGACCTGGGTCGGCCTAAGTACGTCTAACAGCATTACCAGACACCATTAGTACATTTGAATTCCAAACACATCAACAGCTGCAGGCCAAAATGCATGGTTGCTAATTGCAGCGCCCCCTAGAGGTCAAAGGTCGCCAAAATTTCTTGAGCGTTCCCCTGATCGGGTCCTGAGTCCATGCACCGAGTTTGGCTTTGATACACGCAAGGGCTGCTGAGATATGAGCTCACTTCCTGTTAGGGGCTTCGCCGCAAATTTCGATTGGCTGTTACGGGAGAACGGTTTTAGTTCCGAAGACAAAAAGTAACGCGTTAATGAAGCACGGTCCGTAGATGACGTGTGTGAAGTTTGGTGTCGATCGGACAAAAGTTGTGACCCGTGAAAACTTTGAAGTGTTTTCGATTAAATCCAAAATGGCGGAAATTCCAATGGGGCGAAATTAAGATCATAGGTATCGTCGATCTCGGCATGATCCAAGGAGTCCAACAGTACCAAGTTTTTGAATATCAGGCATACGGGTCAAAAGTTATAAGCAAAAACGCAATTTTGCTAATTACATCGCCCCCTAGTGGCCGAATGACACCAAATTGTTATTGCGCACTTCTAACGGAGTGTCGAAGCGCGTGACCGAGTTTGGTCTTCGGAAGTCAAAGCGTCGCCGAGATATAAGAAAACTTCCTGTTTGGCGGCGTTGCCGGCGACTGCGATTGGCTAACGCGAAAAGTTGGCATGAACTGTCACTGGGGCAACCCACGGTATCTGCGGATATCGCAATTTCATTTCAAATAAAAACGCATCAAGAGATATGAGCAAAAACAATGTTTTGCTAATTATAGCGCCCCCTAGTGGAGAAATGACACCAGATTTTTATCGTGCACTTGGGACAGAGTCTGGAAGCGTGGTACCAAATTTGGTTTCATTGCACCAAAACGTTGCCGAGATATGAGCTCAAATGGAAAACGGCGCCTTCGCCGCCAATTTTGATTGGCTGTTACGGCCAAACGGTTTCGAATCTGAAGATTCCTTCTGATAACTTTTGTGCGCATTGGTCAGAAGACGGTCTGTGCCAATTTTCGTTAGAATCGGACAAAATTTGTGACCGCTGAAACTTTTTTCGTGTTTTTGATGAAATCCAAAATGGCGGAAAATCCATCATGACGGAAATTGACGCCATATGGTGCGTTGAACTCGGCTTGGTCCAAGGATGCCGAGGATACCTTGTTTTCAAAAATCGGACATACGGTTCAAAAGTTACATGCACAAATGTACTTCAAACTTTGACCCGTTGGTGGCGCTAGAGCGTGGTTAGTGCTTACATGAAACTCAGTCAAAGTAAAGTTGAGACTGTCCTTAAGCTGTGTGCAAAATTTCACAACTTTTTACCATACGGTTCTATGGGCTGCCATAGACTCCCATGGCGGAATAATAATAATAATAATAGGGAAGAAAACGTACAATCACAATAGGTGTCCTACGCAGCTTCGCTGCTTGGCCACCAATAATAATAATAATAGGGAAGAAAACGTAGAAACACAATAGGTGTCCTACGCAGCTTCGCTGCTTGGCCACCAATAATAGGGAAGAAAACGTACAAACACAATAGGTGTCCTACGCAGCTTCGCTGCTTGGCCACCAATAATAATAATAGGGAAGAAAACGTAGAAACACAATAGGTGTCCTACGCAGCTTCGCTGCTTGGCCACCAATAATAATAATAATAGGGAAGAAAACGTAGAAACACAATAGGTGTCCTACGCAGCTTCGCTGCTTGGCCACCAATAATAGGGAAGAAAACGTAGAAACACAATAGGTGTCCTACGCAGCTTCGCTGCTTGGCCACCAATAATAATAGGGAAGAAAACGTAGAAACACAATAGGTGTCCTACGCAGCTTCGCTGCTTGGCCACCAATAATAGGGAAGAAAACGTACAAACACAATAGGTGTCCTACGCAGCTTCGCTGCTTGGCCACCAATAATAGGGAAGAAAACGTACAATCACAATAGGTGTCCTACGCAGCTTCGCTGCTTGGCCACCAATGAAATGACGAATCTGATGAACAAAGATTGATTTAGTGATGTTGCAAAGCCAGGTAAACAAAGGGTTCTTTCTACAGCATTGTCAATTAAATGCAAATACAAAAGAAAAAAAACAATAAGCTACGCTTTTCGATATAGTTTTCATAATGTGTTTTTACCACTATGTGATTATTTAATATGTGTGATAATAAGCAACAGACACTGGTTTTTAAGACAGTGGTTGGAGAAGCAGCTTTGGGACTGTGTTGTTACTGGTTCCCTCCCATCCCTATTATGTCATTAAGGTCAATGTCATGATTTACCCTGAGCATTCATCCTAAGCACCCCAAACTGATTTGACTTTTACCCATGTCAACAGGAGGCATCTTTGGAGGATATCCATACCAAAAAAGTGGGGGATAAAAAGACTGTTATGTCCCGTCAGAGGCATCCATATTTACCTTTTAATTTGTCTGTCACAGTCACACTGTTAACAAAACTCCCAGATAGCGATGTCAAACCGTAATGACTCTTGGGGAATACACTTTCATGGAAAAGCCCTGTTTTTCAAAACCCTGTGTGTGAGTGTCTGGCTGGTCGCCAGTTGTCAGGACAGCTGTGTCCACCACAGCCTGCTGTCCCGTCTCCAAACTAATTGTCAGGGACAGTCTGGTAATTCGGCAGGTAATAGGAGAGCAGCCCTCTGCTAATGGATTCCTGCAAAGGAAATGAGACTTTGGAACCACCATGACAAGATGACTGACAGCTAGATTAGAGCACAGACAGGGAGGATAGGTGAGGGAGACAGAGAGAGCAAGGGAGCGCAAGAGATGGCTATGCAAACAGAGAATGTGAGAAGAAAAGAAAAGGGAGGAACACAGAAAAAAGATGGTGGAGAGAAAAAAGGAGTTGAGATGTAGAACTTAGGGACAAAAGAAAAATAACAGAGGAGATGCAGCCCAGGAACAAAAGTTTCAATATAAATGTCTTCTGAGCAGTTCTCTCAAGGGAGGGGCACCACTGCAGCAAATGTTCAGATTGCAATTGTGCAAAATTGGAATTAATTAGCATGTTGTTTCATTAACCTTCGTCCAAGATGAGGACTAGAGATTAATTTGAGAGGGGAGGGAGAGGAGAGGATTGTTTATTAAAAAAAAAAAAAAGTAAAAAATAAAAAAAAGTGATGGTATCAGAAATGTCACATCGGCCACAAGTACAAGCATGTTTTACTCAAAAAAACACTTGCCTACTTCTTAACCCATTTAGGCCTAAAACACCTGCTAAAAAAGGCCTTTTTATGCCTAAATACTCTTCTGTAACCCCCTCTCAAAACCTGAGGTTTTTCAAAATATGTCAACGCTTACTAAACCTTAATTTCTCAGGCTCTGTAGCAGATAAAAACATGAGATGAAAAGCATTTGACAGCTTACTTCTTTGGCTTTCAACTTGACTGACTTGCTAGGGCATAATCTTCAAATGCATTTTTTTTTTTAAATCAAAACACCAAACATTTTTAAAATTTTGAAAAAATCAGTAAAGATCTATTTTTTCAATTACTTCGTCAATATCACTTCCTTCACTTGAGTCAGCCATGACGGATCGCTAGCACGGTGTTTAAAATTTTCGACCAAAACATACTCCACGTGTAGGCTTATTTCGACCAATCACAAAGCGTTTTATTAGTCACATGAGTTTAAAAAAAATCCCTAAGCATCTCTGTCACTCACCCCAAGAATATTTCAGCCAATCACAGTGCATATAATTGGCCATGTGCCTCGAAAAAGACAACAACGCTCAAAATGACACAGACGCGTTTGCCGGCCTTAATGGTAACTACGCATTGATGCGTGATCCGGTCTGAATGGGTTAAGAGAGCAACTCTAAATGCTTTAAACCACTGGTGCAGACCCAACTTTCACTGTAGCTCCTTTTCTCTGGGTCCTAATGAGACACACAGTCATTTTCCTTATAAGAGGCTTTAATGTTTATTCATTCCTAATCTCTGTGTTGACAGTCCCTCAGAAGCTAAGTGTCATGCAGAGAGATTTACTCCGCCTTGGAAGGTGAAGGCTATTAACACTCTGACATAATTTGACAACATCAAATTGTTTGCATGGAAAAGTGATCCAAGGGGAACCTTGACTTTAAATAATCAACATATTGTTACTACATCTGCAGACAAGTTTGCAGTGGTTACCTTCTGCACCAACAGACAGAAATTAAAGAATCAAAGAGAAGCAATTAGATATGTTCAGGTATGTAAAACAAATGCCATTTTTTTTCAGAATGCAGCACAGCATCCAAAACAACAGACTTATACGTAACAGAATTATATCATGGCACTGTTTCAGTAATTTAATTTGGTTTTCACTTCTCATGATATGACTGGGTGTCTCCCAAAGCAACTGGGATGTATTTTCCAAACACTATGGCAAAAAAGTAGATTTTCTGGGGATTGCTTCATTGAGCTTCCTAGGGTGAACACTATTACTGCTGGGACATCATTCAGACAGCAACAGATGGAACATGTATTACAGTAGGCCTCACTACAAGGGTTGACTTGGGTAGGTATGTTGTAACTGTGATTGGTGCCTGATTGCTTTCTTTCCCACAACAAAAGGAAATGACAGCTACAAGCAGCTGTACATGTAACATAGAAATCAAATCTGGTTGCTTTCAGATGAAATCCTCCTTGCACAAAAGGGCTGGTTTTCAGGAATTTAGATACAAACATGATAACGATCAGGCTGACCATCATCTTCTGGCTAAGCTGGGTCTGTTTTGCCATTTTAACAGCTGTCAGAGCCAGTCTAACAAGGAAACAGAAAATAATCCTTTTTTGTGTATGTATCTGCATCTTTTCTTTCCATCTGTCCTCCATCTCTCCCTTTCCTAATTATTTTTGTCCTTCTTTGTCTCCTGTTGTTTTCTATTTGTACCTCTTTTGCGAGACACAGAGGACTAAAGTACAGATGAGACTAGTTATACAGTTTCTGTTTTGTGCAGCTTCTGGTTTTCCTTCACTCCTCTTTTCCCTTTTCCCTCTTCGTTTTCTTTTCACTTTTGTTTTGTCTTTTCAAGCTCAGATGAAATGTGTCTTGTGTTTTTACTTCCGTGGTTTCTGCCTCTGTCCAATTTTTGCTGCTTCGTACAGCTCACTCTGTTTTAATAGTACTGATCTGTCTCTCTTTTCTTCTCCTCTTTCATACTTTTGTCCTATTCTTTTTTTTGAAAGCAAAGTGAGAGGATGTCTTTCTCCTTCCTACTTTTGCTTGTCGCTCTCTTGCTCTTTCAGCTCTCTGTGCTAAGATGAAAAGATCAGTCTAGTCTGCTGTTTATGTTCTGAGAGTTTTTTCCTCTGCTTTGCCACATGCTGTTAGTCTGACGGCTCGGGTCAAACAAACTGACCCACCACGCATTGCTAATGTGCTCCGGGGGAATCCGTTAAATTATACTCACTGCGGGGGTGAAGACATACATAACACTGGCATCAAAATCCTCAAGGTCATGCAGCTTTTAGCCATACAGCTTCCAGCTGTTTACAGGAGATGAGGCATGTTTTGACAAACCGATATGTCCTACGGTTTTGCTTGTGTTTGCAATGAGACTGACTGAGTCTAACATTATGGTTGTAGTTCCACACTGGCCTCCAGTGGCCTGAAGTCCAATACAAGATGATGGTTTGTTGGCAGGAACCCAGCTTACCAACTTCACTGTTATACACATCAAAGGGTTTTATTTTAAACATTTTGACCAGATCTCAGCCACATTGAAAGAGCACAAACTACACATAAACTGAGTATATTGGGTCTCTGGTTTAAGTCGGACACAGCTCAGCATTTAGACTCCAAGTAGCCCAGTATAGAACGTACTCTAATCTACATTAATCTATTTTAATCTATTTTCTTTTTACTTTTATTATGCGACACAAAGAACAGTCAAGTGTCTTATATCGTCTTCAGTGATTTTGTGAGACCCTGGCTGTTCTTGGGGAGGAGGGAGAGGTCTACTGTCTTAATAAAAGCCCCTAAAAATCTACCATACCCCAACCATTAAAAACTATTTATACAGTATATGAAATGTCTGCACATAGAATAAGAGCATGTGTTTTGTGTCAGTTAAATTACTGTAATAACGCAGTTGTTGGATTTAGCAACAAACTGTGGAGTTCACATACAGGAATACTAAACATAATGCTGTTGGCATTCTAAGGACAGATATATGTAAGATTAAACAATAATAGTAAACAGTTGACTTTCAATTTAACTTTGCTGCCTAGCTGTTATTAAGTTAAGCTACTTCACTTTATGCCTGTAGTCGTTTCCTCCGGGTTTTAACCTAATTTCTTAAAATAATTGTAAATCTCTACGGTCTAAAAAAGTCAAGGGCACAAACATTAGCTTTTAAACGGTGGTGCTAAAGTCCACTTTTATGACTGAACAACGCAAAGAGCTTCACATCATTGCGAGAGTTACGTACATTGTCCGTGCCATTTTCTCAGTCAGGTTAAAATCTGTACAGAGCCGGTGAGCGGCCGGGGTATGTGTGTGTGGAGAAGGGCGTGGGTTCAGGCAGTTTTAAGGTGAGGAGGGAGAGAGCATCTAACTAATGGGTAGAGATGCTTTTGGGAGAAACAGGGCAGAACACAACACAAACAACGTTGTTTGAGACATGCAAAAATATTTCCAATCTGGTATGAGACCATGGCTGAGTAAATTAGACCCTTGTGAGCTGCATAGTATTAACATTGTATAGGAAACCCAGGATAAAATATATTGATGTATACGACATCTTCATATGACTTTTAGGAAATGCCATCAGGGCTCAGCATTACATTTTTACTATGCTGTGGCAAAAAATGACAATGACTTGATAAATCAATTACCTCTCTGGGTGTGTGCTGAATTCCAACTGAAACTGGCTGACTTTGTAAATTTCACATTCCAAACACAATAGACAGGCGAACAAGAAGACAGGAGGGTGAACAGAAATAGATCAACAGACAGACAGAGAGGAGCAGACATGTGAAGCCCTGGGGAGGTGTTGTGTCTAGGTAAGGTTTTACCATGTGGAACATCACAACACATCCATATCAAACATCAAGAGGATTCTACAACAACTCTCCCCTTTCGTCTTTGTCATTTCTCCGACTTCCTCTCTTTCTCTCTACCACTCTTTTGCAAATCTTTCTGGAGCATCTCCCTGCTGCATCTTTGGTTCCTTGTCAAGTCTGTCTTCTTTTATTAGGGGTAGAAGGAGACAGATAGTAACTTATTTTCTATATTTCCAGGCATTATTCTGCTGAAATTTGAAATCTCAAGCTTTTGCCTGAATAGTGTTAGAGTATATGTCAATAAATAGCTATTTAATATTTTTGTCGTTCATGAGAACTACAGTAGATAAACATGACTTGCCACAATTTTTGCCAAGAGTACAAAACTTTTTTTTTTAGCATTTGTTTCATTTACTCTGACAAAGTGTGCACTACAGCAACAATAGTGGGAAGGGGAGAGAGATGTCGAAACAAGCTAACCTCAAAAACTATTTTTCTGAAACAGAATAGGTCTAAGGAGGAGAATGATTATGATGAGGCTGAGATGCAATTTGAAATCTTGGAGACCGCCACAGATGATGCCATGGCTCCCGCCAAAAAGAAAACGAATAGTCGGGCGTGATCACGTCATCGCGGTCAGTCTATTTTCACAGCAAACAGCAATGAAAGGCCACTGTGAGAAGGCAACAGAAACTTTAAACGAGATAGATAGATAGGTTTTTATTTGTCACATGCACAGTTATACATAGTACGATGCACAGTGAAATGTATTCTTGTACCTGCACCCAGTAGTAAAAAAAAAAAATAAGTACTAAAGTAAAACTAAAGTAATTGCAATTTCTTAACACACACAGAAGCTGTGCTCTCAGCTACAGGTTGTATTCTATATGACCAAAAATAGCATGTCATCAGTATGAGGGATTGACTGAGCTACTTGGAGCAGTTAAGGCTCCAGATTTTGTCACGCGTGAAGGTATTTTCCGGCACAGCGACTCCGTTGATGACATGGAAAAGGCGCTAGAAAGCGTTGTGATGAAGCAGCTGGATGAAAAACTAAAGGGGAGTGACTTCATTGGAGTTGTTATTGATAAGACGGTAAATAGCAGCGCTCAGTGATGAAGACATGACAAGTCTGAAGCACCCGTGCATTTACGCTGGTTATCATTGCACAAGGCAGTGGAAAGCGTGAAAAGTAACTGGCCTGCTCTAGTGATGGAGCTAAATGAAGAGGCTGTAGGAGGAAATGCTCAAGCCCAAGGTATCCTGGGTCAAATCCAGCCATACAGCTTCATCGCCTTAACTCACACACTGACTGATGTGTTACCTGTGATGACCAAATTGAATTTGGTTTGCCAGACAGACGATGTAAATCTGGCCACAATCAGACCAATGGTTCAAGCATCAGTTGCGGCACTAACACAGCTACGTGATGCGCCAGGTCCTGAAGAAGAGCTGTTTCAGGCGGAGTGCAAAGACAACATGTACAAGGGTGTCCAAGTGACACGCGCAAGAGACCGGGCCGTGCAGCCTTTCAAAAAAGCCAGAGCACACTCATCCACCATCTAATAGACGCGTTCACTGGATCTGCTTAACTGCTCTGATGTCCTTCTGAACCCCTCTCCATACCCACAGGGAACGAGCGGTAAGTTGAAGCAAATTTGATAACCTAAAATGCCTGTATCACGAAATATACGGTCTAATCATCATCATCATCACAAAAATAATCATAATCTATAGGCTGCATGACAAAAGGTCCCTGTTCTAAAAATAAAGTGCCATAGCCTATATTTGCTATATTTAGCCTATATTTATTTTTCAAAAGTTGTTTATTGATGTTTCAGTAAAAAAAAGAAAAAAAAAAAAAAGAAAAGGAAAATCACTCATTATTTATCATTCTGTCTTTTCAGAGCGCCGGGAGTATGCTGAATCAGCCATCCAAACCATTATCGGTCATTTTGGCAAAGAAATTTCAAGTGAGGACTAGTTGGCTCCTGCAGCAGCCCCGCTCATCGATGCCACAAATGCGCAACGAGACGCCACCGCTGTAAAGACAGCGCTCCGTGGTTATGGAGGCTTGAATTTCTCAACAGCCTGCAAAGTTCTGATCAGAGATTTCAGCGAAATCTACCTGGAGTGAGCTAAACTGGCCAAGATAGCCTGCGTGACCCATCTCCAGTGTGCCAGCAGAGAGAGGTTTCTCTCTGCAGAACAGAAGCAAAACAGCGCAGTGAAGTCGCCTGGAGGAGAACAAGGTCACAAGACTGCGCATTGCAAGTTGCGGAGAGACACTTGATACTTTTGCTGCTGCACACTTCACTGCAGCAAAAATGCATTAAAAGTAAAACAAAAACAAAAAAACAAATTTTTTCAGTTTCTTTATATAGCGTTTTTATTGCATATATTTCAAAAGCATATAGTGAACAGAGTTTTTTTTATTTCAAGTTGGCAGCACGCTGCATTACTAAAATGGTATGAGCCATTCCAGATGTGTTGCTTGTTTACTAATTGTTTTATCTGAGAATAGACCTTCAGTTTCTTTATGTTCATGTTAATGTGCAATATTTATTTTAGAACTTACAAATGTGAGTCAGTTGATGGCACTTTCAATAAAACCATTATAAATTGACATGCCTTGATATCATTCTTATATAGCCTGCATATCATTTAGCATTTTAAGTACAATAAATTCAGATAATATTTGACCAGAATTTCAAACATTTGTCCAGTAAATTGAAAAGCTGCCGGTCACGTTGTCCGGTGCCAATTCTTTCTAGTGGAAACCCAGCTAGCTACTATTTATGAGTTCCAGCAAACCATGTAATCGATTTGAGTATTCACAGCATGACGTTTTCTTTGTGGTCATTTCATTGAGGTAAGCTCCAAGTCGCAAACCTTAAATGTTAGGAACTTCATAAACATTGATGGTTTATCAAAGTGTTAGTAACTGTAACAGTATCTTAGTCTTAATTATTTAAGGGTTAGCATACACACACACACACACACACACACACCCAGTCTTGTGCTCAAAGAACATATGGTGCTGAATTCTAAGAAATGAATGACATTTAAATTCAAACCTTAGATAAAAAAAAAAGCCAAATAATTTGATATTAAGCATCTCTAACACTTTAATTCAACACACCACACTGTTACAGAGGAAAAGTGAGAGCGATACAGAGAAAGAGATCCCATGTAGGTCACTCTTTTGTGTGATAATAACTGGACAACGTAGCCACAAGACCCAACATCAGTCACCTATCAGTATTTATGTACCTATCCAAACTATCAACACGTCTGAATGGTCTTTTCATGAGGAGCCACTGTAAGATGTCAGCTGTAAAACTCTGCCTATTTCCAGTTGTATGATCTTCCCTTAGAAAAGGCTAAAGATTGATTTGCCCTTCTCTATCCAATCATACGCATCAGGCAGCACTGATAATCATGACCAGGTACAGGATACCTCATCCCCAAAGGATTGCTGGTGTATGGACCATACCGTATCTGAGAGTATGTGTGTGATCATTATTTTAACATCAAGAGAAAAAGTCTTTTACTTGTTTGTTCAGTGTGATAGTGTCAAGTGTGATATCATATGTATTAATTTGTGTGTGCGTATCTTTTGTTGTGAGAGAGAGAGAGAGAGAGAGAGAGAGAGAGAGAGAGAGAGAGAGAGAGAGAGAGAGAGAGAAAATAATGAAATACCAGTGCTGTCAGTTGTACTTAGCTCAGAGCCCAGTGATGAGTTCTCCACAGTGGCTGCAGGGGGCACAACCCCATTATACACAGGTCACACACTGACCCTTAGTGTGTGAGTTTATGAGAGTGGAAGTCCTGTGTTCTGATTGTGTACTTCATGCTTTACACACATTGTGAGTGACTGTGTGTGTGGGGGAGTGTAAAAAGTGAGATTTAGATAAGCATTAAAGTTTAATATCAGTTACGTTATTGCTTTTTACTAATTTGTATGTCAGTTTCAAGTGACTCTTCGCTGACAATTTAGTCAGTGAAAACAAAAAACTAAAAACAAAACTCAGATAAAAAAGAGAAGCTAAAGAATGAGTGGACAGCTGATGAACAGCTTCTGATTTTTTATGTTATGGGTATATATGGCACAATCTTACACCATTTTTATATCAGATAGATCATGTGTTACTTAACTTTACAAAAAATAGTGAAATTACATTCTCTTTCAAGGAAACTGCATTGGGGTTGTCATCTAAAACGGATACCAAATATAATATCTCATAGAAAAGACCTCTCTGAACTCACTCAACTGTTTGGGGTCATAAAAATTGACTTACTTTCAGCGGCCATTTGTCGGAAGTAGAAACAAGCAGAAAGCTATAGTATATAGGCCCATACATATCTAATAGAAGTGGTTTAGGATTACAAGTCATCGAAGAATCCATACATCCAGCATGAACAAAATGATTAAACATATACCGTACATGACATTTTGTTAAAATTTCTCTTTCCTTCTGTTTTCCCCATTAATCCACAAAAATGTTTTTAACTGTAAGATGTCCATGGCTGAGGTGCCCTGAGCAAGCATCTAACCCCCAAATTGCTCCCCAGTAGGAACTGCAATTTCCCCATTGCAGTACAATTAAGGGTTAAAATTATTGATTATTATTATTTTGTCACGTTTTTAATGCATACCACAGTATTTAAATAAATAAATAAATCTTGAGGGTGTGATCTTCAATGCAATGAAAATCATGTACTCCTTATTCTATTAAACTGACAGAGGCTGGCTGCAGATGACACCACTGGGACAACCTGCTGGCTTTCTAATTAGACAGATTAAAAATGAACAAAACAAACTTTCTCTTGTAATCACCAAACCACCCACATTACCTCGGTTCCACTTAGGGAAAAAAAATAGTAAATGTAGGTAAATTTAAAACACATCATGTTCTCATCTTACAAGGACAAAATGCAAGTAAATATAGAATCTCAACCAAGAATCCAGGCTAATTAAAATATACTAGGACTCTTATCATTTGGGGACTTAAAACGTGATCATCTCTCACCTGGGGCTTGTTCAAAAGGACATTTGTGATTTGATTTCCCCTTCCTTATACACCTTCTTTAAAACAAAAGAACACGTAAGACTTTTCTCTCTTTCGAAGAATTATCACTGCAGAATCAAAGCAGAGAAGAGAAGGAGGAGGACAGGGAAACAGACTTCAAACTGAAACAAATTAAATCTCACTTCCTGCTCATCTCTTTTGTCTTTCTCCTTCTACTTTCACACTGTGTCACAGTCAATACTCCATGCTGTGCAGAGTTGAGTTTCTGAACATGTTTCTAAAGTCCATTTTGTTCATTGTGTGGGAAAACAAACAGATGAACAAGAAACACAAACTCAGCTTCCTAATGGATCCAACCCCTTGACATAGTTGAATCTGGAGGAATCTCAACTAGATAGAAGTCAGACAGAATGAGTTCTTCTGATACTTCTGCTGTTTAGTTATATTTCGCAATATTTTAAGAAATATTACTTGGAATGTATAACTGCGCAAATAACCAAGGCTGACCTCACTACTCAGCAAGATTTCCTTAATATCCACTATTAAACAATGTAAAAACATTGCAACAACAAGATGCGATGGTTAATATCTTTCCAATTGTATGTGTTTATAAAATGCCAGCTGCTGGATATTGTATTATTAATAATAGACTTGTGCTCAATATTTGTTGTGTGAGAAGACTTGAATCTTACTTGAAAAAATGGTCAGGTTCGACGAGTCTTGAGAAGTTCTAAGCAGCCTTAGTAGTCTTATATTCTTTATTGTATGATTATAATGAGAGAGATGGTATGAGTTTCCTATGACAATAGGGCTGAAACGATTCGTCGAGTTACTCGATTAACTCGATTACAAAAATTGCTCGAGGCAAAAACTCTGCCTCGAAGCCTCGTTAAATTCCTATGACGCGCACTATACGCGCAGGGATCTGATTGTTCCACACGGACCGTTGTTTTGGAAGCACCTATGCGAAGCACACCACTAGCGCCTGATACATTGTGTATACTGCAAAGTAGACCTGGCGTACCACAGCAGTACAAGCTCAATGAGCCAGCATCTAAACAGAAAACATCCACATGCTGTTTCACCAAGCGTCGCTGAAACATGGTAACGTAGCCTAAATGATGTTCGCTGATTTTAATTGCATACTGTATTTGTAGCGATGTGATGATGCGGTTTGACTAGATATGATGTTTAGCTTTGATGTTTTTAAGTAAACTTATTCACGTTCAATTGCAAGACAGTATAGCCCAGGGGCGGAGTGGCAATCGGGACGACCGGGACTTTTCCCGGTCGGCCGGCCGAAGGATTTACGCAGCGGATCACAAATTGAGCGGCCGCGAGGCGAACGCGACCGGCCTGAGCTTATCAGAATCATTGACATTACTAAATTCTCCTCGAATAGCGGCCAAATACGCCCATATATATTATTATTATTATAGTATTATATTTGGGGGGGGGGGGGGGGGGCACGTGCTGTGCTGTTCCTCACGCACAGGACGTGTTCACAAACACACAGGTTGCTAGGTTATCATAGGAAATAGGCTCACCCCAGAAATTATGTATTAAATTGCAATAAATGGGCTTAGTTTTGGAGCCAAATGTTGGAGTTGGAGTTCTCTGTTTTTTTGAGAAATAAAAGGCAAATGCTTGATCATTTTACAG
The DNA here is from genome assembly GCF_963514085.1 of Chelon labrosus. Lineage (NCBI taxonomy): Eukaryota > Metazoa > Chordata > Actinopteri > Mugiliformes > Mugilidae > Chelon > Chelon labrosus. The sequence goes on from NC_140348.1 coordinate 6,344,989, forward strand.
CCACATAATTTTTGTTATGCATTATTTGTTTTGGTTGTTTAAAAACGTTAAAAAAAAAAATCCGATTAATCGATCGATAAAGTGCTAGATTAATCGATTACAAAAAGAATCGATAGCTGCAGCCCTATATGACAATTCAAAGCAAGAAATGAAAAGTTAAGCCATGTTCCTTATCCAAGAAACCAAGTAGTAAACTTCTGGATCACAGATGTTAGAAATTATTAATGCTGCAGAACAAAAGTAAATATTAAGTGCTTTTATGCAAGGTACACATCTGATCTGAAGCCCTGAACGAATGTAGTGATCCTGATAAACCTTTGCACGGAGTGGCTCTGATACAAGGGTTAGAGATTCAAGCAGTCTGGTTGTGTTATGGCATCGTTCTATTTCTGCTCATTTCACTCACTGTTGCCAGCAGTTTCCACCCGACTGCATGTGTCCACCATGACACAGTGTCTTTCAGCAAGTCACTGTTTGCCTAAAGTTTCACTGGTTTCACAAATACCCCGTACCTGCCCAATGTTTTTTTTACCAACTATGTCATTTAACCTCCCAGAAGGGTTGGTACATGAGAACATGTAACACATAACGTATTTCAAGCTATCTGTTAAAAAATGTATTACTTCCATCTTTTGTGTTCTCCATTCTCCAAAAAAAATATTATATTATATTACACAAAATTATTTGTTGCACAAAACCACATTTAAGGAAACCATAATAGGATGAGGTTGCTTTTATTGTGTCTAGTAAGGACACTTTCAATTCTCCTAGTGTTGTCTCATAACAAAGGCCTTTAACAAAACCTGCTGAAATAGGTTTCATTCTTCCTCTATCTCTTTGTGTGCCATATTGTAGAATAAACTTAATAAATAAATAAATGAGGATATGATGTCATGGACGAATGACAAACTAATATATCTATGCCCTTTTACACAGTCTGTCAAATTTCGATTAGGCCCCTAAAATGTGAACACGTTAAACATATTCCTGTCTGGTCTTTTCAGATTCCAACCAGTGAAATGGGAGTTCTTCACCAGACATCGCTTGGCCAGCTGGAGAAATCTGTTTCTTCCAATCTTTGGACATCTTGCATGGATATTACTCCCACCTCCCTTTGTAGTGATTCACTAGCTGTGGAAAAATCAACACCTCAGACTGTAACTGTATATAAAACAAATGTACTGAAAATATGAACTATATGGTATGTCTTCAAACTACAACTACTAAATATGTCACTTATTTAACTACAAAACACAACCATCCCTAAAACAAAGAAGCACCCACAGCCAAGAATAAAGAACAGTTTGAAAAACCAAAGTTTAATTAAAGACATAACTTTCTTTTTTTGTTACATCGAAACACTAGTGTATCTTTAGTGTATAACTCTAGTAAAATCCTTGATTTACTTTGGCCATTCCTTGACACTTAGCTGTATTTATAAGGGATAAATGTCAATTAAGACTAGTGAAGGCTTATATTCCCATATTCTACTTTGTGAATTGCTGCCCTCATCCTTGCTGTTGCAGTTCAAACAGAAAAGAAGTCAATTTTAACACTTTCTGGCCCAGATTCTTATTACTGCTCAATCTCTTTATTGCTTGCCATGTCTCCCTCTAGACAAAGCATCAGCTCATCTGAAAACACACACACGGATACTCATACATTGTCCATCTGGGTGCACACATCTTAAGTAGGTCTTCTTTAACAGTCTGGAACTTGTTACGGTGATCTTTCAAGTTTCAGGTTTTGATTCTAATTTACACGGTCCTGATTTATTTCAAATCAGGACCTGTTTCAAAACAGTTTTTCATAATTATCAAAACTAAAAACTAAAACTAATGTTGTTGTTGGGCGTAACAATTGGTTTCCAAGATCTGTTGTATCAATAAAGAAATTAAAAAAATTAATCTGAGGGTTTTAAGAATTGACGTCAGACCAAGTATACCTTTGTTTTCCTGATGTGCTGAGGAAGGTGCTTTACTTTTGTTCTGGAGTTGATATGCACTTTTCACACTAAAGCACATTCATCTCTAGAATACAGAACTTGACTCCTTCCTCAACAGCATAATGGCTGCGTGGGCCAGTGGTGTTTATGCTGGCATATTGTTTGTACAGATGAATGTGGTACCTTCAGGCATTTGGTAATTGCTCCCAAGTATGAACCAGGCTTGTGGAAGTAGACAGGTCTACTTGGTTGTTGTTGTTTTTATTTTCCCTATGATGCCAAGTAAAGTAGCACTGAGTACAGTACGCTATCAGAAGGTTAGAGACTTTTCTGGAATTTTCCAATTTGTTTACAGATGCAGTCAACTTAGTGTATGTAAACTTTAGGATAAACACAAACAACAGTGTACAACATCTAACATGTACTTCCAATTGTGTAATCACTTGAAAAACATAATTTCAAAAAAATTTGATGTAATAATGTAAACAAAATCTATTTTTAATACTTGTATTTGGTTTGTCGTCAGCATAAACTTTGGGTAACTTCACTCATTCAAAAAAGCACACAGTTATATTCCCTTCTAAGAATTAGTCTCAGTTTTGTTATATGAGGGAGACAAGAGAAATATATGGAGGTCTCAAGAAAATGAACGGAGACAGGAATGAAAACAAGGAGAGGCAGTGACACAGACAGTCAGAAAGGGCAACTGAGAGAAAGTAAAAGAGAAGCCAGATGGTGATAAATGTACAGATTGCCAGGGAAAAGCATACCTTAGAGTGCCAGACAGAAGGAAAAAGGCAAACAGACTGAGCATGCTCACACATATACGCTTAAAATACATATATTCATCCTGGTGCAGGTCATAATGCCATCGAGCATTGTGCTGTAGTTTCTTAGTCTTCCACTGCCATCTAGTGTGGACAGCAGTGGTTTCACTCAGGTTTGTGTTTATTTCACACAAAAAAGTATGAACAAAGCTAACTTCATATGAACTGCCCACATCCTAAAACGATCAGTTCACTGTAGGCTGTGATTCTTATAAGCACAACAGAACAACTAAAAGGTGATTACTTGGTAATAGTAATAATGAAAAGAAGAGCCATGTGGTTTGTATGATCAACAGGGAACTCGAGTCAGAATAACACGTTCACTTTAACACAGTCAAATGTTTTAAACACTGTGATATGTTTGAATGTGGTTTGTAGACTTGTTTAGCTCAACAAGTACAACTCTGTTTTCCTGTTGGATTAAAGAAGTAGTGTCTCCTTTAAAACGCAAATTTCACATGAGGCAACATCTGAATCCTGGGATTTCAAGATATTCATCGCAAAATATTGTGCATCTGCTGCTTCAAAGAAAAATAATAACACATTTTATTCTCTGCTCCAATCCAGTTTAGAGGTTTCGCCACATTAAACCTTTATTCCCACAGCTGCTAATGGCTCCTTAATCTAATCATAAAACCAATTGATCTGTGACAAGGCTTCTGACCTGAGAAGTTTTATCACATACAGATGAATATCATCTGAAGAGACAAATAAACCAGGAATGTTTGTTGTCAGTGGCTTCTCTCTTTCAGGTTTAAAATGCTGGATCCATTTGGTTTCACTTCATTAATCTGTCAAGCAAACCAACCTGCAAGCTCAACTTTTACCCCTAGTTTGATGCTCTTAGCCTCTGCTGTGAACTGCACTTCCTCAAGTGGATCCTGCCATCTGGAGGATAAAAGGCAACAACCACGGCCTGGTTACAGTTAATATAGTGTAATTATCTACAGAAGTGCAATATCCATTGCCAGTGACTTTAAATGAGTACTCCTTAATGTGCTGAATTTGATTTAGGATTGATAACAGGAACAACCAAACAATCACGATTTATCTCTGGACTGCTCTCTTATATAAAGTAATTGATCAATGAATATAAAAACAGTCCAAGATAAAATAAAAACATATGCTTTGGAAAACATATTGCTATTTCTTAATGCCATAGCCACACCAGCAGCTATAAAGTCTTCAATACATAAATATCTGAGAAAGGCAAATGAATGAAAGCCATATTACAAAGTTGTCACAGTTAAACTTTAAACCACTGTTGTCTGTGTAAGATTTACAGCTGGTCAGTTGTTCAGTCTGACACACACTGGTGCGTTTACTGTCATTCCATGCAAGCTGGCAGGGTGGTGGGCAAATGTGTATGCGTGTTAAGGGCTAGCAGCATGTGTGGACATACTTCTCATTCCATCAGTGACAGCTTTCAGCTGTCCTTCTGTCTGCCTCCCTGTCTCTGTCCCCTTCTGTCCCCTAAAGAGTCTGTCTGTTTGTCTTCCCTCCTTTGCGCCATGCTGTCTGTCTCTGACTGTTCTCTGCTACTCTATCTCACCGACAGAAGATGTTATGTTGTAGTCATTCCCCTAAGAAAAAACCTACCAGACACGTATGAAAAATGACGACAGTGTTGATGCGTTTATATTCAACACACACACACAGCATACACACACACCCCCAGCTGTCTCTCGTGCCTTGAAGTGTGCTGAGAGGTTGGGATGCTGTTAGGTGGGGGAGGTGGAGTGGAGTTTGCCATGAGAAAGAAGAGCTCAGAGTTCACATGCTGGTCGATCCACCTCCACTGCCTACTTCAACTCTGAAGTGACTGCTGTGGCTTCCGTGCATATGTCAGCTTCTGTTTAAAGTCAGTTAATAGGTTAGGTTGTGACCTGCTAACTGGTTAACAACACCTTATTAATCGGATGCAGTGGATTTTAGGGCCGTTTCTGTAACATCTGTGGAGATATGAACCTTCCTAAGGCCCAGATCTTGTTGGCATGGACTGTCTGTGTATACTCCAGTAAGTCTTCCTCTGTGTATATGCATGTGTGTGAGGGGGGGCACTGGCATTTCAACCTCATTGGTAATGCTTCGGGGCTTGTAGAAGTAGTGCAGGTCCTAAAAATGTAATAAAAAGAGGGGATCAGTCTGTTGTTTCCAACATTTTAGGAAACCACCTCACCACCCAAAAAGCCCATCGTCTACTCTGTAACATTTTCAACAGTGGTTGTATGATAAATGTTTAAACAGAGTATTTTGAATGTTGTTAAATTCATGTCATCTGCCCTGTGAATTATGTACTAATCTCCCTTGAAGACGAACTGCTGTGTCAAGTGGCCATGCAATGAAACAGTAGACAGCTTCCTGACACATGGCCTGGCAACCAAAAAACAGCTACAATGCACACCGGGGGTAGACTTTTAAAAACCCTACGCTGTGGAGTACGTCATTTTATTTTACGGTGTGAATATATACAGGTTTATGGAAATAACAACAACAGGATAGTGCAAATCAAAGTTATTTATCTCATCACTTCAAAAATCTAACCCCATCGTATATCAGATCCGTTTCCTATGGGAATCTTTAAAAAATATATTTCCATAGGAATTCTAATTCTTCTCTATACCTAAATTCTCATTCAAAAAAGGTGCCTCCTTCAATTTGATGATATTCCCTCTCTTGTTTCTATGTTAAGTACTTCTACTTATGACAGAGCATTAGCATTTGTCCTTCAGGTACACCCTTAAAAAAGGCAGCTCAGCATTGCTAGCATTTCTCACTGCATTCATATTTAAGGCGTTTAGTGTAGCTGATGTCCTCTTCAAGAATGATTTATATTTATCAGGTAGCAGGTTTGAATTTAGTGCTTTTAGTGTTCAAGGACACTTCGACAGGGCGCATACATGTTGCTGTACTCCAGGAATTAAAACTGTGACCTTTCAAGTACCGGACAGTCTAACAACCAGGCCAAACATGTCACCACAAAACATAGAACACATTTTTTCAACCATCATCCAAACATCAATATTTCACCATCTCTTGATTTTTAAATGATTTTCTATATAATGAATGCACATGTTTCAGTCATGAGGTGCATGGTCTGCTTATCCTCCTCCACTGATCCGTGCAAATTTATATACTTAATTGCCCATAGCGCGTTGAAAGGAAGACGGTAATGATAACATAATGTTATCTGGTAAATAACAAAAAACATGCTTTTGGCAGTATATCAGAGAAAACATAAGATTTAAGATCTCCTACAAATTAAATCAAGCAGAAGGATCATAGGAAGAAAGATTACCCACTGTCCTCGGAATTTGTCACAGTCATAAAAGTAAACTTGAGATCATCTCTATGGAGATAGTGTAAATGAAAGATTTCAAGTCTTATACAGACATATTGAAACTGCTGCTGTCAGTCATTTTTTTGTCACTTCTATGTTCAACATATAATTTATTTTTCATTTCAATATTTTCTATAAAATTTCAGTCTCGTTCAGTGGATTACTGTTTATCTCCTAGTGTCTGCAACAGAGAGATTAGCAGACAGTCCATTTCAGTAGGAATTATTACATTCATTTTATTTTCCAATTCAGTGATTTGAGTGCTGGCAGCTTTTATGAAACACAGTGATGACAAATTGATGTGATGGCTGCATTAGAGGTGGTATGTCAGCTTATAAGCCACGAGTTAGACATTATCTGCATCACTGCAGATGAGCAATAAAAATGCTCCTAAGCTCCTAATCAGTGTCTAATAAGCCCATGTGGGCTGGGCACCATGGTGTTTGACACTTAAATAAACTTAATCAATCAATCAAAAAAAAACCTAAGTAAATCATTCGAAGAGCTTTATTCCCGGATGTTAATTTGGAAAAATATTTACTACCTGGAGCTGCTCATGTCAGTATTTCAGGCTATTCAAACTTGATTGATTTATTAAGATAAACAACTCAAATTCTGTGACAGCTGATTTTAGAATTACTGTCTTTACTCAGATGTTACTGATGTGATCAGGTCCATTAGTGCAAAAACACATTTTCAACCATTACTTTCACATAGACTGCACAGTCACCAACCTACAAACTGGAATATGAAAATGAAATGTTACTCAGGTCATATTTATAAAACTACTTTGTCCATTTTATGTTTATATACAGAGAGCGTAGTGATGATGTAGTGATAAAACCATATTTCGATTAAGTGGCGTGGCTGTCATCATGAACGCAATTCAACAATGCAGAGTTAGCTTACAAGCTTTCTATAGCCAACCATACTGATACAGCAATGATGAGCTCATAAAGACAGTCTGAAAATGCTAGCTATACCCACCCTTCTATTTGAAGGCCTAAGCCCTGCAAAGACCTAAGGACAATGATAAGTAACACTGACTCAGTTTCCCAGGAGTGTATGTGCCTCACACTAGTGATATTTGGTCAAAAGCTTGCTTCACAACTTGATATGCAACCTAATTTAATATCTATGCACATGCTTTTACTCCTTTTTTCCTTCAACCAGAAGGTGACAGAAAACCAAAAGACTCTGGGGAGTATTTTGCTGTGGCAGTTCAGTATTATGCAGAAACAAGAATTGTTGCAAAGAAGTGGGCAATGAGTGACAGCTCCAAGTGTCTCTCGTGTCCCGCCTCCCCTCTATTTTTGTATGTGTCTAGATCAAAGCGTGCTAGCAGGACAACAGACGGGGAGTGAGCAAACAGCAAGAGGCTCAGATAAAGGCAGACAGCCAGAAAAATGAACATCAGCACTGTACACAACAACTCCACACTCCTTGTCCTGATCTTTGAGAGAGATCCCAGCTGAAGTCTCGAAAGCAAACCAAAACTTTTTGTGTGTATCTGCTTTGTGTGCGTGTCTGATTTGTGTCCTTTGCTCTTGCTGGCTAAATGAAACAAGATCCCAGCCTGCTCAGTTCATGCAGAGTGTAGCACGCCAGCAGATTCCCGAAATAACATGCACAGGATGTGACTTAGCTCGCAGATCTGTCTGCCGGGACATAAAATACAAGATTACATGATGTGCTTTTTTGTGATTACACAAACAAAGGTGATCCAATAGCCCACTTGCTGTGGGATAGTGGCTATACATGGGGGTAAGACAAAGCCAAGTTAATGACAAATTGGTCATGTTTTGAGAGTGCATGCTTAGCAAAGACTGTGATTGTAAACAGTACTGGCAAACTATTCTGGGTTATTTCCACAAAAGATTTCAAGCAGATCCAGACCAGTTTGATGAGCCACTGTTGTCAACTAATACAAACTAGTCATATAACAGTGTTCAATATTAAAAAAGAACACACTATTTAAGAAAGTAATTTTAGTCAAGCATGCCAAATATGAGAGACAGAGAGCAAATCTGTAAAGAAATGCATTGTATTGCATGAGCAAATTTTCAGTTGACGAAAATTGATTTCATGAATTCAGTCTGGCTATCCTTTATGATAACACAGGTTGAATTTCTGCACAACAAAAGCTCACGAAACGTTATATTTTTCCCAGGAAAATACTCACAAAAACAAACAGAGCACAGTTTTAGTTTCATACAACGTTGAGGAGGTTAGTGCCATGTTAAGCATGTCATGTCACCCACACGACGCACTTTAGCTGTATTAGAAGAACTAATTAATATAATATTAATTTGTTATTTTTTGTCTCTAGTTTATTAGAATCCAGCAAGTGAATCTAGTCTTGGCTATACTGAGCTGTAGAGGATTTTTTTTTTTTTTTTTTTTACGATGGATGCGTCAAAGGCATTGCATGATTTATGAGCTCATAAAGATGGTTTAAAACAACTATAAGTCTGTTAGCGGAAAACACTTTTCGTATGAAGAGGTGTTAAATGCAGGTTAAATATTTTGAACTCCAGCTGATCCAGACTTAATGTCAAGTGGATTGGTCAGGGGCGGTTTTCCCAAACACCCTCTTAACACTCAGAATAGGTTCACCCAGGAGTTACAGAAACAGACTGGATTGCTCTGCTTAAAGAGCTCACGGGACGTCCAGTGCAGAGGCTTTTCACCAGTATGGAATGCCAGTCACTTGACTGCTGATCCCTTTGCATCCGCCTGTCACTGCCTCTCTCTCATCTGATAATTCCTCTTCCCGTCTTTCTCCCTTCTTCCTATAAACTCTGATGACCTCCTATGACTCTCTCTCTCTCTCTCTCTCTCTCTCTCTCTCTGTGTGTGTTGCATTGAAGGGTTTTAAGTTGCTGGTTGTAAGCCAGGGAATTCTTTGGCGTGTGAATCACAGTAAATGTAATCTGCTGGCTTCACTCTCACTTCAGCAATGCTTTCACCTCCAGTGTGAAAACATTTGTGCAGGCACTGGTGTCTGTTGGGTGGTAACATGTTGAACTGATAATGTCAAAGTGACCTCAAAATAAAATTCGTAATCAATATGTGGTAAAGAATTTGAGTACAGCATAAATAATTTATAAGTGACCATTGTTCTATCAAGATTCAACAGTTTTTAGCTGAATTCCTCTCCTACAGACTCCACAGCCAAGTCCTCTAAACTCTGATATCCATATGGTGAACGTGATGTGGCTATTAAGCAACGAGACTGGGCTCAACCCAGCTACACCTAACATGTTCAATGGAATAACTCAACAAATAAGCATGACCACCCAATTGTTGTGTGGCTGTCTGTCTGTATTCTAGGTGGAGTATTCTGCTCAGAAGATGAGACCCGTCTGGTAAAAAACCTGTTTACTGGTTACAACAAAGTTGTTCGTCCAGTTAACCACTTCAAAGATGCTGTGGTGGTCATTGTGGGACTGCAGCTAATACAGCTCATCAGCGTGGTAAGGAAGACGGTCTTTCTGTAACTCGATGTCGGCCTTCTACATGGAGAAAGAAACGATTACTCTAATCATTCCGGTCCTCTTTAACAACATGCAGCATCTGAAATTCTAGTTCCACTCAAATATTGTTATAGTATACAAAACACTGTTTATTTTGAAATATATTGTAGTTCCTCAGTGAGTTATGTGCCGTTTTCCTTTTGCATAAACACCATGATTGTATATTAAATTAAGAGTTTTCATTGTGTTAATTGGCAGAAAAAAGGGCATCAAGAGAAAGTCGTAGTAAGTAAGACTGAAAGAAGATCTGGACGTAGTCTATTTTTTAGATCAATCAACAGGATCAGACAACCTAACAGCAACCAGTAAATTAAATCAGGCGAATAACAAGTCTTATGGGAAATATGCAAGTCGTCTAATTCATTTTCGACAAAACCATAAACCATAATATATGAGCAAACAATCCCGTCATGGAAAGAAAGTAACCGCAGCAACATCCCCAACCACATCAAAGCCCTTGGTAATGCAATAAACCAAACAGGTCAGTGGCAAAGTGATGAAAGAATATCTTTCCAGTCATCTAATCAGCAATACACCAAGAAACACTGTCTAGTTCAATGAATCAATTGCTTACAGGCAGAAAGTCACAAGCCTTGACAACACATGAAGTCATGGCAGCCACAATGAAGCGAGAACATCCCACAATTTAAGAGATGTTGGTTCACTGTAAAGAGCAAATCAAGACACTTAGCTCAAATCAACAAGATGACGAACTCCATATTTAGGCCCCAATGTAACTGAGCTGTATTGAATAGGCACGGCGGCCATTTCTGCTTTTGTTGCTTTCTGCTTTACTTATTTGCTCATTTACTAAATTTATAGAGAGACAGCAAGATTTATAATAATGCAAAGGCAGAAATTCTTTAAGAATCTGTTTGGACTTACAGTTGAACAGTTCATGAATAGTTCAATTCAAATTATTATAATTATTTCCTGTTTGATTTACACATTCAAGGCCACATTTATATACTGCTCTGCTGAGAATTAATTTTATAAAAAATAATATAAAATGTCACTATAACTGGTGCAAAAAGCTCCATTATTCCTTCTGACAATCTCGTTGTTACCATTTCCAAAGCTGATTGTGGTCAAAAAACCCACACAGATTTGTTTTCAAACAACTGTGCCCAGACAAAACAACCACAACCGACAACAGCTACAGAGCAGAGTAAGCGACGGCACGGCGGCCACAAAGGTCAACACAAGCTAAATTCAAAGTCCTACTGTTGTTGCTCTCCTTCTGCGCCTCCGGCTAGCTTGACCACGATGTAAACTTGACGACCGGCTGGCAACTCCGTCCTTGTTCGTCCCCTTTAAACGCCCAGCATGTTTCCTCTTGTTTCGTTGATTCAGAGTTCAGTTTCCCATCGAGCTGTTGTTAATTTACCAGCAGTGTTGATGAAGAAATGCTGACAAAACCAGTTTTTTATCCTCACATTAATGGCTGCTTGACGTTAGCCTTAGGCCAGACTTTTTACTTCGCAGGTGTGTCCATTTTCTTGTCTGTCCCTTTAAAGCTGGCCGAGCAGCTTTTTTAAAAAAATTTATTTCAGTTTAACTATCGTGAAAACTTATTCAGAGCTCATTTTAGCAACAAAGCACGGGACAAATAATATTTATCGACACACGTCAACCTCGCGTTTGCATTTTCGTTAAGACGCGCGCTTGTTTAACGCGCATGCGCAGTAGTGAAACAGGAAAGGAGAACGTTGACCCAGATTTTCTTATAAACTCGCAAATAAAACAAATTTCGTCGTGAAAATCCTGACTGTTTTTTCTCTCTCTCTATCTCTTTTCCCCCAGGATGAAGTCAATCAAATTGTGACCAGTAATGTCCGCGTCAAACAGGTTAATGTGATAATAACTGTTCATTTAGTCAACAAGAGACATTTTTGAGCATTTTGTATTTATTTATTTATTTATCATATAAATTAAGGCTGTTCAGTTCTTTACCATACCTGAAATTTGCAGAACACTTACTGAGTTATCGTGTATTATTTATAACAGATTTTAATCATTCATGGGGTAATATTACATTTGGATATCACAGAGAAGCTTGTGTTGTTTTTGTTTAGTCAAAAATGATTTAGTAATACCTAGAATATTGAATAAGGCATGTGTGTTGATACATCATTGATCTAAAATTTTCCCAATTCTCCCACAGGAATGGGTAGATGTGAACCTAAAGTGGAATCCATCGGATTACGGAGGCATCAGAAAGATCAGAGTCCCTTCCACTGACATATGGAAACCTGACCTGGTGCTATACAACAAGTAAACACATATTCCCTCTTTTTTTCCCCATTTATACTTAGACACACCAGCGTTCTTTAAATATCCTCCTGCTCCGCTTGCACTCTCTCTATTTTTGCTAACGTCTCCCTCCTCATCCTCCTCCTCCTCTCCAGTGCTGATGGTGACTTCGCCATCATCCATGAAACTAAAGTCCTGCTGGAGTACACTGGAAAGATAATATGGAACCCTCCGGCCATTTTCAAGAGTTACTGCGAGATTATTGTCCTCCACTTCCCCTTTGACCTGCAGAACTGCAGCATGAAACTGGGAACCTGGTCATACGATGGCCTGCTGGTTGTCATCAACCCGGTAAGTTAAAAGATTCCACGGTTTTCTGTGAATTCATGCCTTCTCCAAAATAGCTGAACATTGGGGTTGTTGAGGACCATAAACCTTCTGTCTTTTAGGACAGTGATCGGCCTGACCTCAGTAACTTCATGGAGTCAGGTGAATGGGTTTTGAAGGACTACAGGAGCTGGAAGCACTGGGTTTACTACACTTGCTGTCCCGACACACCATACCTCGACATCACCTACCATTTCCTGATGCTGCGGCTGCCCCTCTATTTTATTGTCAACGTCATCATTCCCTGCATGTTGTTCTCTTTTCTCACCGGACTGGTCTTTTACTTGCCAACTGATTCTGGTACGTAGATCTTGTTGAGTGTATAGTTAATGGTAAAACAAAAAACAAAAACAAAAAAAGTCTAAAACTCCTGACATCTGTGTACAGGTGAAAAGATGACCCTCTCTATCTCCGTCCTGCTGTCTCTCACTGTGTTCCTGCTGGTTATTGTGGAGCTGATCCCGTCCACTTCAAGTGCGGTGCCCCTGATCGGAAAATACATGCTCTTCACAATGGTGTTCGTCATCGCCTCCATCATCATCACCGTCATCGTCATCAACACGCATCACCGCTCGCCCAGCACGCACACCATGCCCGCGTGGATCCGCAAGGTTCGTGTTTTGTTTTTACTGTAACAACGTAACAAATGCTGATCAAAATACCGGTTTGTAATACACTTAATAACTATCTGCTGCCTCTCAGGTCTTCATTGAAACCATCCCCAACATGATGTTCTTCTCAACAATGAAGCGCCCCAGTCAGGAGATCCGACAGAAGAGACTATTCCCTACCGACATGGACATCTCTGACATTTCAGGCAAGACATTTTCGAAAAGCGGAGCATGTTCTGAGCAGCTTGATCTTCGGCTGTATTCATGTTTGTGTGAAATTCGTGGTTTGGTTCCTGAGACACAGATTATGATTCGAGAAGACGTTCCTAAAACTCTCTGCTCTGTCCTCTACAGGTAACCCCACACGCACCAGTGTCACCTACCAGTCTCCCATCGCCAAGAACCCCGATGTTCGCAGCGCAATAGAAGGGGTGAAGTACATCGCTGAGACCATGAAATCAGACGAGGAATCTAACAATGTAAGAGGACGTCTGCATGAGTGGGGGGCAGTGTATCGGTCCGTACAGTTGGCCAGTCATGCACATTTTACTTACATCCTATCTCATTCCAGGCTTCAGAGGAGTGGAAGTTTGTGGCCATGGTTTTGGACCACATCCTGCTCTGCGTGTTCATGGCCGTGTGCATCATCGGGACGCTCGCCGTCTTCGCCGGGAGACTCATTGAGCTCAACACGCTGTAGAGGCCTGACCCATAAAGGAGTGTGATCAGGGTAGACATCAGGCTTGGAGAGGAATCGGAGAAGTGTTTTTGTCAGTGGTCGCTGGTGTATCTTCCACTGATTTGATTTTTTTTTAACAGTACTGCAAAGTGCTCTCACTCGTGTCTCCTTTGAAAGTGTAAATTTGTGCATTTACTGAAATCTGGAGAAGGGAAGTCCAGGCATCTTAGAGGCACGAATCTCTTGATGTAGATGGGTGAAACTTGAAGTCATTCTTGCCACTAACTCCTTTTCCATTGTTTTTCTACAGTTTGTGATTGCTGTTACATACATTTGTGTAAAAGCCAGAACAGTAATAAAAATGTTGTTTATTTTGGCAGCTTGATTTAAGGTGTGGGTCGTAGGATCCTCCTAAATGTTGAATGTGTTGGTCTTTGAGCACAGGCAAGATATTTTCCTGTCAGGAAGTTTTATTGATTGGTTTTGCCTGATGCTCATTTGACTTCTGGACATCTTGGTTTTAATCATCTATTCATTTGTTTTCAACTTACAATAATATCAACGTAGTAAAGTTGCTTTATGTATCTGTTTGCTGCATTTAAAAAAAGAAATCTGGAGTACAAACGATCGCTTGACCTTCGCCTTATTTAGAATTTATTAGTCACGTCTTGTGCCTGGAGATTTTCCGGCAGTGGCCATACAGCATGTGGCATCAAAATAGTCATTTCAATAACAGTGCATCTTTTATTGTGCCATAATGAATAAGAGAAACAGTGGCACAGTGGAGGAAGATTGTTTAGTCAGGGAGAACATGCAAACTCCACAAAGAAATGCCCCAGTCGGCCTGGATACAAACTCAGAACCTTCTTGTTGTGAGGCATCAGTGCGAACCACCACACCACTGTGCCAACCCAGATGTGAACAATTCCATTTAATTTAACTTTGAAATATCATGGCTGCAGTGTTGCTGCTTGTGTTTCAACAAGCTAAAGGGCAACTTGATTTATTTTGCAGCTGTGTTTCCTTAAGTGAAAGCTAGACCATTCATTTTTGTTCTGCTGCTGTTCTGCAGTGCATCATTTATTGTTTTTTTATTTGCGTAGATGTGGAAGAGTGGAAAATAAAGAACGTATCAACTTACCATTTGTTACGTGTCATCTTATTTTTTATTGACTGATTTTTTAATAGTGGTATTCATAAAAAGCTCAGCCATCACTGACAGATGTTTGTGGAAATTCTCAGCCGTCCAGGTCACGGTATAACTAATACGAGACTAAAACTTGTTTGAGATTTCTTGGGAGGCGCTTCACCCTCTATTCAAGGGGGTATTGGGTCTTTTACAGGTCCTATTCATGTGGGTGTCAGGTCTCAGGGCGCCACCCACAGGTCCTTCTAAAATAAATTAGGATCTGTGGGTTATTAGCTCAAGTCTGCCTTGTTTTAAATAAAGTCACAGATTATAGCACTGAACAATTTTTCACAAGAATCACCTAAGCACCAGCTATAATGGAAAAACCCTGCTGTGAAAAAACACATGGATTTCGTGGACTTTAAACAAGCACAAGCTGAATTTAAATTCAAAAGTTAACCCCAATGATATTTTTTTCAGTGGTATCTGGGCAAGAGCTGAAAACTAAATGAGTCTCTGAGGGAGGCAGTGAAAGGATTTACAAAGAATGACAACACAACTACTGCTTTCCTTTGTTGCTGAAAAACTTTATTAGGCGTGCCATGCGCACACACATGACAAACAGCATTGGCGTAGATGCACCTCATAAATCTAGCAAAGCAAAACTACGAAGTAAACAAGTATTACACGTGTTCGTGACACAATTTGTTCTCTTCATATATCACACTGACAGCTTTAACCACAGTTATCCCCAGCATGAATTGGGAATAAAAAGCTTTGTAATATTGCAACAACAGTAAGAGACAAAGCTGTGGGGTAAAAGGAGGTAAGGACAAAAAAAGAAGTGTCAAGCTGAAGTCAAGACGTAGAGACACTTCATTCATGTAGTCGTCTCTGGTTAACATTTTTGCTTCTGCGGGGGTGTGTAAACCTTTACAGCCAGGTGTCACCAAATGAAGGAGTTAACTACAAATCAGAAACGCCAATAGAATTAGTGAAAATCCCAAACCGCACACTTGAATGTAAACACGTTGAATCAAATTTAACATGTCATCTGCGTACCCCCAAAATGATATTTTACACACTTATCTAAGGTGAGTTTCAGGGACCAGACATGCACAACACATTTCATTTGCATAGACATTCACTATTCATTCTGTTTCCATTTAATAACACTAGGTCTTGGTGTTGGTCAAACAATGAATTTCCTTTCCTACACCTGCAGCTGCAGATAGACAAAGGACAGGTTACACTGTACAACAATGAGTAAGCCAGCTGTAACCAAGGCACACATTATGATGGCACCAAGTATGTTCTGTGAACATTTAAAATGAAGGTAAGCAAAGAAAAGAAAACTCTCCAAATGGTTCAGCAGATTTTTGAGAACCTACTTCCTTAGTCTACAGATTACTGTTTAAAAGTGTTCAAAACCAGTGCAGCAATGTCTTGAACTACAAATTAAAACACAATACGGTCAAATAAGTAAAAAATGACAAAACTCAGTGCAAATGCTGTAATCAAATTCAGATAAAACATCAATGCATTTGGCAAATTATAATCCTACTGAGAACACGTTTGGCAATAAACACAAGTAAATTGGCAGTTTTAGCTCCAGACCTTTTGTTTCTTCTGCTTGCCAAATGTTTAGAGTAGATTTCACCGTTATCTTAGCTAAATCAACACTTAAACTTACACTCAGACTAATAACTTAAGTTAGCTTGACGAACATCTAAACAAACATAAAAACCGACAACTTAATTTAAATTTATAGGTTTGATTTTCTCATTACGGGGAGGAAAATTAGCGAGTCATCACATGAGTTCTGTTTCTGTTCAGCAGAAAAGCAGCAAAGTGAGAAAACACAACTACTGAGGCTGAGGCCGTTTTTGGGTGGCCAGTTTGATGCCGGAGTGTCTTTTGGTAAGCTTTGTATGTAACAATTGTAACTGTGAAAACACCTAGAAATGCTTGGTGTTGTCATTGTCTGTGGCCATGACTTTACGCAAGCAGACCATCAGTCGGCTTTGTTGGAAAATGAGCCATAATCCAAACTTTGTTTAATGTTTGATTGTTTAAATGTTATGTTACTGCAGATATCTGCTGCTAGCCCTGCAGTGATTCAGTATTTGGTCACGTTTTCTCACTTTGCTGTATTCTTAAATATGTTGTGTCTGTGTTGTCAGATGTTTTCTGTCCATTTTCAAATGTTTTCTTAAAAGATTCAGGAGCCGCCGAATAAGGGTGACACTCTCTATTACTACACATTTAGACAAGTTTCATAACAAACATGTGCCTCCGTTAAAAAAAAACGCAGATTCGTGTTCATTTAGTGGGTGGATCACAGCTTTTGGCTCAAAGTTAAACATTACAGAGAATAATTTGCTATCATCTTTCAAAAAGTTAAGAGTGCATCTAATTTAGTCGTTCAATCATCTGGCGCAGACTTCCAGCAGATGGTGTTTGTGATGTGTCATCCTGGTTTTCCCTCTCTAGAGATGCACATGGTGGTTACTCTACTCTGGTCCATTGCTCTGTTCTGTCTGCTCACAGCACATCTCAATGCAACTAGCCAGGGGACACGCTGGTGAAACTTCACCAAAGAATCAGCAGAAAAAATGCACACATGAATCAATGCTCGGTAAAACTATAACAAACGTATCGTTGGTGCTAAATGTTTAAATATTAGATTAAAAATCTTAAATGAGTGGTTAAAAGCAGAAAGAATATGTATCAGTACCCTGAATCTTAACAGCACACTTGTATGCATATAGTGTAAACACAACTGTTGATGTTCTGGTTTGTTTTAACACGTTGTGTGTCGTGAGAACCAGCAGTCCTATCTAAAACTTTGCTTTGACAAATCCTACAGCACCCACCTACTTTAAACCTAAAAGGAACTTACAGTGTAATTCATAGATCATTAAACCATGTCAGTTTGTCTGTTGCCACCTACAGTGACATATCAACAGCCGACTACTCAACCAAGAAACAGCCTTAAGATATAAAACTACAATCATCAATCTG
The DNA here is from genome assembly GCF_963514085.1 of Chelon labrosus. NCBI lineage: Eukaryota > Metazoa > Chordata > Actinopteri > Mugiliformes > Mugilidae > Chelon > Chelon labrosus. Next base: position 6,362,720 of record NC_140348.1, read on the forward strand.
ACACCTTCCCCGTCAACCACTCACACTGCCACGACCATGATAAATTGGCATCATTTTAGGCAATAATGTTGGACAATTTAACTATTAAATAATAAATATGACAGACTCATTAAACTATTGTTGGTGACAATCTTATCCATCAATATTGCGTTTAAATGCCACCATCTATCATGGCCAACAGCTTTTGTTTGGACAGAACAGTCACGCATCTCCGGTCCTTTTCTGAACTCTCTGTAACTATGATGGCTGAGATTCTGTCTCACAGGTTTCGCTCTGACTCTGCTCCAGTTCTTCTTTTGCCTCCTCTTCCTGAACCAGTTCTTCTTCCTCTTCTTCTTCCTGCTCCTGCTGCGGGGGTTGCCCCTCTGATTGACTCTCTTCGACTTCTTTAGTGGTTCCTTCGTCTTCTCCAATTTCTTTCTCATCTGAGGAGAAGATGTGTGGGTAAGTTGTGTATCAAGGGACAAAGACAATAGTAGAGAAGGGTAAGAGAGAAATGGGGAGTAATACTACAAATGATTGGTTGTTGAGAGTTAAAATCAATGTCTGAGAAAATCAGCAGCATTCCCTTCATAAGAGTTGACATAAATTAACAAGAGACAGGAAGAAACACAAGGTTAGGGACTTTAACATACTCTAAAATATTCCATTTAACAAGAAAACCGCAGAAGTCTAATTATAAGTGAAGATTTGACATTCCACCCTCAAAATCATCAATATGTCATAGAATTATATTTCAGGAATCAAGATGATGGCAAGCCGTGCTCAACAAGGATTAATATCATGATTATTTTGATACATATGTGCTCTTAAAGTTTGATTCAATAAATTGATTTTATGACAAAGAACGTTACTGTGTGTCCACACTGGATTTCAGGGAAAGATGGGCAAAAATCACATGATACACCTCACCTGGTGATTTGAAGCGTAAATGCAGGTATTTGTGCTTTAAAGTACAGGGTGTCTGCACAGAGTGAACTTTAAAAAATGAAGAGAAGCTTTTCTGTACTGTAACTGATACCGGCACTTGACATGAAATAAGTGTTCCAATACTGAAATCACCCAATCACCTAAAACAAAAAAACTAAACTAAAAAATTTGATATCCCATCTCAATAGAGGTTAAATTTAACACGAGAAAAAACATATCTAAAGGAAGCCAAATTGAGAAGATTAGGCAATTTACCATAGATCAGGGAGCAAATCACTCAGGAAGATGATCAGGTAAATTTTGGACACTCAGTAAAGACCAAATCTGGGCCAAACAAGTGTAATTCTTATTAATACTTTGGTATTTGTTCAGACGACTAATCTGACAATTCTAGTTTAGCTGCCAATAGAAATATAGTACTTCACATGTGTTTGTGTGACTGTCTACACTCTGAATTATAATCCTTCAGTACAGATAACATGTAAACACTATTTGACCCAAATCTGGTACGTTAACATCCAATTACTGCCAACACCCATTGTTGCTTTAGTGTGATTAGAGGTGGTAGTAGTAGTTAGATAGACATTGGCTGCTTTCTACAATGTTATGGATTCTACTGCAGAGATAATGGTTTCATTTGGTGCCAATCAGCTCGAATTACACCAGATGGCACAGAGCAGGGAGAGTATGGGCAGAGGAACCTGGACTCTGCAGAGGTCGGTTCTGAGGGTTCTTTGGACTCGGCTGGATCTGGAAACTGGAGAAACTGTGGACCAAATTCCACGGAGCCGGAGCTTTGGCTAGAGGCAAGATAACACTGTTAAACCCACTCGTGACTGTAATACTAAACTGGAAAGGTGCTGGAGAATGCTGGCGGAGTCAGACCCCTTAGGGAACCAAAGTACATGCTTAAAGGTTGAGGTTTCTGCTTGGCACTGAACAATTTTTACAATATAGTTTCTTAAACACTTCATTATGTCCTGAGGATTGTGATGGTGACAGAGAGGACGGTGATATTTGATGATTGGTGATGTCCTGCCTTAGCTGTCTCCTTGCTCATTGACAGCTAAGATAGGATAAAACTTGGCATCATTAAAGTTAAGAAAAGAATCAAACAAACAAATGTAAAAGGTTAGGACATGGTGCACAGGAGAGGGTAAGAACAGGTATAAGAATACGTGCTCACGCTCAACTCTCATGTTCAGGTGTCAAGTCTGAATCAATATTCTCAACTCTTGCTTCAGATCCAAGATGATGAACAGCTTTAGCATTGGACCTAATTAGATTGAATGCTTGCCATCTTTACCCTAGACTTATCACAATCAGACTTGAGGAGGGCTTGCCCTGTTAGGATTGTCTGTCTATGCATCTGGGTTTTCCTGTACCTCCAGAAGGGGGCGCGCTCTCCTCCGTGTCTGTCCCAGAACGTGGCGCTGGTCCAGGGGAACGTGATTCTGCCCGCAGCCTCCTCTCATAGCTGAACTCTGGAAGCCTGGGAGCCTGAGGACGTGTCTTCCTGGCTGGATTCAGAAAGTAGCAATACGCGCAACGAAAGGCTGGTGGGGAGAGGGACAGAAAAAAAAAGAAGAGAGAGAACATGAACAACATATCAGAGAGAAGACTACGTTATTTTAACATGTATGACACCGAGAATGTTTGACTGTCCTGGTTCTGGGATGTACATGTAAACTCACGGCTGAGTTTTTTAATCTCGAAACATCACCTAAAATATTTTCTTGATTGAGAGTGCATCTCAAACATGCACTGCAGTGTATCTAATCTTACCTAGATATTCAAATTCCTCTTTTAGAGCCATGCCATTATGAGAGTAGCATTGCTGGCAAATCAGTGCATATCTATAGGAAACAAGGAGAGACATGGTGATGAGAAAGGAAACAAGAAATATAACTGTAATTCCACAAACAGCTGTACGTCTTAAAAAAAATATATATATAATATTTTCACCTGTTCTGTGGTCCATCTCCCACCAGGTACTCGATGACTCTGTCCACAGCTCCCCTATCTTTAGGCAAAATGGGTCTTGCTAATGGAGGGCCTGGAGGGTGCAAACCTGCAAAAACGTCCACACATATAAAATTAAGATAGAGAAACAGATGGATCCACTACTCTTTCTGACATACTTTTGCGTGTTTTACAGTTAGTTTCACAGTTTACAGTGGTTTGCTTTGTTCTACCATCAACAGACTATAACTGGTGATACCACAGCGGATTCTTTGAAATTGGAAATTTCAATATGTCTTACATACATATGTTAAATGTCTGCACAAATACATACATTTCTGCAAAGATCCACTTGAAGGCTTTACAACCTACCTACACCTGGTACAGGGGAGCAGGGGGTCCTGGGTACTGCCCCTTGGAGGACAGAGGCAGACAGGGCAGATCTCTCCGGCGGTCCTCCTGGAGCTGAGAGAGGAACAGGTTCTGTTGGAAGAGCAACATGGGATAAAGACACAAACAGATGCCTAAAAGAACCAAATCAAAGGTAACTGGGTTGGTTGATCATCCCAGTTGCCTTTGACTTGATACTTTGCCCACGGCCTCTCTTTACTAAGAATCTTCACATATAGTATGTAAAATATTCTTGCAGACACGTCCAAGGGTCTAGGATACTTCATTACACTAAATGTTGAGTATCTCCATTTGTCCCCTTACCCACAGGTGTGCCCCCTGGTCCCATCATGGGCCGTGCTCCCGGTGGGGGTGTCATTACCATTGCAGATGGGGTGCCCATCGGCATGGGTCTCATTGCCACACCCCTCTGGCGAATCTCTACAGAGAGGAAAGGAATTCACTACAGAATTAGTTCTTCTCCATTGGCAAGAATTTGATCAGCGTAGTGTTTCACAGAAATCCTCTCAACAAACTTTTAACAGATCATCTTCTGCAGTATTGATGCATACTGTACCTTGCCCTGGCCTGGGAGTTATCTGAGACCGCACCGGAGTCGACTCCAGTTCCTAAAACACAACAGTAAACAAAGTCCACAAATGTGAAACAAAGCCAAGACGAAAGATAAAACTAAATAAACAGACAGATAAAATACTAAGCAAGACAACACTCACAGCTTTCTTTTTAGCTTCAGGATCAAAGCGTTCCAGGATGAGTTTGGCATTTTTGTACGTCTCCGTTTCCATGACTTCCTCCAGCTGAAAACACAAACCAGAGAAACATAACTTACAACACACAGACTCAACGGCAATTCCAACTTTAAAACATGAAGGAGCACTGGGAACATGCAAGGCCACAATGTTTCTTCTTGAGCAATAAAAATCGGACAGTTGTAAAGATAAACTACATACAGATTAGGTTTTCCAAAGCTTCTGGAAGGCACCATAAAGCCAATCAATTTTAGCAGGAAGCAAAAAAGAATGACTGAACTACTACACGAGGGAAAAAAGTTGACAACACGAAAACACTCAGGAGAAATTTATAACCCACTGAAAACTTACAATCTTTTTTTTGGCAGCCTTCAAGTCTTCAAGCTTATCACCTAAAAAAGAAGTGTAAATAAATTAACACATCATTTTCCTCCACTGCTGACTTGAAAATCCAAAATATCAAGCTTATTTTGCAGTAGTGCTAAGTGAATACGTTATTAAATGATTGAGTTTGTATTATATTACAACTATTTTTTTTTTTTTTTTAAATAATTGTGCAGTTTTATATTCAAGGTGGTGATCTAAATGAATGCAATTCTGTATGTTACGGCTCCAAATATCAGATAGCAGCATAGTTTCACACTGTAAATAACATGCATGACAAAAACGTATGGGTAATCATAACAGTGTAGAGTGGGTGGTGAGATGGCGAACTGAGAAAACTTTGTAAGAATGGACAGGTGGAAGGACAGGCCTAAGGGTTACTTACTGTTTCTCTCAGTGCGTTTGGAAAATAGGAAAATCAGTAACTTTCTGACGAACCAGACGCTGGTAAACAGACAGAAAGAGACACAGATATTTTTCATTATCACCACCAGATTCTAAAGCAACTGTCTTTGTACTGTGGAACATAATCAAATGAAATGCAAAACATATTTACTGAATAATTATTTGTCCGTGTCAGATACAAATAACATATGTATACTTTGCACAAAGCTGGGAATGGGGAATGACCAATGACCAACAACTTGGACACTCACAGCACAGGATATATGAAGAAAGGCAGGGTCATGGCTAGTCTCTGCAGCCATTGCTCGGGTAGGTAGAGACAGTAGACGACCAGAGACGTCAACAGGTAAAGGACAGACGAGTAGAAAAGTAACCGGCCAACCCATAGCTGCAGACAGATACATACAAACACATACATGAGGAAGAAAAACGCTTATTTTAAGAATAACGTTCATTCATTTATAGGCCGATTGCAAATCTCACCTTTTGTAAACGCTGGTTTTTGGCTCTAAACTCTTCTAGCTCTTTGATTTCCTAAAATGAAAAGATGGAGAGTATTTAAACATAGAGAACTTAAATATTAAATGTAGTTGTTCCTCACAAAAATCACTAAATAAGTGACAGTCTTTAGTCAGTACCTTGTCCAGGTTCTCAAGCTGCTCAACTGTGGTTGGCTTGGTCTGGATAGAGGATAAAGAACAGAAACTCATCATCAGCTTCTTTAGAACAATTAGCATTTGGCATTTTAGTGGCAGCACTCACAGCTAACAGTTTCAGACCTGATTGACTGGAAGTACTTAATTGTCAATAATAAATAAATAAATCCTGTAAAAACCCTGTAAAAAATGTTTACTTGCGTCTTGTCAAGGGGTTGGTTCTTGGTTCACAAAAAATGTCAGCTACATGTAAAATTAAAATAAAAGAAAATGTTTACTTTCATTTTTACATTTGAATGGATGAAAAAATAAGGGCTGCACTATTGCATAGTTTGTCTTGCTGTCTCGCCACCTTTCCCTTTGACTTGTCTAGCATGTCTGAAAATAGTATATGAATTTTATTTCCCTTGGTGCAGAGTTCAGTGTGTTCACAGCTATAATAACATGATTTTACAACTACTCAAGCACGTGAAACCTGGAAACGACAGATAAATGACAGTGGAAAAGCAGTCTGGTAAACAGCATAGAAAACTGAAGTTTTGATTGGCACCGAATACATTTAATTATTTATTAGACTATATAGAGAAATCAACTCATTAGTTAATTCAGAAAATAATCTGTTGATTAATTCATTATGAAAATGACTGTAGGTTGCAACCCTAGCCAAAAGAGTTAAACCCATATTAAATAAACTTGAGGTTAGTAGGAGTATTTTAAGAATTAAGCTGTGGTAAAAATGAAAAAATTGAAAATATTAGATTGAAAATATCATGACCAGAAACAACCCCGTCAAAAATTATACTATTTGATATTTCAAAAATACCAAGTAATAAGATTCACTCGTTATTTGATTCATATGAAACCAGAAGTTATTGAAGGTAAAGAAGACAATAAAGAAGAAGTTGTCTGGCCATGCATTTTTATAAATCACGTTACTAGAAAGAGAATTAAGTCCAATATTAACTTTCTCCTTTTCAAGATTTCTTTTTTCATGTCTGGTTTTAAAAGCAAACTTGAAATATCAAAAAATGCACAGAGCGTAAATACAGCATCTGCTCACTTCTTGGAATAACATTTAACGGATTTAAAGACACCAGACACAGCTCACAGTGCCAACATTTGATTCATGTTGACAGGAACCACTGCACAAAGCCTTGCTGTCTGAACCACTCTTTCACAATTTGAGTCCGATGAATTCTGGCATTGTCATCTTGGAATATGCGCGTGCCATCAGGGAAGAAAAAATAACCTGGTCATTCAGTATATTCAGGTAGTCAGCTGACCTCAAACCAAGAATTGAACTTCAATTTAAAATTTTAAATAAAACTGAATTCAAACAAATAAAAAGTGTTCTTGTGAGTAACTAAATAAAAAAAAAAAAAAAAAAAAAAACGTCATTATTCTTTATCTCCTACCTTTTACAGTCTTCTCAAGGGAACTGTCATTGAATAGATAATATTTGATAGTTTAGACAGATCAGGTAATAGACAGTGGAGATTCCCTTACCTTCCATTTGGATATCAGGGCCCCCATATTGATAAATTACAGGAACCTCCTCTTTGATTTCTTTGGTTTGCTACAAAACACAACATTTCAGGTCAACATGTATTAGGTGGCATTTGAAGAATTTCTACTACTGATGTAAAGTCCACCTACTGAGTTTACACAACGCACAAGCCGCCTACAGAATCACACACAATTGTTACTGTTGTGGATTTACTGGGATAATCTTTTCCTATAGCTCCTTATACAAGTTAGAAAACACATAGGGCTGCACAGTAGCAACAAACGCCTTATTGCAATGTAAGACTTTTTGCAGGAAATTAAGCATTATTTCGCTCGAATGAATGCCATAATCATTCTTTTACTGTGGGTTACAGTTCTGAGCCATTAGCCAAGAAATGAAAGTACTGACATGATACCAACTAACAAGTACTTCGTATCAAGCTAACATAATATCATTGCTAACTTTAGCTACTCCTTCAAAACACAGTCAATTTCAGGCTGCTGCTAGTAAGCTACAGTACTATCACATAGTCATAAGAAAGACAGACCACTTCTGGTTGAGTTTTACAAATACATTTGATGAGAATAAAACAAAATTATGCCGTAAGAGTGTGTTAAATTAAGCTAGCTGATGCAACAATAACACAACGGTACTGCAGTCATTAGCAAACACTCTGTAGCAAGGCTTGCGTTGTTCCTTTGGCTTTTTCAAATGAATATCCAGGTGAAATGAATACTTACATCAGGCGGTGTCCAGGTGTTTCTGTTCACCGGTCATTCATTCAGGTCAGAGCACAAACAGGTAAACAGCACACGTTGGCTGCTAACGCTACTTGAACTGACATCTCAACTGCCAACCAGAAGAGACTTTGGCGCGGCGTCAGGACTTAACGGACGTGTCACGTGGATGACGTAACTCAAAAAAGGACAGAGTCATTTCCCAGAATCCTTTGCGGTGTAGTCTTATTCCCTCTTCCCGTTTCGATGGATTTTTTCTGTTGAATAGGCTTCATCTTCACCGTGTTAAGGTGTTTAATGAACAAATTGATTTGTTGGGGGTAAAAGAAAAACAGCTACTAGTTGATTTTATGCAACAAAAATATTCTACAGAGATCTGAGGATAAGCACTTGCAACAGAGCTCTGATTAGAAACAACTGGGTGACCCTTAGACTGAGGTCCTATGAAGATATCTCCATAAGTCTATATGATTGACAATAAGATGTACAAATAAGTAGGCAGTAGGTTTGATAAATAACAAACGGATAGCACCACATAAACAATACCAGTCAAATTTGGCTGGACTGTCATTCAAATATTAATGGGATAATATCCAAAAGCCTGAAGTCCTCAAGAAATGGTCAAAGTTTCTGTAAAACCAGCTGAACTTCAGGATTCTGTCACCAAAAGACTCAGAGTTGATCAACTGAGTTTTGAGGATTTAAACGAAAGTTCTCTAACACATAATCAAAGAGTCTGATATTATAAAAGTTTAAAGAAAACTTTGTCATTCAGACTTTAAAAAAGGACAGAGCAGGAGTATGAACGTTATATAACTTTTTCTCTTCACAAATAACCCATAAAGTCAATGCAACATTAAATATAAAACCCTATTTTATGCATGGATTGTAGTCACAGTATATTCTGTGTCACAAAAATTGAGGAAAATAAAGTAATTCCAGAAATGCAATACCAAAATACACACAATACGTTCTCGTATAGAAGCCATACAGAAGCCACATATTCTTGTTAACATCACATCTTATGTTGGTTAAACTTGACTTCAGTCTTGTACAACAACTGTAAATATGTTTTGTAAGTTTAATATATTCTCGATGTTATATTATTTGCTTTTATTTAATCTCTATTTTATCCAACTTGTGTTTTTTTTCTTTATCTTGCCCTGACATCTAAATTTGCCCTCCAGGTTTATAAAATCTTGTTTCTCGTCTGTTTTTAATGGTGTCATGTAGTTTTAAGATGTCGCCACTAGATGTCGCATTTTAACTATTTGATGGCAGCTATAGTCATCAGCCAATGCCGCATTCAAGGACTGAATCGGGACTCAGAATAATATGGGTTGAGTTAGTATGATAATTTCACATCTTCAATTAAACTAACGTTATGTGCAAGTCACAGACACACATGCATGTGCAGATAACTACAATACACTCAGGTATAAGTGATACGTTTTGTATGTTTCTATTGTATTAACATCCAGTGAATGTGACTTATTTACAAAAATTAAACAAACTCTGATCTTTCAATTTAGGTCACCCCACACATACACCGGTTCCCGTCGTTTCCACCGTTATCACGTTGTAGAACATGCAGTGAAGCCGTGGTATCTCGCTGATATTTCGCCGCTTTTCCTCAACTCCCAGCTGAGCTGTTTCAGATTTGGCTGCAGCGTGCAGAGATTTGGCCTTCAACTTTAATGCCTAGAGCTTCCTCTGGAGTCTGAAGAGTTATGGGTCTAATAAAACTCTCCTTCTCTTTCCCCCTCTCTCCCCCTTTTTCCCTCACACTCTCTCTCTCACACACACACACTCGAGATAGTCCTGTATGCTGTAGATATTTATTATAGCTGATGAGTAATCCTGATGCTAATGTTATTTCCGTTTCATTAACCCGTAATAAATTAAACGCCGAATGAAAATGAACAGCAGGGACTTTTTCCAACTCTCCTGCTAACTCAGAGTACACGCCTTAAGTATTTTTATGTGAGGCAAACTGATGTTGCAAAGTCACAGAACACCGAGCCGTAACCACATCACGTGAATGCAATGAGTGTTCGACAAATTACACACAATAAAATCAAACTTTAATTGGTTCTGTTCTGTTGTTTCTTAATGAACAATTGGAATAAACCGCGTTTTTAATATTAAAATGGAAAACAGAGCAACGAGACAAGACGCTTCTTTAAAAATCACTGTCTTCTCATTAGATAACTTATTGAATTGTTGTTTTGCAATACAAATAGGTTACCATCCAGTGGATTATTAGCAAAAAAAAAAATAACAAACTAAAACAAACGAGAAACTCTGAGGGATTAGTCAAACCGCTGCTTGACTGTGATCTATCCCCTGTTTGCATTGTTCTAATAACATTGCAGGAAGCTTGGTTTATTCTTGCAGGCTTTTTCTTAATTTAAAATCTCTGTCGTGAATTACATTACAATATTAATTCCGTGTGCTTTTAAATCAAAAGGCACTAATATTTTTCCCCCCCACGTTTATCCCAGTGACGGTGAAAGGCCTCCTGTATGAAGCCATTTGCTGGGTCTTTTGTTGACTAAACTCTCGGAGTGGAAGGCACATGGTTCAAAGACACTTGAGTTTGGGAGGACAGGCCATTTGTTGGACTTGGCAGTCAGAGTGTCTACGTCAAAATAGAGACACTGAGGTCCGCAGCGACGCGCAGGAGCCGTGAATTTGGTCTGGATCCGCTGCTGCTAACAAGGTAATGTCTCATTACTCTGCTGGATTCATACATTTAATTAAAATGTAGATATGCAAATATAGAAATTAAACCATTAGAGCATATATTATTTAGTATTTTATTTTACTTGGTACAGTGCCATTTTTTGCTTTATTTGCCCTTGTAAGTTTTGTCTGACCTCTTTGTGCGCACCAAGATTTCTTTCTTCAAATTATTATTATTCATTTATTTATTGTATTTATTTTCTCATTGCCTATAATTCGCCGAATATTTGTACAGCATTTCACTATTAAAAAAAAAAAAAATCACTCACGATGTTGTACTTCAAAAATAATAAATAAAAAAATAAAAATACAATAAAACGATGAAGCAGTAGAGATACAAATAAGACATTTAACAGACGTGGACGTTTTGCGGGGATTATCGTGACCTATAAAATTCTAGTTATGTAAATGAACTCCCCCACTACATTAATAAAGACACAGTGTTAAATAATCAGGATATGATTTTATATTCGGCAACAATCATAAATACATACACATAAAAATCATCACCTAATGATATTAACAATAATGATAAATTCTGCATTTTAAATTGGTCTTAATTGTCTGGAGTCCCTTATTTTATTTTATTTTATTTTATTTTATTTTATTTTGTTTCATTTTATTTTATTTTATTTTATTTTGTTTTGTCTATATTGTAATGGGTACAGTTCAATTCATTAATCAGTTCAAAAATAATACTAATAAACTGATGGCCTCCACTGATGGCAACATCAATGTTACATCAAATGTTTTGCTCTTCTCGTGGCGGCTAACATACTTTTAAGCCTACAAAAAAAGCACAAACGGTATTGTGATTGGTTATATTTTTTCTTCTTCTTCTTCTAAATAAATGTAGACAACTCTAATTCTGAGAGCACCGTTTATTTGAACACATACAACTTGATGGAACTTACTGCACATAACGGCTCTATCCAGACAGCCTGTTTACCAGGCCATCACTACTGAATGGTTCTGGATGTCAAACATTAGAGCAACAGTGAGTGATGTGCTACAGTACTTAACATAATATAGGATGAAAACGGGTGAAACACTGCATGTTTCATTTCCATAAGAGCCTGTTTCATTGAAAAGGCTTTGTGTATATGACACCATAAACCACAGAGAGATATTTAGGCCTGTAGACCATTTTCTAAAGGGTTTCTGACAGGGTTTCATTTAAGGACTTCCCACCTGGGTTTGGACTGAGATGACTTACAGTAGAGTGAATGGAAGTCATTGCTAGTATTGTAGTCCAGTGGGTACCTGCTGAGGCAGGAGGCCTTCGTGTCACAGTCATGATCAATACCAAAGCCTTTTGCAAATCAGAACTATCTGTCTTTTTCACATTCGTGTTGCAATATCAATATGGCCGTCACCATACAAGGACTGTTTGCATTCTATTTTATGACAGTAATATTGATTGGATCTCTCCCAGGCCTTAAACTGAGGGATGTGCATCCTTCCAATAGTAAAACAAACAAAAAAAGTATCCTCGTTCCCTTTACCGTGTCGTCTGTTTATTCGCCTGAGAATCTAAGATGTGGTTGAACCTGAGCAGAATAAGACAAAGGGCTAAGATGGAGAGAAAAAAGGAAGAGGGACAGAAAACAGCTTCCCACAAACCTTCATTTTAGAGGAAGAGGTTACCATTAGTCGGATTTTCCGGTTTTGTGTCATGGGTTACATTTAGAGTTATTGCTTAGCTCAGGGGGTATCAATCCCCACCAGAGATTGGCGGCTGCTCGCCTTTTACACCTTTAAACATTTAAAATGTTATTATGTTTCAAAGTGAACATGGAAACATTTGCAAAATGGCCCACAGATGCACTGCATGTTGTCAGTTGTTCATGAATTTGGTGCATAATCGCTGCTGTTGTCTTGACTGTGTGAAGAGTTTTGCAGATGCCTGTACTGAATCATGCAAGTAATCATGAAAACCAAACTCTTTAACGGCCACAGTGAGACAATGTGCTTTAGTGTAATCAGTGCCCAAAGGCTGATCAAAGGGCGTGTCAAAATCAACTGCATTATGTGGTCTATATATATAATGAGATCATCATAAAGACTTTAAGTGCAAGAGACTCTTCTATCAGGATAGCACACAATGGAATATCCTAATAATAAGTAGCTGTCTTAAATTGATTAGGCATATATATTTATTAGGTAATAAAAATGTAAAATCCCCTTACACCATAACACTTTTCTTTTATCGAGCTCTTACTTTATGTACTTCATAAGGAAACGTGTCAGGATGTAACCTGAGGAATACTGCTCATCTACTGCTGTTACATTCACGCACACAACATCTCTCACAGGAGGTCTGGAGCTCAGCCCAGCTTATGGTCAGTCACAGCAGCTGCAGTACTGATGTTATTTTCCAAGATATCTATCAGGCCTATCAGATGATCTGACCACGGATCTTGAAACATTGGCTTCCACACAGTACCCATTTGGGAGCGAGCTCACTGAGATGCAAAAACCCACAACCAAACATCTAGATTTATTCTTAAAAAAAAAAAAAAAAGCAGAAAGATAGACAAGGGACACTAAGGGTAATCGTGTGTAAACTGAAATCACTGACATTAAAACAGAAATAGGGAAGAGGCATGGATCACATACGACCACAATTTTCGAGGTGCTGAAATAAGACTCCAGTAACACTTCCAGTTTTTCTAGAATTCTTCATGTTTCATGTTGTGTCTCAAAGAAAAGGTCAGTTGTTCTGTGATATAAATTTCATGACTTATTTCAGATCAGAATTGTTGGGGCTTTTTACCAGTGACTATACTGAGCCGTTTCCCGGTTATTAGTTTTTGCTACCTGCCAACAGTGTTTGGAATACATATCCGGCATGTTTCCATGAAATTAAAATGAAGCTCTGAACTGATCATTGGTCTAATCTCAGTTACCACGTCCACCCATAAAAAGAAATGTTAGGATACTCCCACAATTTTACGAAAATGACAGAAGGACCTGTTTCCACACACTTTTTCACAATACTAAGGATACAATTCAACAGGGGGAAGAAAAAAAAAAAGAAATCTTTTATAATGCTTTTGTATTTAAATAGACAAATCTAAGAGCAGAGGCAAATTTTAAGTAATTTTGTTATCTTCCCTAAGACACAAGACCTTGGTGTCACTCATCAAATGCGTCATTGTATTTTGCAAATAACAAAACAGCTTGACGTGGCACTTCATTAAAAAATAAATAGAGGAAGAAGCTAAACTGACACTAATCAGATTGTATTGTCAGACCTCAGCTAAGATATTTTCTTTTAATATGACTCAGCCTGGCCACATTTTAAAATTTGAAACAAGTACATTTAGCCCTGCCTCTCCCTCCTGTATGAGCAGCATGGCCTTTAAAGTCTTTTGAAGTCTTGTCTGTGCCCCAGGAATATTTGAAGATGTTTACAATGGACATCAGGTGCGAGTTTATAACTTGGAAATACCCAACAAGTCTTATGACTTGCACGCACAGAGAGAATCAATGTACATAAAACAAGAATGATGGTGAAGAATGTTTGGCTTTGCGTTTGTAAAAACACCCTCATACACACATAAAACCCGTCTTCTTGGCAGCTCCTATTCCTTTTCATGTAAATTAATTTGTGTTTCACACTGGTTAACCACAGTCATGTTGTAAGTGTATTTTGTGTGTGCGTGTTTGGGACTGGCTAGGTTTGGATTTGACATGGCCTCTCACTAAAAACATGCGGACCACTGTAGGTTCATTTAATTGCACTCAGAAGACCCAGCTTGGGCAGGCTCAGTGCCAAACACAGTTTTCCTCACTTTCTAGAGGACATTGAGAGGTGGTTTCATTGTGGTCTGGAGGGCAATGAAGAGATGAGGGTTATGCTTTGTAATTATATCACTTGTTTGGAGTTTCAGAGATACGAATATACTAGCTTATTATATTGTCGTGTATTAGGCTGCAACTCCACGTGGACAAAAGACAAGGACGCGATTTAGATTACTGACCAAACTACAGCTAAATTATCCATGTATTTACCAAGGTGCGTCTCTATGCCAAGGTCCGAATTTGGCGCAGTTTCTTCGCAATGTTTCGCGGAGAAAGGCGCAGTTTTGTTGGACTACAGCACCGCTTCGAGAGGACAGCCGGAGTTCCGGAGCTACAGCTACCATGAGCCTGTGCAGCAGCAGCATCCTCCGGGCACACTGGTCCCCAACCAGGCGGATCTCCCGCTCATCTCTCCGTCCCCGACTTTTCTTAACTTGGCTGGGGAAGCCGTTTACCACGAGTACGGCTCACCATCCCCGCCGGCATCCGTATTCAGCAATAAGAACAGATTTCTGTATGCCGGGGAGGTTTACGGCGCCTCCGCTCATTTTTACGCACAAATGTTGAATGCGCGGAGTTTCTGCGCGAAACACAGTGCGTTCAGTCCGGACTCGCACCTTCTCTCCTCGGTAGATCAGAACAGAATAATTCCGCCGAGAAGGAAATTTACACCTGATAACCAGAAGGAAAAAGAGACCAAACGGACCGAGTTGACGAGCTGTCACCGCGGGGAGAGCAACGAGGTGAGGGCGGGGTCAGAGCCACCGCGGGCTGGGAAGGAGGGCGAGGAGGATGCTGTGTCAAGCAGCAGTGGAGGAAACTGCAGACACCCGAGTGAGTCTTACAACTCCATAAATAAGTAACTAATGGTTTCATTCTGGTTTATGTTTATGTTTTTTCTTATACTAAAGAAAGCAGAAGCTCACATTGTAGCGCATCTATCTATCTATCTATCTATCTATCTATCTATCTACCTATCTATCCATCCATCCATCCATCCATCCAGCAGAATCCGTTGTGAAGAGGAAGAAGCGCTGTCCTTACTCCAGGCATCAGATCAGAGAGCTGGAGAAAGAGTTTCTTTCCAGCATTTACATCAACAAGGACAGACGCGCTCAGCTGTCACGTCTTCTGCACCTGACAGACCGGTGTGTGCATGTTATAACCAATCCTTACTGCAACTGAATTCAATAAAAGTCAGATATTGCATTGTCAAAAAAAAAAATAATAAAAAAATAGTTAGACTAGACTGAGACCCAGGAGTTACACCTCGGACAAAATGCTGAGACACTTCAGATGAGGGTAAATGACTTTGTTCTCCACTCACCATTGGGTTATTCATCCTACTATACGGCCTGCAGTGCAGCACTTTTATGGAACGTATATATGCAAGGATTATTAACCTTAATATTTATTAATAGCTCCTTTGTTAATTATTACTTTTCTTAAACTATGAAAGGTACTTCTTTAGTTTCTGATTCTGCAAGGAGAACCCGTTATTTAAACACTGGCTTTAATAATTTTATGCACAAAAGTGAAAAACCTGATTTGTAACAATAAGCCCTAAAACTAGACAGTTAATGGATAAGTTGATTGACAGAAAATTAAATGACAGCTAATTTCACAACAGGTTTGTCTGGCTTGGCCACTGTGGGTTATTTATTCCTACATTTTGAGTTATATATTATTATAGACTTAATAGTTTGAAATATAAATAGCCCTGTTTACCATTAATGTTGACTTCCAGGGAATTGCATAGTCCTACTACTATATTTAGAATTGAAATTTTAATTTTTGCATACTCCTGGAATGATATGCACACAGAAATGTCAAAGAACTGACTTTAACCAGATTGTTTTAATGGCTGAATTTCATATTAATCAGTTTGTCGAGGAAGTGTGATAGGAAGAGTCATTAAAAATGGAAATTTTATTTCGTATTTTGAAAAAGGAAGAAAATCAGTGTTATACCATAACGTATCAGCTGATGCAGACAACAGATACAGATTTGTATCTCTGCATGCTCGTGTTTTTAAATGAACTCTGTCTCAGCCAGCACACTGCAAAGAAATGAAATAATAAAACATTTCCTATGGTTTTCTAGACAGGTGAAAATCTGGTTCCAGAACAGAAGAATGAAACAGAAGAAGCTGGACAGAGAGAGACTGGAGTACCATACAGAATACTACATCTTCTGACTCAAGGGAGAAGTCGATTCTCTGCAAACCTGGCCCCAGCATTGTGTCAGTTTCAAAGGCGGTCAATAGAATAAAAGTACAAACAAGCAGACAAATACACAGATGCAGTTAAAGGTGAACCCTTAGCTCAGCCAATTCTCCAAGAATGCGCCTTTTAGCCTTATCTGACCCCAGCTTCCCTCTGAAGTCATGTGGTTTACTGTGAAGCCATTAACTCTGCCTCAGGACCTCATGTCCTTTAAGTACTCAGAAATGTGAGCATGCATTCTTTATCCCTTCTGTTAGAAAAAAAAAAAGAAAAGAAGTATACTAAATATACATACTTTCAAGTTTATGAGAATATTTGATTATGTACAAGATGTTCTGATTTTCACACTGTTGACTGTTAATGAGATTTGTTTGACAAAGGTTGGGGATTACAATGACAATTTACCTAAACGGCTAACGGCTTTATTTAGAATGTGACCATTTTAGGCAAGCGATGACAATCAGTACTAATCATTCCATTTTGTGACGTTTGATATTTGTATTGTTAACATTTTGTTACTGTGTTTTTATGCAACAAATCTTTACTAACAGGTGTTTTCTTTATTGTTCTTTGACATGCCATTATCATCAAGGCATTGTTTCATGTCTATTTGTGTGGAGATTGCATCTATTGCAGCACTTAAATCAAATTTATTTGCAATCTTATACAACATGAAAAGCCCTGTTTTATTATGGAAGGGTTTTTGATTCGATATAAAAAGACAGAAGCTAACTGAATTTGAGTTGTAAGGGATTAATGATAAAATTTCCTCGTTTTAGATTTTTCTAAATTTTCAAACCTACAGATGCGAAAACACAAGTTCATGTGATGTTTAGAGTTTAGATTTTGTAAACATTATAAATGTTACATTGTAATGAGTTGCCTGTGACAGGAAGAGTTTGAAGACTTTAAATGTGTTAAAATAAGTAAGTATTCACACAGATTTTTTCTGCCTGCAATCTCACACATGGTGTTGTCTTATATTTATATTGGCTTAGCAATAAAATTAAATTAATGTAATGTGTAAACGCAATTGAAGCAAAAGGAGTATAAACAAAGGCATCGTCAAATAGGCCCACATTTGTAAACTCAACAATTCTGACAAAAAAAAGCAGGTTATCAAGCAGCTTTCTGTGGCTTGAGGCTTGAATTCCAATAAAACATAACACTAAACATCAGAAATGTCAAACTGCTGTACCTAAAACGTATATGAGAGTATCATTTCAACCATGCATCCTGAGGTCCTGACTTTGAACAAAGCAGACAGCAGAAACACACAGCGAGTCCAAGGCTGCAAAAAAACCTTGAACCGCAAACAAATCCCAGCACGCCATCACAGCCACCATTTCCTCAACTTGATGACTTTTATTGGGGCAATCCAGACAGTCTGCTGCCTCTTTCCGTTTCTGTGGCTGCGCCATGACTGTGTATTTGTGTGCGACGTCAAAAGAAAGGCAAGGAGATGAAAGGAGAGGATTGTGTTTCTGATTTGGAACTAAAGGCACTCAACCTAATAGCCTACAATAAAACCAGTATGAGCCTCGTGCTTCTTTCCCTTTATCAAATAAAACCCCATTTCAGACTGTTTTTTAATATATATTTTTGGTGCATTTGGAAGTTTTGTGTTTTTGTAATTTTAAAGGAATTGTTATACTGTCACATATAATTGTTATATGGCTACAAATAATAAAGGTAAATCTTACTGTGTTTTTTACAATTTGAATGTGCGGTTACTATGTCCAAATAGCAATGATGATATAGTACTACAAGGGGCAGTAGTAATAGTGGTATTTGTGGTATCTGTTTTTTAAAAATATCTCCTTTTATCATTGGCATGTTTTATTTTTTTTTTAAAGAAATTGATATCTTGGCACTAATAATTGTATGGCCCTAATTAACAAAAGTAAATCGTATTGTATTGTATCTTTAGGATTAGCAGCAGTTATGTGTCATTTGGACTTTTTTTATCATTTGGATGTTGTTGGTTTATTGTTTGTAATTTTATTTACACAACAATTAGCAGTAAATGTTTTGTATGGCCCTGATTAATAAAGGTGTATCGTATCGTATCGTATCTTTTGAATTGAACAGTCATGTGTAGTTCTTGTATGGAAATAGTAACAATAGTAGGCGTACTAGAAGAGGTGGTAATAGGTTTGTCTGAGTTACAGCAGTAGTAATGGAAGCATTTGTAGCAACAGATGCTTCAGTAGCAATTATATATATATATAGTGGTAAAGATTATTAGTCATATTAAAAATAAAAATAGTTGTAACAGTGACAATATGCATTAATAAGAGAAGAAGTATATAAAAAATAAATGCTGTTTAACGCACAGACATACAGTTCTCTGCAGGCTTGAGTGTTGACAACATTAGCTGACACTCATAAGTGGAGTGTAGTGGTGATGAATGACAAGTCAGAGTTGTAATAATGTAAAATATGGCCTCATTGTCATAATATTTGTTCAATAGTGTGTATTCTTGTGTTGACATCACCTTAGAGCGATGCATTGTGGGCAGCGATGCCAGCATCTTCCCATCACTCCTCACAGTCTGTCATATAAATTCATATGAGTGACTTTAACACAGCAAACACTCATGATTATTTTACAGTAGCTTCAGCTGGACCCATCCCTACTACAAGAGTAGTTATTGAGAGACTGCCACCTACAGGCAGTTACTGCACACAGCTCTGGCCTGAGTCCTTGAGGGTCCAGATAAATTAAATGACAGGCACTGAATCATGTGTTTACTCATGTTGTTACTAAAATAAAAACAGTTGTCAGAGGTTGTAGTAAACAGAAAGGCATTACGTGAACGCTGAAATAGTGCAGAGGCCTTCTGGATTGGCAGCCTAAATATTAAACTTTATATACTGAGAAGTTATGGAGCCTGGAAGTTATAGACAATAACTGCTTTGTTCAAACTTAAGTCTTAAGTCTGGAAAAAAAATATTTAAAAAGGCGTTTTAAAACATCTCAAATTATATTCCACAGAACAAGATCTTATTAAATGTCCCCGCTACGATACACACTGACTGATTTATTTGCTCCATTGTTGTATCATCCAGCCAGCAGATGGCGCTGCCAACGCACAAAAGACAGAGATCAAGGTCTACGTTAGAGGACTGATTCAAGTTTTGCCAAAGAGTTGGAGCGTTTGGAAGTTGAGCCCACAGCTCGACTGTCATCCTATTTTCCAGTAGGTGGAATTTTCCTTTCACACAAAAACATAGACACGATGAAGTAAAAAGAAAGAAAAATAACAATAGTAATAGTAACCAGGCATTAGGCCAGATGTGCGTTTCTAATTTCGAAAAGTTTAAATATAAAACAGATAACTGCTTATATAGGTTAAATTATTAGACTAAATAGTAACTATTGATTGTCTGTGGTTTCCTAAAATTATGGAGGTAGATGAACAAATGTATGATTGGCAAATATAGTTCTTTCCATTAGTTATTATTATATTATTCTATCTTATCTTATCCTATATATCTTATCTTTAGCTACATAAAAAAAAAAAATCACATGATCAACAAAGATTGTGTATTTAAAAAACTGTGAAATCTTCATGAAAAAGCAAAGAACAATCAGCCTTTTCTGTCTTTTTGAGATTTATTAGGTTTTATTTTATTCCAGTAGGAATTTGAAGGCTAGGTCAAGAAAGTAAAAATAAGACAAAAAATTGAAACGGTTTTAAACTTCTAACTTGTGCACTCATATAAATCCAACTCATGACAACGTGCTACTGTAATTGCATCAGTATATGCAAAAAAAAAACAAAACACCATGAACTTCGAGGGAGAACAATATGCTCACTGTGAGCTACCCAGATAAGGGAAATCCCTTTTTCACACAAGGAAAAGCCAAAGGACAAATCTGTTGTGTTGATCAGTCAAGCCTCGAGGAGGATTTTGACACCAATGTTTAAAAAGTATGACATGTATGAGCCATTCATGTCAGTGTTCTGCATTTCAGGCTTATCAAGGCTACAAAGCTACTTTTTATTCGCCGTGTAAAACGAGTGCAGAGTTGAAAAAAACATATGATACATTGAGGTCCATCTGCAGGAGGCCTGCTATCACATTTCTGAACACAAAAGAATGAATTGATTTATTTCCTATACGGGCTAAATACAGTCTAACCATGTGATCCAGAGTGTAACCAATAAGCAGCCGAGGAGAAGGTAAGGGCAGGAAAAAAATTACTACCATTTTAGGGGAGGATGTAAGCCACTATACCAGCCCATCTAACGTTTTACAGTCGCATTTAAGTGTCTTTTTATTGAAATAATAAAATAAACATGTCGCTAACGAATTATTATTCCATGATGGGTCTCCAGACCGAGGAGCCGTACGGTGCACATTTCATCCCGGGAGGCTTGCAGGGTTCGACGGCTGGCTGCGCAAAGCCTGCCCGGGGAGCAGAGGAAGAGGAGGGGACCCCCGGCTCGCACATCCCGGATTTTTCCCATTTTTCCAACAAACAGACTAGCTTAAATGGCTTCTCCCCTTGGACGAACACCTCTACGTCCTCATCGTCCTCTTCTCCACAACTGCAGTCCGCCCCTGGTGCCCCCATCCCCAGCCTTTTCCATCCACATCACCTCCTGAGCCACCACCATCACCACCCTTACTACGGCCCGCAGGCTCAGACTCACACCGAGCACGTCGCGTCCGCGTCGGAGAGCAGGTTCGTGCGCTGCTGGGAAGGTGCCACTACGACTTCGGACACCGCTTTGTCGCAAGTTTCGGCCAATTTCCCCGCGTGTCTCCCCGTTCAGGGTGACCTCTCCAATCCGAGTCTGAGGTACGAGACAATTAAACCAGAGAGTTCACCGCCCACGCACGACAGCCCCGATGATTCCAGCTTCGCAAGCCCGGCTGAGGTGGTCCTGGAGCGGCTCGGGACTGTGGATGAGCCCTCAAGGAAACCTGAGCCAAAGAAAGAGGATGAGGAAAGAAACACGCAGCAGCAGCAGCAGCAGCAGCAGCAAAAGCAGCATGACCCGGGTAAAGACACACTCAAGAGTGTTTATTAGCTTTAAGAAGTGGCAATACACAGGTGTGTGTGTGTCTGTGCGTGTGTGTGCGTTGGAGATCGTGGCGTATAAGTAAGTGAGGAGTGTGTGTGACTTTTACAGCCCTATAAATGTCTTGTAAACGGTCAAATATAAAACTTTATCGTCCATTAAAATAATTAAGGTGCTATTGTTATTTAGCAATTTGTCACCATAGGGAAAAGGGCACGTTGGCTGCATTTTCCTGATCACACCTCTGCAGGATGTAGATTAGGGAGTGGGCCTGTATTTAAAAAAAAAAAAAAAAAAGACTCCTAAAAGCTTATTTTACCAAAAATAACCAATATAACATTTCCATACAAAACATTAGGGTAATAAATAGACTACAGGCTATACTTTTCTTCCTTTTCTTCCTAATGTTAGGCTAGGGTTATTTATGCATTTTCTAAAAAAAAAAAAGTTACAATAAAGAAAATGACAAAGGAAACAAGAGAAAAGACAATAACATTATCAATAATTAGCATTATTATTAGATTAAAACGCCATTAAATTTTAGAGTTTTGTGTGTTTAAAACATTTAAATAACCAGGATTAAGGGTATTACTTACTTATTATTTCCTAAATCATTCAGGATTTTTTCCCCCCGGCCTCAAGTCCATTTCATCAAATCAATAATTCAGATATTGAAGCTAAGATGTCTTCTCTTGTCACAAAGATGGTGTGAGTGAGTGGCTACCAAACCAGAGCCAAAATACTTGTTGCTGTCTTGGACTGTAGGTGCTCTGGCTGTCAGTCCTGATGTAATTTCACTGCACTCTGTGGCCACTTTACTTGTGTAAGAGGCCCGTAAAGCATTTCATATAAGCTGAAGGTTTAAATACCCGTCCCCAACTGCAGTTTAATATTTCCAAAAATGAGGCAGTTTATCAGATCTGCTTGGACTTTTTTTTTATCTTTAGCTGCTTGCCGTCCCTCCAAAAATATTTCCATTTTTAAAAGCTACATCAGACCACAGTTTTATATAATGTCACATTACACTATATTACTCAAATAACTCTGTATTTATAAAACCCTCTTTGGAGATGTCATGTTGTGTCTTCTTCTAATGAGCCAAAAGTTCTAAGATCATAAAATGTACTCCTTTCTTTGATTTTTACATCTTTGCTTGAACTGCACTCACACACACACACACAGGCACATAAATACACACCAGTCAGAGAAAAGTAAATATCTTGGTGTGAAGCGGTGGAGTCTAAGTAAAATTCTTTGGCTTCCTGTTCTTTCTTCTGCAGAAAATCCAGCAGCCAGTTGGATCCACGCCAAATCTACTCGGAAAAAGAGGTGTCCGTACACCAAACACCAGACCCTGGAGCTGGAGAAGGAGTTCCTCTATAACATGTACCTGACTAGGGATCGGCGCCTGGAGGTGGCAGGACTCTTAAATCTGACAGAGAGACAGGTTAAAATCTGGTTCCAGAACAGACGGATGAAGATGAAAAAGCTGATGATCCGGGAGAGGAGGAGTATTAATGACTGATGGATTTGGAGGCTTTTTTTTTTTTTTTTTCCAGGATATGCGAGGAGGTGGTGAGCTGATGGAGGAAAAGCTGTGATGCCTAACATCCACTGGCATGATCAGCTGTTACTAAGCAACGGATTGTAAAGCCAAAATGGCAGACTTGGAAAACTGCAGTGGCAAAACGCTACAGGGGGAGACCAGGATGTGCTGTAACACTTCTTAGAAGAGCACGTCTTTTGCTTTTCTGAACTCTGGAATTCATCCACCTGCATGTTTCAAAATGAAGACAGTCAATGTGCAGCGCCGGGTAGTTGTAAATACTAACATTTACAGGGAGATCCCATAAATTGAACACAGCGGTTCATATCAAAGACTCTGCTCATCTTAAAACACATCTGTTTTAATACGGCTGCATATCTCTGATGTCCAGAACTGGAAATGCTTGACACATACTTGACTTCACATAAACTGTCTGTGCTTTCAGCCAAAATGTGAATCGTGTTTTATGACTCAACGTTAAAACCGTCGTCCTCATGAAAACTGCTTTCACTGTGCCAGACGAGACAAATCACAGATAAACCCAGTGAGCGAGCCTACGGCTGGGTACCTGTTTGTTGTGGCCTGAAAAATAGATTGTTCATTTGAAATAAGAATGAAATATTTGTGGAAAAGAACTGCAAAACATCCAGAAACATTCCAGGCTAGTGATAAACTAAATATAAGGTTGATGTAATAGCTAACAACTGATGCAATGCATAGGTGAAATAATGTAAATACTCTTCCTTAAGAGACAAAGCACATTTGCTATGGCTGGAGTTATTCTCTTGTTTGCTGCTGTTTGGTCTCACTGCAATCTCACTGCAACCTCTTGAAAACAACACAAAGGAAACATGTTTTCATGGGCACATGTGAATCTCTCACGTGCCAAGGTTTATGTGTGTGAAAATATGTGTAACATCTGAAAATGTGCCTCCAGGTGAAGGGGTGGTAAACATGTGCTTCAAATGTGATGGATTCACATGTGCTCTCCTTTTGTTCAGATCAGAGGGACAGCCCTTTAAAACCTCACGGTGTATATGTTATAGCAAAATAACAAGCTACTGATGATGAACACATCCTCTCTTCCAAGTGTGACCGGATGCTTTGCCATATTACATCAAACACTGCATTGAAAGTTGGAGAACCACTTCTTGTTTCAGAAGTTTTAGGGAGTTCTCTTGTCTCTTCCTGATCATAACAGTTTGTTGGTTAAAAAAAAAAATGCAGAAATGTATTGTCTATCCACAACCTTATAGAATATTTACCAAGTTACATTTGTGACATTAATGTGGAAAATTAACCAATGACCAAACTTTTGTAACATTTTATCTATACAATAAAGAAAAAAAAGAAGCAAAAGCTTAAATATATCCAATAAAACATGCTTCCTAATGTATTTTAGTTGAGAGGCCGTCACAGAGGCCTGTACATGTATAGTCATGTGTTGGAGAATTCATCTGTGTTACAACCAGCCCTGGTCTCCCCTGACATATAAAGGACTCTGAAGCTTTTGTTTTATAAACTTTGCATGTTGCCTTTACGGCATATTTGTTGTCATTGTTGTCGTTGTCATTGTTGCTGTGTATACCTGTTGTTACTGTGGGTCTGATACCCAGCTATGGTCATGCCTATATTCCTCTGTACACATCCAAGCCAACACACACACACACACACACCCATACACACACACACACACACCAGTCATGGCTAAGCTATGGCGTGACAGCAGTCTGTCGGTTATGTTTCTGTGTCACTGTTACCTCTTGTCAGAACAAACAGCTGCAGTCCCTGTGAGACGTTTTATGCATACAAAAAACGCACAATTCCATTTTTAGAAAGTATGGTGCGGCAGTTATGGGGACACACATTAAGGTCTTAATTTTTTCCCCCCACGAAGATGAAATGGACTCAAAGGCAACACACAACTCAACAGGCTATGTTAGCCTATACAGCGGCGGGCCTGTGCTGTGATTTAAACTGGAGTCGAAAATATAACGGAATAAGGCCTTCCTCCTTTCATTTAGGCTAAATATGCTGCTCATGCTGACTTTTTAAATAAAATAATAAAAATTCTTTACAACATCATTGTTAATTATGCCCTTTTTGTGTCGTTTTGCCTGTCTTTATTGCCATTCTTGGCCTTTTTACGCATCGGATTCTTCCGGCTACGCCAGCTTTGTAGGCTTCTACATTGATATTATTAAATTTGTTGTAGAGTGTGACATTATTGAGCTATAATTTCGGGAATCATTTAGAATAATATAAATTAAAATAATCCATTATTCTTCTGCTACGACTGCTAAAATATTTACGCAAGTGTAGTAGATTATTATAGTTTACAAATCATGTAAAATTATAATTTAATTGCTACAGTGTTGTGTTAACTCAACACATTCAGTGCTTATATATTAAAATGTTTTTTTTTTTATAATATTTTCCCACACTACGTTGTGGTACATATATCATAAGAGGAAAATAAAAGCCATGGCTGACATTCTCCTGGATAATAGGCCAACAGTCAGATTTATTAGGCTTTTCATTATGATTATATTCCGAAGTCAAGGTGTTTCACTGCTCTCAGGTATGCAGTCTGAGTTTTAGTCCACAGAGAGACATTTCTGCCTCCTTGTTTTGTCAAAGTCAGCGCAGCGCCTCGTAGTTTCCCTCATTTATTGCCGCCATATAATCTCCTCAGCGCTCATCCTACTGCAGGGTCATAAAGCAACAGCATGCATTTGGAGAATAAACGTGACTTTCCCCCCCAACTCAAGACACACAGAGACGCACAGAGAGAGGTGCCATAAAGTAATTTAGCCCAGACAGTCATCGTGACTGGCCTATATGGTTTTATTGGACACCCTTTCCTGCCTTAGAGCCTTAACTGTCCTTCGAAATGTTAAAGTCATTGTCTGCGGATGAGACCAGACTGCTTCAGTCACTTCTTTTTTCCCAGACAGCGAGACCACAAAACACGGGAAATGTCATTATGTGTGGAATTAAAACGCATTTGTGCCTAAAAAGCATGTAAGTCTTAATTTGGTGTTATTTGTTTTTTCGAAAATCATTCGAATTTACAGGTTTGATCATTTATCAGTTCAGTGTAGCGGCATAGCCCAAAGTAAGAAACTAATCTACAGCCTAAATGCACCCTAATGTCAGATTTTTTAAATCCAAATAACGGTATTTACTAGGTCCCTTTTCATATAAATTAAAAAGCTGCTGAGCACCTTGTCTTACATTCCAATTCTCCAAATTATACAATACCTTTATTAAAATTACGCACGCAGTGTGTGTGGCATACATACCTCCTTTATCCTTGTAACTTTATACATGTGGATATTAAGAATATTTTGTCTCAAGGTGAGAGAAAGGGGCTCAAAGAACATATTATTCCATTTCGATTATGGACGTACCAGAATAATTAAATAACCTGCATACAAAAAAAAAAAAAAACACATTGATGCACTCAGCAAAAACATTGCGCGCCATGAGTACGCGCCATTAAGAAACCAACGTTTGCAAAATTGAGGTTAAATATGTAACATGTAGCCGGAAATAACTAAATTAAGAGAAGAGGACAACAGGGAACATTTATTGTGCAGCATGAATTTAAATACGACGGCAATCGATGTTCAAATCATCGTTCCGATTAAATCCTGAAATGTAATTTCTGTTGCTAATAACGTAAAATAAACCCAAAGGGGTTCAGTAACAGGGTGTAAACATTAGGTGCAGTTTAGGAAAAAAAATATTGACTAGCTACACCAGCATTTGGATTATTATTATTATATTTATTATGAGGAAATTCCAGGAATAGGCCTAAATATTATATTACGTCTATAATAATGAGCGTCGTTTCAAATTGATTATCTATTATACAGTTACAAAACGATCAGAAATCTGTTTCATCAGTTTTAATTCAAGGTAATGCCTCCAGATATTTATAGATATAAGCAGGTTTTTAATAATAAAATAGGCTATATGAAAAACAACCAGCATTGATGATTTAAGGTGCAGTAACTCCATCTGTCCGCTGGGTGGTACTGCTGTCACAAAGAAGCAGAGCGGTTCTATGGTGTAATGGTCGGCACTCTGAATCCAGCGATCTGAGTTCAAATCTCAGCAGAACCTCATCTTTTATTTATTTATTTTTTATTTTGGTTGGTCTGCATTTTATATTTAGAGCCAAATTTCGTTTACTCAGACGGTAAAGTCGAGTGTTTCTCTATTTAACAAATCAGTTATACCATTATATTCACTTTTTCTTTTTCAGCTCAGAAAAGATAGCTGCTGTCAGGTCTACCTTTCAAGAAAATACCCCCTTTCTACAAATGTACTGCTTACTTGAGGATGTTTTAAGCATTGTAGAAGAAAGAGCTTGTCTTTATTGGGAATGGGTTATCTGTTGTTTCGTTTTCATCCACCCTAATAGAAACAAATCGTGTTTTGAATTTGTAAACGTTCGATAAAACAGAGTCCACAGTGAGCAGTGCGATGCTACTTCCGCTTTCTGCTGTCTCTTCAAAATAAAACTTCAGAAAACTGCATCGTGTCTGAGAAACAATAACATAAATGTCTCATTTCACCCAAACACCTGCTTAATTATTTGCAGCTATTTATATTAAAGGCAATGGAAGGAATAACTGCAAAAGTAGGTCATAACAAAATTAGAAAAGTGTGTATTTTTATTTTTATTTATTTTTTAAACAAAGTAATTCAAAAAGCAACATGACTAATATAAATGTATAAGTCTAAGCCCAGTATCTTTCATCACAGCCTTGGATTTTGTAATAACGGGTTTATTCTGTTTTTGGCTTACAAAACAAGAAAAACAAATTATGTTGTAGCTGCTAAAGCGGATTCATATAAATATGACTTTTCCTAAATGTTTCTTAGAAGAGGTGCAGATGAGCCATTTAAACATGAAAAGTAAGCAGATTCATATTGCGGCAACTACTTAAAATAGTCTGGTTACCATTGTCATGGAAATAGAAATGAGTATGTTCACGAATAACGATTCTGAGTACAGAGTCCGTTTACATCCCAAAGGTGCTGAATAAAAAATAAACGACAAAAAAAAAAAAAGCAGAAATTTTTAACTTAATGATTTTTGTTAGGTGTTTTTTTTTTTTTTTTTTTTTACCATTACAATATTTTTTATCTGGTTACAGTTATGTCCGTTTTAGTTAAATGAAGACGGAAACGAAGGTAATCAAAGTCACAGGACTACAACATAAACAGGACACATGACCAGTGTCTGTATTTACCGTGGTATTTAGTGCCACCAGGCACAAAATGGCCACTTGGGGCAGACAGATGTTATAACGTTACGGTATATTTATAATTCCGTATAATATCACAATATCCAAATGCAGTTCAATTTCATATGCCACCTTAAATTAACTGTGTGTCCATCGGGAAACAATAGGACCTATGGCTCTGTTATGGAAGAAACTGGCTCTGTACTTTGAAAACCAGGCCTTAAATCAATAAAAAAAGTAATACAGGCGCTTAAAAAAGATAATAGTTATAGTACTGATGCTTCTTTCTTCTTAGTTTAGGTCGTCTTCTGCCTCACAATAAATAACACAAGTAAACTCCAACTCTATTTAAGAAAAAAAAGGAAGAAAAAAAGATGAAGCTTGAACGTGTTTCGAAAGAAAAATATTTTTCTTAAATAAATAATCTTTGCTTTACCTTCAGTTATATTAGCCTAAAGTTGGGACATTGTGGTAATATCAGTTAGCATTAATATCAAAATGCCTGCCAAATTCCTTATGCTATAAACAATCTTAACAGTTAAACGGAAAGTTAAAAATATACTTTTAAAGAATTCTTCATTTAATAATTTCCATCCCATTCCATTAGTTTAATCTATCCTCTTAATGGCACTGAAATTATACATAAAGAAATAAGAAAACAGACTATGCATGCCTTCATGTCAAGAAGTTAACAATAAAGTGTCACTGAAATGTTTAAGTTTTATATTTCTGATGGTGCACTCTTTAAATTAAAACACATTTTGTGTTTTGCTTTAAACTATGAGTAGAAGGGAATCGTGTAGGTCTGTTTTATTTATTTTGTTTTGGTGCTGCATTACATACTTTTGTTTTGCCTTCCAACATATATTTATATTTTTATACAGATAAATTACTGATTTCTCTTTATATTAAGTTGGTAGTCACTTTGTATCTAAATAAATAATCACCAGATAAAAATGCAGCAGAATTGTAAAGAGGACAAAGAAGCTGGATTTATTTTTGTGTTATTTTAGAAACGCGGCTTCCTCTTGAGTACAGCTGCCACAAATTCCCTTATTTTTTCCCCCCTGTCTGTACAACTCTCTCTCTCTCTTTAGGCCATAAAACCGTTTTACGAGCACACACTGCTCCGCCATTGGCCGCTAACGGTCATGTGCGCGCGCGCAGTGCGTACCTTCGCGGGCAGCCTTTTTCCTCGCGCGCTCTCGGTGGCACAGGACTGCTCCATGGCACCCGCACGCCTCTATGAACGGTAAACGATGTCTCTGTGTGTTTTCTGCAGGTTTTCTTCCCACCTCAAATATGAATTTATACAGTTTATTCGTTTAATGTTGTTTTTTAATGCTCAGGTGTGTAACATAGATACTCTTAATGCATTTATACACATTATTATTATATAGTCAAGTCTATCAGCAACAGGCTGTAAAAAAAAATTATTTTGCATGTTCTTTCTCTTATTTAGACTGCTAGTCCTTTTTTATATCTTATATGCTGTATAAATACAATTTTCACTCATTCCGGTTTTAAAAACCGTGTTTTTATTTATTTTTTATTTCGTCTATCTCAAGATGCTGCAGGGGAAAATGGAGTCTGTCAGGCAGCTCACGTCAGGTACATTTCTATTAACAGTTGATGATGTGAAAACTAGCAGATAATACTTGCCTCACTCGTTGTTTGTGTGAATTCATACTGTAATTGTGTTTTGGCAGTTATTTTCTGAATATCCGTGGTATTATTT
Organism: Chelon labrosus; assembly: GCF_963514085.1. Taxonomy (NCBI): domain Eukaryota; kingdom Metazoa; phylum Chordata; class Actinopteri; order Mugiliformes; family Mugilidae; genus Chelon; species Chelon labrosus. The sequence goes on from NC_140348.1 coordinate 6,392,819, forward strand.
CTATGTTCATGGTTTATTTTTTGCACAATAGAGAAACAACTGCAAGAGATTTTTGTACAGACTGCACTGTGTACAGAATATCAATGAATACTTTAATTGCAATGATACACCAGGCTCTTTTGTGTATGTACACATATGATCAGACTGGCAATTAAAAATGTACTCTTGTTTTGAAATTGCAGCAACCAAGTCATACAGGAAGTACTGTAAAGGGAACCAGTGCTGTTCTTTTTAAATACATAATAGTACAATTCAATTTGATTAATTGCAACACATGAGTTAGGAAATCTTTAGCTATGTCTACATTTAGATTTATACATGCCAGTCCATGAACAAATATATGCTTTTTCATTTAGATCTTCATGCATTCAATAGGTATACAGACAAACTACAATGAGGACATATAGAAGGAATGCCTTCTCAAGTGCAGCCAGTCGTTTGCAGACACCAATGATGCCATAAGACAGTGCATGCACCTTTCCATAAATATGGAATTGATTCATTCAACAATACAGTGTTTAATACACAAAGAGGCTTTATATATCCCAAAAAACAGAAGACAGCTGATGGTTCTTTCAATGCAAACAACAAAAGGAATTTAGAAAATGGGCCTTTAGGGAGTTTTTTTCCACTCTCAAGGGATCGTCTGTTCTCTGAGAACACATATGATCCTAACATATCTTACTTTTACATTTTATCTTTCGTAATATTGATATATTTGGGGCATCTGGGTGAGAAACTAAAATTCCTCCACCATAAAATGCACTTGGACAGATGGACAGGAGCAGACAGAAGGAATCCTCTCCCCCATGTTTTTGTTTTCAGTGACGTTCTTTTTTTTATGAGGGCAGCCCAAGTGTCAGAGAGACAAAGGGACAGAAAGACAGTATTTTCTCCCCTTTTTGGAATTTTACATTTCTTTTTTTTCATGAGGGCAGCAGGCAGGGTGTGAGAGATAGAGGGAAACAAAGACAGTATTTCACTGGTGCTGCTCAGTGGAGCTCAGCTGGCACCGAGTATTTACAACCTACTGCAATGCGGCAGAGAATCACTGTGTGTCTCCGTGAGTGTGTGTGTGTGTGTGTGTGTGTAAGAGAGAAACAAAGAGACAAAAGGAGATAGGGAAGACAGTGACGCAGAGAATGAGGCAGCCATTAAATTAAAACCAGACAGAAAGACAAGAAGACAGGATCAGTGGCTGAAAAAGAGTAACAAAGACGTGTGAGATATGTTTGATGTTATTTACATGCCCGTCTCTCTGTCCTTGCAAGATGGTGCAAAGACCACAAATCCAGCTGCACATTTATGAAGAGAAAAATAACCCACAGGTTTGTCCATAGAGCACGATTTCAACTGCAGAAATAGACCACAGTCAAATGTAAGAGCTGATTAAAGGGATAATTTCTGTTGCTTTGTATCTGCTACCAATCCACACATTATTATGTTTTCGGAAACTCATTGTTATAGATGTCACTGATGTTTCTTTTCCAATGTATTTTTCAGAACTCACATGGCTCAAGGCAGTTGTCCTTTACCATCAGATGCAGGTAAACAAACCAAAATGAGGAAATATTTATTTTACTTATCTATCAGAAATGATTAAAAGTGTTTTTTCTCGTTTGAACTAAATAGAAATAATACTAATCACATTTTTTGTACCAGATCGAACAAATTCAGGTTATATTACCCCTTTTGTTTTCAGTCAGTAGTGCTATTTGTGTTATAAACCACCAGGGGGAGGCAGCAGTTAGGAAATATGTGACGCACACTGCAGATGCCACTAGGAAATATTCACCTCTGTCCACTCGCGTGGAAACAAATCTGCATGGAAATACACATACTGAATGGCAGATAGTTGAAAGTAAATAATTAAAATGCGATACTTAAAAAAATGTTGCTACATCATGTGCATCGTGTAAATCGTAAAGAAATGTAAAAAAAATGCTGCATCCTTCATTTGCTTTCCACAAACCTCAAATTGTACCTGATTGTAACTGTATGTGAACACATGGTGGCGCTACAGACTAAAGGATAACATTTCAGACAACAGCATCAGCGCGCCATTCAGATAGAAGCTATGAGGATTTTTTTCCAGACTCTGATAATGACCATATCTTGGTCCTCGTCCTGAATGCACCTCAAACAGAGCGGCGTTCTGTCGCTGCTGTCCTACATCTGGGATGTGATTTTCCGTTACCGCAACTAGGAGGCGTCATTAGGCAGGACGCCAAGCCAAGGCGGCATAAATCAGGGAGTCAAGTGGCTTCTGGTTTAAAAAGCGGCGGTGACCCATTGTTAATGGAGAGAATCTCAAGAAAAACACACTTTTACGCACTGAAGTTCCTGGATAGAGGATATTTGCTTTAATAGCTTTAAGATAAGACTGTTTTCAGTGGAACATAAAACTATACGCAATTAGATATTTATTACAATTTATTTATTGTTAATATAAGAGCAGTGGTATGCAAGTAGAGATGGTATTGTCATAAACAATTTAAAGTGTAGGCTTTTATTTGAAAGATATGTAAGAAACTTTTGGTGTATCGTTTTGTTTTGACACTTAAATGTTCTCAGCAGCCGCAGAGCCGCTAAAGCAAGCAAAGCGGTGTCCAGTTTGACACACAGGGCCTAGGTCTGTTTTCACAGAGCCAGTTTATGGCTTTATTGCTCCCCATTTACGGAAATCAAAGCAGGAAACAAATGCTCCAAACAGCATTCCAGACACATCCGGAAAAATGCAAACAGCTTGTTTTGGAGGAAAGTGCCGCCGTGCAAACATCACGGGGGACTCAACAAGGCGACGGCACGCACACGAAATATCCATTTTACGCACGAATCTTACGCCGTCCACAAAGAAATGCGCGCTTTGTTCTTCATTTTCACGGCAGTCGAATGACTCAGCCAGATCAAAAACTGCAAATAATTCCATTTAAACTGTGTATGTACCTTAAAAGGAAATTGCATTGTCAAAAGAACTGGAACAACTTACTGTTTAAATGTGTCTCAAAAAACACAAGAAAGAGGACAAATACATAACATGGGAAAACACGACCAGAAAACTGTTAATACTTTAACTCCAAAAGCACCAATCCCCAGAGATTAAAGGTCTTTTTTTTTCTTTGGCGCCATTATCGAATAAAGTGGCTCTCGGTGCAGGGCCTAATAATTTATGAACCCTTGTGGGAGTAGCAGGAAAAAAAAACTGAGCACGTGACGGTAATAAAGTGTGTTTTATTGCCGGTGGTTTGACAAGCCCCAAAATATAACTCAGAGAGAATAGCCGACAGGCGGCCAGATGGGATTGGTAGCCGATATTTGTCCGAAATCAACAGAATGCTCTTTGTATTGCTGAGAGAAACAACAGAGACGGTTCTGATAACCTGAAGCCGCTGCGACGGGACTTTACAGTAACGAACGATCGTGTTTTAACGCGAGAGCAGGAAAGAGCAAGTAAGTCTTGTTTTCATATTTGGCACAGATATGAAGTTATGACTGTGAGGGACTGGGGAGGGGGGGCAGGAGGGACAGGGGTGGGGGAAGTGTTCCCCGAATTAAAGCGGTGGTCGGGGGACCCCCCAAGAGCCCCGTGATGTAGTGAAGGGTCCAGAGATCCACCTGTATTTCAACATATAATCTAATTAACTAAGTCTAGAAGTCATATCTTTGACTGAGAGGGGACTCGCACTTATTTGGACATTCTTACGTCGAATCCAATGACTTTCAAGGCCTTATTTAATTTAAATTCAAGGTGTGTTTGGTAAGGTTCCTTTAAAATATTTTCAATTCAAGATATTGTCTATTTTAACTTGAGCTTCTAAAACTGCAGATATCTAAACAAATATTCTACAGACCAGAGATACAATTTGTCAGAGATGCGGAATTATTTTCTAATTTAGTGCAGCTACTACCCTACACACTTGAGAGCATTCGTTAATTTAGAAAAAACTAAAAGGTATCTTGGAATTCTTGATCTTGATCTTTTAAAGGTGGACTGTTAATTTACATCCAAATGCAGAACGGATATCATTGCCAAAAATCTGTTCCTTGGGTTTTTGTTTGCATGTTTTTCTTTTTCTTGAAAAAATAACCGGAGTGCGTTTCAGCGTGTTGTGTAGGAAGTCCGTAACTTGAAACACTATATGTGTGCCTGAGTGTGTGTGGTGCATACTATCCGTGTGTGTTCTTAAGTCGACATACAGTAGCTATATCATTTACTGAAGAGGTAAAGCCTTTTTCCATGTGTTGAGGATTACCAGGCTTAGGAAGTGTGTTGACATCAAAATCTCCTACAGGAGATTGCAGGACTAAATAATAATAATAATAATAATAATAATAATAATAATAATATCGCGTTTAGATTGTTTACGTCTTCAGAGCAGCTACAGAGTTGTTTGTCGCATCCACAAGGATTTTCTCATTCCTTATTCTCGTCGCATCGTCGGAAGTCCGTGTGGAGTTTGAGTTAACAGGAGTTATAGCGCTTTGCTGAGATGTTAAATTTTACAGCTATCGCTCCGACACCAAACCTCACTCCTCTATAAACAGAAGCAAGAGGAGAACTATAAAGCCGTCCGTTTATGGCAGCGAGAAATAGTCACAGCTGGAGACGCCGGTCCATAAACGCATAACAAGCAAAAGTAAATAAATAAATTTAAAGAAATGACAGGGCAAGAGTGAAATTAATCCTGTAAACGGACAGGGCTGTGGGACACCTGAGGGGAGAATTCTAAATCTGCAATAAGGCAAGGGGTACATTTTTCATAAATATTTTGCTTTACATTATTAAACGTTCAGTCTATTGATTGTGTTATAAAATGATCAAGGTGTGTGTGTGTTTAAATTAAATAGTCACTTTCTATTAAGGTAACATGCTATTCTGTTTCCAGTCAGAAAAGAAAACCCGTGAATTTAGATAATAGCTAGAAGCCAACTCGAACTGGTGCAACTGTGCAGGCTCTGT